>NW_004567110.1:31749435-31945978 GCF_000260355.1 Condylura cristata
TATTTTGAATACAGTAATAATCTATAATTATAATAATTAAATATAATAGATTACATCTAATCACTCCCCTAAGAAATCAATATTGCACTACTCAAAAAAGAAAAAGGAATTAAAACTATGAGACCATATGCATAGAGCTATGAAGAACCACAAAAATTATTTGTAAAATTTGTTTGTAATTAGGTCTTTCAAATATGTACCATGATGAAAATGATCAACCTAAACAGCATTGTGAATATAGCAGTATAAATGTGTGCAATCATTCATCATCAAAGACACCAGAGTCCACAGGATATGGTTAGAATGGCAATACTGATAAAGAAAGAGAGTCACAGAGAAAAGAGAAAAAAATGGTCACTGTGAGGCTTTGATGACGGTTAATCCAGTCCAGGCTGCAAAGGATGCAGAAAGCCATATCTGTGTAAGCTCACTGAACCCAGCCAGGACGGCTTGGAGCCATGCCTTAATTACATTCTGATTAGAATGGCATTGCCTAGAAACAGACGCCAAATTAAGTCGTTTTTGTTCTTCAGCAAGTTCTTGGAGTACTGTTATAGATGAGGTATATAAGCCGTGAAAGCAGATATACACTGTTTTAAAAATTTCTAAAATGCTTCATCTTTCTTTTCTTACTAGAGCAGAAAGTCCTTTTTCAAAAATAAGCTTGTCTGTGCTGGGTAAGAGCCAGAGTTAGCAGAGGCAAGTAACCTCCAGGAGACCCTCCAGGAGGAGGACGCCGTGATGTCACTGGCTAATCCTCTTCCCATCAGGGTCAGTTTCGTGGGCGTGTGACCAGCACAGTCTCACATGGTCCTGCACTCAGAAGGTCCTGGCCTTCAACTTCTGTGCTCCGTCACTGTTGACTTGCAGTGATTAACAATTTTGTCTCAGAATTTGCATTTTTTATATAAGATCTGATGGGACACTAGAGCACAGAGAGGAGCGTGGCACCTCAGCCAATGTGTGCTTGGTGCTGTCTCCCCATTTTCCTGGGATGGTTTCTTGGCTGCCCAGTCCCCTTGCTCTGGCATGGAGCCCATTACACTTCTTCCTTGTTGTCCCGCTTCCACAGCCATCCTCAACAGGGGCAGAATTGGGTCAAGAGAAGAAGATTCACATTCTATCATTGTTCTCTATCATCGATGGGAAGTTGGACATGAACATGAGCAGCTTTATGGGTGGGTTTGCCTGTACCCCGTCAGAACTCAGGGCAGGCTATCAGTGACTGGCATCACCTAGAGTCAGCAGAAGCACAGGGCATTGGACAGGTGACCGATTGAGGGCTGAGTTATCCAGTCCTGATCAAAGCACATATCATGTCCCCCCCAGCAAGGATGACACCCCTTGGGGTCATCATCCTTTATGGCTTGATTGCTGGCATGGAAGAGGGAAACTGACAAGCTGGTCTGGTGGTTCAGATGCTACCTGGGAGGGATGCTACTCACCCTATGTCTATTTCCTTGCCTGAGAAAGTTAACATTAAAAAAGCTAATTAAAAAACACCATGGACGGCCCTCCCTGGTGGCGCAGAGGGTTAAATCACTGCACTAAGAAACTTAAGCCACTTTCGCATGAGTTCGATCCCCACCTGCCCCGGAGGTGACCACATGGCGTGGCAGACCTCTCCTGACCCACCCACTGCTCCCCTCAGCAGTGTACTTCGTCAATCTGCCTGTTCTGCTCCCCACTCTGTCTCTGGTGAAGCCTCTCACCACCCCTGAGCCTCTGGCCTGTACCCCAGTTCTGTATGCACTGAAAAATAAAATCTTAAAAAAAAAAAAAAAAACCACCATGGACAATTGAGAAAGACCTTGAAAGATAAAAACATATCTCTATATTTTACTTCTTTTAGCAGCACTCTTATCTTGAATATTGTACAAGTAAGCAGAAACCATCATTTTTGCACTGAGCTCAGCAAATTATTTAGCCAAACTTGTTTCCAATAGGTTGTTGAGTCTACTCTAAACAGTGTTAGAGGGCAAGAAAAAAACAGGGCAGCAGGCTTGCTAGGCCCACCATACAGGAAGCTATTTCACCAGTCTCAATAGGAACAAGTTACCAAGGCAAGGCAGATAGGGCTTTAACATTGGCCTCTACCAGTTTCTCAAAATAGTCTTTTACATGCCTGAGGGTCAGAATTCTGCAATTGAATTTCCGTTGGGATTCATTTCTGTGGTTGGCTCTTGGCATTTTTTTAAATGAAAGCAGACGTGTAATTGGTTAAAATAGCATAATGATTTTATGACTTTTTTGGAGGGCTACCGGCTTTTGACAGTTTCTTTTCCTACCTCTCCTTAATAGCTTGTGTTTATCTTGTTACTGCAGTGATGAGATAGCCCATCTCAGGTAGTGAAGCACTTCAGTTGGAAGGATTCCAAAGAGTAACAAGGCACCTGTCCCCTAACAGTCTACTATTCTTCCACTCTGCGTTTGTTGCTTTGTATAAAAAAAGTTGACCCTGGTTAACAAAGGCAATCTCTCCCTTGACTTCGAAGGACAGTGCCACATGAGTTTGCTTCCTTCAGGATTTCATTTCACAATCTTCTGTCCAGTTGAATAACAGTGAAAAGTCCTCTAAGAGCAATTTTTTTCCAGGAATATTTCTTCTCTGCTCAGATTCCCACAAGTCAACACATCTCATGGGATATTAAATAACATTCCTTCTGCTTGCATTTTATGTTCTTAAAAAATTTAGCAAGGTTTCTCATTAAACTACATGTATTTTTTTCTGCTCTTCATTTTTCTCACTCTATTAGCCACCTGTGTCACTAAAGGATTTATAAAGGTGTCTCACACTTAAACTGAAAGTGCTGGCAACACTTTTTATTGAACCACAAATTTTATTTTCAATAACCAATAGGTGGTTGGGTTGTGTGCAGATGTTAACAAGTAGCTGGACTAGAGGAGGGAGATAAAACTGACAGGATTTGCTGGTAGATTAAACATGAGGAGTAAGAAAACAATCATTGGATATGGGGAGATTCACAGGTGTGCGAAGCTAGGTTGATGACCATGTCATCAACTTAAGCAGAGAGGACTGGTAGAGGAACTAGTTTGGTTTTTGGGTACATCAAGGGTTCTACTTCAGATCTGATGAGCTTGAGATGACTGTTACTATCTAACTGGAAAAGTCAAGAAGCAGTTAGTTTCAAAATCTGGATCAAAGTGGAAATAGCACAGTAGAATACATTCATGTGGGTGCTAATGGCCTATGGGTTTTAGACATTGTTGTGAGAGCTACAGAGGCTGACTGCAGCCAGAGTCTTAGGAATAATAATGGGGCTAGACCTAGACTTGGAGGCATCTCAACATCTGGAAATAAATGGAAGAACAAGCAAAGGAGGCTGCAAGGTTTTCCCAAAGAAGTTAGAGAAAACGGGGGCGTGTTCAGTCACCTAAGCCAACAGAAGAAAACTCTGATGGCAGCATAGAGCACAACCATGCTTAAGGGTGAGCACCACCATGTGTCAAGTCCAAGGCAGGGGTGGTTGAGAGTCCTTGGAGAAATGCAAAATTGGGTCTGATAGAGGGATAGAACAATATTACACCTGCTCGCCAGACATATGCATTAATCTAAGGTATCAAGAAAAGGCTTTCCTGAGTCAAATCTAGGGGAGAAGAGTTAAATGCAGAGTAAGGACTCATCAGAAAGCCTTGGAAGCAGTTCCAGTGACTCCCAGATGTATCCAGATAAGCTGGGATGAAAGGATAGTTGCACAAATTGGCAGAGACGGAAAGGGGGGCACTTCCTAGGGCAGGAACAGATGCTTGGTATATGGATCCCCATGGATTCTTTCCATGTTTCAAAGGTGAGAGGAGGAGGATATATAAGGTCTCAGGTCATATAGTCTTATTATCTCAATAGTTATTGGGCAGGAACTTTGTCGACTATAGTTGTAGTACTATAGCAGACGCTGCTGGTGTCTGTGCATAACTCTTTGCCCCGAACACTCTAGATGCAACCACCCCATTGCAAGTGTATGTGGTCTTTGAGGATTTTCTTTACTACTAGAGCCTCCCTGGCCATCACAGACGAGAAGTACAAGGAAATGAAGAGTCCCAGGAGCATCACTTAATCAATGACTGACAGGAGCTGGTGCCGAAATACCCTAGGGACTCCCTTCCCTTCAGGTTAACACTGGGCCTTGTGCTCTACAAAGAATCCCAATTTTCCTATGAGGTTGAGCAACAGTGACCTGTGATGACTGGTTTGATATGTGCTGTCTTTGCTTCCCTTTCTTACTTCTTCCACACCCACGCACATTGCTGCTCTCTTTCTCTACCCAAAAAAACCCTCCTTGCTCTCAAGTAATTGTGTCAAGGTCTGCTTCTGGGGAAACCCAATCTCAGAACCATGCCTACCCATTTCATACTGATTTCAATTCCTTAAATGTGTGTGATGATCTTGTATTTGTTTCAGATATTAGGTGAAAACTTGTTCACCTTGAAAAATCATATCCTTTCCTTTAGGAGTAGGTTGAACCCTTTGAGAACACTTAATATTTACATTCCTAGTAATTTTCTTATTTTTGGTCAGGTATAAAGATGTTCTCGCAACCTGAAAGAATGAGCAAAATAGTCAAACCTTTTGTTAATGTTTAGATTTTTAATACAATAAAATGTTTTTAGCTTTGAAAGTTTTTATAAAATCTTAACCTTTTATTTTACAAATGAAAATTCCCTAGAAAGTATCAGATTTAGGAAGTGATTTATCTAAGGTATCATGGCTAATTGACTTCACAGTTGAAACCACAAATTAAATTCAGATATTACTTTAAAATTAGTATTATTTAATACCTAGTCAATTGCTCTATATTCATAGTGTATTCTAAGTTTCTTCAGCAGTACTTGTTTTTAGTACTTTATGAAGTTTGTATCTCTGGATGGTTTGGGAGAAGTCTGTTTTGATTCTTGATTTCTTTGGCCTCTATTCTCCTTACAAACAGTAGGGTGCTAGACCCTTAACAGAGCATAGTTTTCTTTTTTATCTTTACCTAGTACACAGTGTTGATCCATTCAGGGAAGAAGTTGTCCTTACTTTCTTTCTCTCTGCCCATTTCTGCAGCCACCAGCTGTGGCAACAATCACCCTCATGCTGTAGCAGAATCATCTTCCTCCTAGGACTCAGGAGAGACTCTCATGCCACCCTAGATAAGTGCCTATGACTGGTGAGCTTGTGTATCTCTGTTCTATCCCTCTGTCAGACCCAGAATTTTACACTCCTCCAAAAATTCTCAAGACTTCCTATGCCATGGAACTTGGCCATGTGGCAGTGCTCACCCATAATTCTGGGGGCACTTTCTGCTGCAGAGAACCTTTGTAACTGCTGTTGTGGCTTCACCTTGTAGAACCCCAGGCTGCCTCATCTCTTGCAGGGCCCAAGTTGGACTTCAGTCAACAAGTTTCCAGTATTATAATGTCTGTGTCATCAGAAGCCTGAGACTCACCAGCACTTTGGGCTGACCCAACTGATATGGAGTCTCTGGGTTCCTAGAGGTTTGGTTAACACAGTCCAGAAGCAATTATCATGATCTTTAAACTGGAGTCCTTTTTTGAGTGACAATACTTTGGGCAGACATAACATGTGAATGTTGCCCTTTCTAGACACTGGGCATAAAAATAAAGAACTACTTATTGAATAGCAGTAGACTTGAAAACTACAAAAACTAGCCTCTTGATTTCTTCTTACTTTGATTTTTTTCCCCCTGTCCTCTCCTTTCTTATCTCTCTGCTTGCTTTTCACCCAAGTTTATCTGGAGGGAGATGCATAATGGTTAATTTCTTCCTAAAGAATAATTCATCTAGGGCTGTAGATACTGCATACATCTGTGGGTTTCTTAAGTATATCATGCATTATGTGGTCCAAATGACTACATTAGAAAAAAAAAATCCCCATTAGTGGAATTTAAATATGGAATTTCTTTGAGTTGCAATTCATATGTTACAACATCCTGATCAATGGCACCAAAAAGCAAGAGGTTTCTCTTATTGCTATATATTTTTATTTCCCTCCAAATATCAATGCCACATCAACTGTTAATCTGAAAAACCTCATTTAATGTCAGCTTGCTCACAGTTATGAAAATTCAGGTAATGTATTCCTGTTACTAATTGTATTTGAGAAAGTGTTATTAATTTCATATATCAAGTTCGTAGTGGCCATCTGTTCCCTCCGAACTGCTGCGTCTCCCTCCATCTGCCCTGTTTTTCTTCTGCTAATCGGGTGGCAAGGGCTCAGATGATCGGGAAGTTTCTCTCTGACTTTTGATTTGTCACTCATCATCAAGCCAGCTGTGCATTTGTAACAGACTCCTCCGGCGGGTGGTGGTGAATTTAAATCTGTCTGGTTTTCTTTTTTTTTTAATAAAACTTTTTTGTCAAAAAATGTTTAAAGGAAGCCAGATTGTATTTTCTACACTGTAAAATGTGCTTTGCTGCCACTAATTTGGCTGCATCTGCACTCTCATGAATATAGATGAAGGTACATGGCCAGGATATTATTAGGGACTGCAGTGAGCAGGGAAGAATTTTAAATGCGTCAAGATACCATAGTTTAGATTTCTGAGAACATTAGGACAAACTAACATGAAACTGCTGACATTTGCTAGCTTTAAGTTCAAGATGAGTTTTTGAATCTTAACCACAAAGATTCTTCCTTGAATATTTTTGCGCGTGTGTGGTTGGAGGGGAAAGAGGTTATGAGAAGGATTCTAGGAAAATACATTAAATCAAAAATGTTTCTGTATCATATTCTTCACCTTGTCTCTCATAAATCATGGACTAGAGTCTGTGTAAGTGACTGGTTTGAGTTACTCTCTCCTAATTGAGCAAGCTGGGCTGGATGGCAGTCAACATGTGACTTTCAAGTACTTGAACTCACCCAGTGGGAGAAGATATTAAAATTATAGACTTCCAGACTTGAAGATAGTCCCAGAATATCAATTATTTATAGTTTGTGACTATTTATTATATATTTAAGTGCTGCCAACAGGCTATATGTGATAAATGTTTATGATTGTCAATTATCTTTTCTAATAAGTGTTTTCCTTGAAATTCAATAAGCAAAAGTATTTCTCACATGTTAATAATGATGATTAAACATGTTTGAGTTCACCTTCAAAATGAGAAACTATTCAACCCAAATTCTATAAACATGAATTGAGATTATGGCTTTAAGGACAGAGAAGAAGTCAAAATAATGAGACTATTTCTGTCCTCAAGAAACTTACATTATTAGTTCAACAATGTGATAAGATACTCTATGACATTTCCAGTTGTTACTGTTAGTAAATAATTAAGTAAACACTGCCAGATAAAAACATGTAAAAAAGAATAAAAATCTTGATTCATGTTAGTTCTAAAACAAAGCAAAGTTTTCTAATATCTGCCAAATGTCTAAAGAGATAATCATTTTACCTTCCAAAGTAAAATTTTATTGAGTTTTACCCTTCATAAATATAGTGATTCAGCATTTTTATTATTTTGCTTACATTATTAAAAGTAAGGGGAAAAGGGAACCTACTTAAACTGGTAAGGTGAAAAAGTGAATCAGTAAAATTGCATTTCAAAGTGTGGAGAGTCTCTGCTATGCCTTCTAGGAGATGAACTGTGCCTCCTCCCAAGGTAGGGTGAAGTCCTAATCCTCAGAGATGTGCATGTGACCTCCTATGGAAATAAAGTCTTTGTGGATATAATCAAGTTAAAGTGATGCCATACTGGATAAGAGAGCACCAAATCCAATAGAACTGGGCTCCTTATACAAAGTGAAGAGGCACAGAGAGAACATTGTAGCATCGAGTCAAAGATTGTTTGATGTGTCCACAAGCCAAGGAATACCAGGAGTCCCCACAACCACTAGCAGCTAGGAAGGAGCAAAGAAAAGAAGCCTCGCAGACTTCCAGTCTCCAAAATTGTCACAGAAGGAATTTTTGTTGTGTAAGCCACCAAATGTCTGGCAATGAGTTACTGCTGCAAGGGGAAACAAATCCAATGTCATAATGCAAATTAAGAAATTGAAAAAAAAATTGACTAATTTCTCTGTTATTAATCCATGACGTAGTTTTAACTTAGCTTAGGGAGTCAAAAGCCTTTGTGCTTCTTAGCATTTTGAAGGAGAGGACCCTCTGACATCTTAAGTTTTCAACATTGTTTTTTTTCTTTTGAAAATGTTATTGTTATAAAAATAAAATCATTGTCTAACTAAATTTTATTGTGTAAAAGTAAAACAATGGTATAACTCTCAGTTATTACCATGGCTAGTGACATAAGAGAAATAACAGAGTAAAAGCCAAATGTAAATTATGTCAAGGAGCAGTGGGGAAATAATGGTTCACATTTCTGGAACTTCCTTAACCATCTTGTTGGGAAAACCTTTTTTCTTTTTTTTCTCTCCTGAGGGATTGTGCTATGGTGCTGCTACCAAGCCAGGGTGTAATGCAATTCCATTTTTTGCCTCCTGATGTTCTTTTTAAAAAGTAACTTTGTGTTACTGCTTCTCTGCTGAAAAAAAATTAAAAATCTGCAATACCAACATATATCTCAACAGAATTTTGAGGGTGCTCAGATCTGTCCAGTGATTTAATAATAATAAAAAAACTAAAACAGAACCTAAGCATCTTCCTTGTCTCTTGTGGATGCTGCTCCCCCAAACTTTCTTTCAAGCCCACCAGCAACATCCCAGAGTAGCCCCAGCCCTTGACCATCATCTAGGTCTAGATGTTTCCAGCACATTCAGTTCAGTTTTAGATTGACCTTAGTCCTCAATTGCTCTCAAAATACTAAGTTTTAAACTGTCTTTAATGCTGTCCCTTCTATGTAACTTCATAAAAGTCCAATGACCAGTAGCATTGTCTCCCACCTGTTAGAAATGTAGGTCCCTGCATTTCAGAAAGGGTCTTCTGAAATGACTCTCAGGTCCCTGACTCAGAAAGGGTCCCTAATTGTTTCCTCATGTGATTTGAGTGCACCTTAAAGTTTTAGATGTAATACTCAGCATTCCAAAAGTCTGTTACAGGCAACCTAATGTGAACTAGGTTGCCCATTTGTGGGTCCTCACCCGTGTCCTTAAAATTCAATTGTACTGCAGGCACACATACAAAAAAAGGTCAACAATGGGTTTATTTACAAAGGGGAAAGGAAAAGTTACAACCCAGGGAAAAAGAGAGAGATACAAGTTAACTAGAACACCCTACCAGCTCCACTGACTTGGAACTCCAAAACACTGATAGCTCATCAAAAGCCAAATGACTGCCACCAGCCACTCAGTCCAGAGAGCACCCTGTGGTCCAGAGAGAGCCACGCAGTCCCCAGAGAGAGAGCCACACAGTCCAGAGAGAGAGAGAACCTCATATCACTCCCTTATATCTCCTCTGAAGTCCCAGAATGCTTGTATAGCTCCACCCTGGGGTCCTCGCTGTTCTGCTCTTGGTATTTTCAATCACTGGAGTAGTGGGTGGAGTTCAGAGGAGCTGGAGTCAGGGGAGGAATCCACAAAACTCTGCAGAGTTCCTTTGGGACATCCTTTCCCCCAACAGTTCCTCTCTTGCAGGAAGGACCATGATGTTCCAGAACTTTTGGACAAGCCAAACTAACTTGTTAATGGTTCTCTTCTTTCTCATTTCCATAGATTAAAATTCTTTGATATATACAGAATTTGTGTGTGAGCAAAAAGGATGGGGAAAAATACCCAGAATGTAGGTATATGCCACAATAGTTCCATGATGCTTTCCCAATGTACTGCATTCACTAATACCAAAACCTTGGAAAATCATTAATATTAATAAAATATACACAAACCACAAGGAAGGGATGACCATTGAAACGATAGTTCTGTTCCCTTCCCCTAGGTAGATAATGAAGTAGATTCACTTTTCCCATGACACTGGGCTGCCTGATATTTTGCTGTGTTACATGACGTGCTTCAGCATGACTAATACATCCCAGCTGGTCTCAACAGCAGGAAAATGTGTCATGGGGGGTGGGGGAGGTGGTGGTGACTCGGTGAGGAAGCTGCGCATGCGCCAGCAGAGGAGGCTCTGTTGTGTCTATGATTAGGGTTGGGGGTGGGGTGGGAAGAAAGAATGAATGAAAAGGAGGAAATGAGGAAATCCCAGGAGTTCTGGAGAGTTGAAATTTTTCAAGCTGTCATTTACCTTTGCAAAGTTGTGGTTGGTGACTGTGTTTACAGGCTGTGGATCTGTAAACAGCACATGTGCAAACCGTTAGCTATTGTTTTGAAAATGACAGCATGGCCAATAATTTCAATTTCAGTGTTAAAAGCGTGAACCAGATGACGCTATGTTTTATTTAAAAGTGGGCATGTATCATGGAGGGTGGAAACTTGTACCTCTTAAACACGTTCATATTGTGTAGGGTACCATATGTTGCCTGCTTTCAGGTTTTTAAAGTGATTGCCTGCTGCCTAAAGGTAGCTTGTCTCAGGATTATAATCCACATCTTGCTGGAGGGCAGAAATGAAGCCATTAATTTAACAGCACACTAATGGGATTGGTATAAAGGTGTTGAGTCTATTCAATATTCCTTATGGATTATGTTGAGTGATAGTTCAGTAAGAAAGAAAGAGGTAGAGACTCAACATAAAAGTCACGGGGCTAAAATACGTGCAAAGAGATTTACATGTATTTTTAAGTTGACTGCCTCTCCCCATTAAGAGAAAAGAAGAAGAAGAAGAAGAAGAAAAACTCCAAAGCTAGATGAAGTCATTTCTAACTAAAAATTGCTGGTGAAATCTTAAATTACAACGTCAACATGCTTAATATTACAACTTCGGATGGATGCAGTCTCTTGCCACTATTTTTCCTCAACCGAGACAAGAATTCCTCCTAACATTTCTCTAAGTTAGCCTGTGTATATATTCCAGAAAGTTGCTGGATGTGTGTTCAAGCTATTTAACTTTGATAAGATTTGGGGTGATCATTCAGTGAAACATTCCTACCCTCTCTGACTGCCTTAAAATTGCTTGCTGGTGTTTTCCTGAAGGCAATTGCCCCTGGCTCTGAAAGGACACTCCCTGACTAAATGCTGTTAGCCTGTGTGGTCATTCATGCTTTGGGAATGAGAGACTACTCTATATAGTGAGGGTCCCGCCATGGGAGACAGACACCAGAGGGTGAAACCTTCCTGTGATTTGACATAGACCATACACATCTTTTTTCTTACTTTAGTTTCTAGTCTCTGAGGCTCCAAGAACTGAAGTCCTAGATGATTCTTTATTCTGAGTGGTTTTCCCAAGTGTTTTGCTCCCGAGCCTCCAGCTCTATCTCCCTCAGAGGAGGCAAATGTTAGCTTTCCAGTAATAGTTCCACCTCACTAAACAGTCATCCAAAATACCATTACCACTTAATTCGCTTAATATTAGTATCCATGTTAAACCAATATCTCCCATTTAAAAAAAGTGGCAGTTTATAACAGGATTTCTTATCAGGTAATAACTATCTAGGTTTATTTTAAAAGCCTTTTCTTGTTAGCTTAAGAAATAAAACCCAGCAATGACGGAAGATTAGGTTTCCCCCAGGCAGGGTTCAGACAGTTTCTTCTTTGTGTTTGCCTCTCTTCTTTTGTAAGATGTGATCTGCAGCCTGTATAGGGAGGCCTGTGGGGGAAGAGATTAAGTTCTCCTCAGCTGGCTGTCCGAGGGTGTGGCTCTTTAACATTTTGGCTAACAGATGGTGACAACCCAACAGGTGCACCCGGATCACTGCACCAAGCTTCTTACATCTGCCGGGCCGCAAACCGTGTGTGCGCTGCAACTTCTCCCACGCCAGCTGGGGCCTGGGCTGCTACCAGGGATGGCCCTGACGAGGTGCAGAGAGATGGGGGCCCATGACCTTCAACTATTAACCTACTGATATGATGTGCTTTAGAGGATAAGCAGGGCAAGAATGCTTTGATTGCAAAGGCATGCAGTGAAAAGAAAAACAAAGGGTGTGGGCCCTGAAGGGAAGTGAGGAAGTGGCAGGCAGTTGTTGTACTTGCAAAATCCTCTTTTCGGTATTTGACAGCTTCTCTCATCAGGGGCAGAGAGTTCACTTTTTAGTAAAGACATGGCCTGTGTGCCTTGCCACCCTGGAAAATCGTTGTTGGAGGTAGTAAATATTATTGAATGGAAGCACCCCGAGAATCAATGAGACAATTCCCATTGCAAAAACTAACCTCGTTGGCGCTTGCTGCCTGCAGTGCTCTGCCTGTATTATCTCACTGCACCCTCATTACCTGTCTCTAGGGAGAGCACTGTTTAGATTCCCAATTTACAGTGGAGAAACAAGGCACAGAAAGACCAGGTGATTTGCAATAGGAAAAGAGTAGAATCACTATTATTTAAATATGCATCCACATGGAGTCCACTATGAATTATAAGCCAACTCTGAAAGTTGGCCTGACCCTCGAATCTCTGCCAACTTTCAGAGTTGTGTGTAACAATGAGGGTCACTTACTTTAGACTCTAACTACTTGAAGATGTAGAGAAAAAAATATATGAACTTGAGGGTCACAATTAGTTACAACTGCACATATCAAGTCCATCGTGAAGGGGTTGGGTTTGTTTTATTTGGGGTTTATATTTTGTGGTTTTGTGATTATCAATGTCCTTATGTCACATAAGAGAAGGCCGTGTCCCCATACTGTTTTACTAATCTGATCATTAACCTTGTTTAACAAGATTTTGAAATTTGATGATTCTCTTTCTTAAAACTTTATTTTTACAGATGAAGAAAATTACTCACAGAACTATTTCCTGGGGCCATGAATTTCTTTACTATCAAACTGAGCCTGGAATTTCAGAGTTTTTGTTTCCTATCCATGATGCAAAGCAACTTTTTTCCACTCTGCATGAACTCATGTTCATATATTTCATGCTCATCTCTAAAGGATTTGGAGAAATAGTTAGAGGAGGCTGGGAGCCACCTAAAGTCTCAGCTATCAGTGTAGGACCTCTGCCTGCTGAGTGAAGAGGAACACAGAGGGCTATGTTTGATCCTTCTGGCTTTCCTTAAGTAATGAAACATATAAAGAGAAGATTATTATAAAAGTTAGAAGAACTGGGTGAACTGAGGGACACTGTGAGGAATATTCTCCTTCTCGTGTGGCTTCACCAAGTTTCCTCGTTCTCCTCCTGATATGTGACTTGGATACCAAGACTCAGAGGAGGAAAACACCGCCCCTATGTTCATACTCACTCATCACTTCAACCTCCCAGAGAGAATGCCATGATGGTTTCTACCAACCTAACATCTACTATTTTTCCTCCTGAAGGGAGGTGACTACAAATGGTTCTTTATTGTATTTTTTATTGGCTATTGTCTGTTTATTGTTTACATGTATGACCTTGTGATGTGTCTTTCTGTATGTGATCAGAGTGTGTAGACATCATTATTATTGCACAGAGGAAATTGAGGGTTAGTACGCTTGAATAAATTATGTATAAGATCTCATGGTTGGTAATTAAATATTTAGATAATTTTTGATTATTGATTAACATTCCCACTGAACTCCAGGTTCTGTAAGGACAGAGATTTTGTCTGTTGAGTTGCCTATATTCACCCCTTCATACATAACTGTTTAAGATATTTGTTCTACAAATGAATGAAAAAATGAAAAAGGAAGTTGGAGAACTGGAGTTCAAACCAATACCCATCTGAATCCAGGGTCTAACTTTTTAACCATTGCACATATGATGCTGCCTTGAGTGGCTATATTCTGTTCACTCATTAGACACTATATCTGAAACTGACAAGTGTCACCCCCAAAGTACATGTTTTGATGTCCTAAACACCAATTTGATTATCTATGGAGAGAAGTTTTTTTCCCTAAGATTTATTTAATTATGCATACAGAGCTGGGGTGCAGGCTAGAGGTACAAAGATGGTAAGAGGATTCACCAGAGACAGAGTGGGGAGCAGAACAGGCAGAGCGATGAAGTACACTGCTGAGGGGAGCAGCGGGCAGGTCAAGAGAGGTTTGCCGTGCCATGTGAGTCACCTCCAGGGCTCAGGATCGAACTCGCACAGAAGTGGCTGAGGCTAGTTTGCAGCGCTGTACTTTAACCCACTGTACACCAGGGAGGGCTCTGGAGAGAAGATTGTTAAGGAAGTCATGTTGATTAAGTAAGTCACAGTGCTAGGGCCCTAACCCAATAGCAGCATTGTTTTTATAAGAGAAGGAAAAGATATCAGAACAGCCCAGGTAACTATAGGTTATTTATACAAATGACTATATCCTGAATGACTGGCAACAATAAACTAGCCAGAACCAGGGTGAAAGCACCATACACTCCTAAATTAATCCCAGTTGCAGTAGGAAGAACATTGAGAAACATGATATACTTCTCTGTCCCAATTGCAATTTGCTGAGGAATTGGGAAGGATCTGAGTCAATGCACTGGGGTTAAGGCATAATACTCTGAAGATGTGAAGGAGACCGGGAAAGCTGAGGAAGAGGATGGAAGAGACTGTAGCAGCAGCCCACACAGCCTTTTGCAGTCAGGCTTGGAGCAGAGAACTTGAGACAAGCTTACCCGCAGCGTGGGGTGAGGGCCCTCCTCCATCATGCTGCCTACTAACTCCCACAGGCCTGTCAGAGTTCCTGGCACAAAATGGAAGCTTAATATTTGTGTTAAATGAATAAATGAATAGAAGAAGGCTGCTTTCCAGCAAGAAATGTGGATCTTTTACCTACAGTAGTTGCCATAATGATGTTGGTTCCAGTTTGTAGTGAGCAAGATATGTGCTCAGGAATCACCAAATATGTGGCTCTTGGTAGTCAAGAAACCAAGGCTAGTAAAAACCAGGGGTTCTTTCAATAAGAAATGTTTCCTGAAAAAAAACTGGTTGATACTTGTTATTTTTTTGCTGTTTTCCTTTGAAAGGATTAAGGGGTTGGAAGTAATCATTCAAAGCATTTATGAAATGATTTTAAATGAGGTTATCATTTGACTCACCAAAGTTGGGTCAAATTGAAGTCCAAAATCATGTCCTGAAACCATCAGAATTTGGCAAGAACTGCCAGGGACAAATACAGGAGTCTCAGACCTGATCCCATATACTCTGGCAGCCAATCTCCCCTGTTTTGTAAAGAGCTTTGCTATCTTCACCCCCTTTTGCTGCCAATTGATTATATAGCTATATTATTGTAATGTGGACTCCCATACCCGCTCCCAATAAAGTGACAATGCTTTAAAAAATGAAATGAAGAATTTGATTCTCATGTGTTATATTTTTTGTTACGCTTTCCTTATAGGCCAGATATTCAATAGTAATAGTACATAGTTACACTTTCAATTTCTCGTTTTACAAGCACACAGAGAGAAGCTATTAGTCCCATCACAGCATACATTGGTAGTTAGCCACCTCATTCCTGGCCCCGAGGGAGTGAACATCTGAGCCGGGCCTCGCTTCTCTTCCCTTTCCTTCCCCACAGGACCACGCAGCGCCGCAGAGCTCCAGGTAACGTGGGCTGCCCTGGCACTCGCTCATTGCTGCGCTTCCAGCTCGGTGGCTCTTTCAAGTGTAGTGGAACGGAAAACTCAGTTACTCTTGACGCAAACTAAATAGTTATCTATCAAACTGTGAGTCTCTCTTTGCTCTGTGGGCGTATTTAAAATTAGGAAGAACACAGCAGCCACTTGTCTCAGCAAATGCAGCAACTCGCCTTGGGCCACACAAGAACAGCCAGGCGCTGTGCCAGCTCCAGCGGTGATGGTGTGTTCTGGGGCGTAGACTCAGGGAGCCTCATTTTGAGTGTTAGATGTATCTTTGAGCTGTGCACGCCTGTCTGCATAAACTGCAAAAAGATCCCCACCACAGTATTGACCCCACAGCTAAGATTAGCTGAGACTGTTTTTCGATCTTCACAGTCATAAGCTGCACGTCAGGTGAAAACTGAGCCCCGAATGCCAGGACACGGAGAGAACAGGTGTACCAGCCTCCACCTGGGACTTGGGGAGGGGAAGTAATGAGCTAAGAATGGCCAAATCAGAAGTTCCTAGGTAAGCAAGCTCTTAAACAAGTGTGCCTGGACTTATGGAGCTTGAAAATGTCCTCTTTGGCTTGCTGCCTGCGAAGCAGTTTCACAGAAAGAAGTGCTTCCATAAAGTGTTCCTTGGAACACGGTCCCAAAAGGTGGACTGTATGGAAGTTGCCCACTTTATCCCTCTCCCGCACAGGAGACTTAGAAAGACTCAGAAACGTCCTGTAGTAAATTGCTCTGTTAAACACAAAGCTGTAACTTATTTGATAGAAAAAAGCAAAGCAAAACTATATTTTGCATTTACCTTTAAGCCTCTTTCAAAATAGTTTTCACTTGTACACACTTTGGAAAAGACGGATCTCAAAAGTCATTCAAATATAATGAGTATCTTACAGAGACTAAAATGCAGCATTTCTGAGACTTCAAAAGATGTATTTAAACAGAGGTTGTGACCTCCCCTGAGGCAGTAGAATTGGTATTCCTCTTTCCTATTCCAGAATCCTCCACATCTGAGCCCTTGTTTTTGTTGATATTAGCTTGCCTCAAATACTCTTATGAATCAACTGAGGTTCTTCTTACCTGAGTAAGAGAACACTGCAATAAAAATACTGTCATTGAAGCACTTGAATTTCTAGTCCCTAACCTGAAGGTAATACTGAGATCCACTCCTTGAAATAACGTTAGCCTACTCGTGTAAGAATAAAAGTCAGGACATTCAAAATTCTTCCTGTTTTGGGAAGTGAATTCTACCCAATTTCTAATTCATAGCTGCTGAAACCCACATGAGTTTCATAAAAGAATGTGCTGCCCTAGGCAGGAAATCTCCTCTACATAGATCTTTGGGTTGTTATTCTACAATCCAGGTGTTGGCTTCATGTGACCCGTTGTAAGGCTGACTTCATGGAGGGACACCCAACTAGTATCACAGGACCCCACCCTGGCACAATCTCAGTGATTCTTAACCAGGGCTCCACATCTTTATTTTTCACAAGGCTCGATAAATTATACCACCTGCCCAGCTGGGGAGGCTGATTCAGACTTTTGTACCATTTCTCTGGGTTGCTGGTTTGACCAGTCCCAGCATTTAACTGCCATTGTCAATTCCAGTTAGAAATTTGGATAGCTTTTTGCAGTAAAATCAGAAGCTACTTAAGATGTCATCATGTAGTCTTGAAAACACAGAACTTAGCTTTGGGGGAAAAGTAGGTTCAAACTTTGCTGCTTATATGCTGTGGTTCCCAAGCCTTTTGTGGGCTTTGGCTCTGGGCCATCGTGGGCAGCAGCACCCAACCTCACAAGGCTTCCCTGCAGCCCCAGGAGCTGGTCTGAACACCTTGCTCCTCTTGTTCAGCTGTCTGTCCGGGCACATGGTTTTGGAATTTGTTGAAAATTGCCCTCCCAGCTATGGTTCTGCCCAATTCTTCATTTTCAAAAATAAAAGCTGCGCTTTTTGGCTACAAAGGTTGAAATAGCTGATAAGTCTCTGATATTGAAGACACTCAAAACTGGCCAAATCCCTTTCCTAATAACAAGCAGTTACACTCAGAACTTTGAAAAGACAAACACAATATTTGCCGATAAATTCCTAGAATTAATGTTCTAATATTAACTAGCTGAGCATATTTGTGTCTGTCTATACCTATTTACTCATGAATAACACACAGATGTTTAGTGATAAATGTCTTAATGATAGTGGACATGCCTTTGCGGCATTAAATTGCTATTTCTCTTTGACTTCTTTTGACTAACAAAACTAGTAAAAACTCTTTGGTCATTATCTTTTGTGTTATTCTTGTTCTATAAAGGTTTGTCCATACTTCTTCCTGATACTAGTTTACATCAGAAGTCATTTATTTCTTTTGTAGCTTCTATATAATTATGGTTTCACGGAATACCTAATTCTCTCTTCTGCATTCATCTAATGTCCAGTTTTTAAGTAGATTTTATTCAATGTGGTATTTTGTTCAAAGCATGGTCTCCAAAGAGCCAGATAGTCTTGGGTTTGAATTACAGCTTTTATTAATTTCTCAGAGCTGCTATAACAAATTGCTACCAACCAGGTGGCTTAAAACAACAAAAATCTATTCTTTCACAGTTCTCTAGGCTACAAGTCCAAAATCAAGGTTTTGGCAGGATTGATTCCTTCTGAAGACATCTGTTCCCTGTCTCTCTCCTAGCTTCTGATGGCTGCCAGCGATCTTTGGTATTCCTTGGCTTATGGAATCATCACTTGAATGTCTGCCTCCATCTTCACATGACCTTTTCCTCTGTGTCTATGTCTCTAATCTTCCTCTATCTTTCTGTTGTAAGGATACCTGCCACGAGATTTAGGAGTCTTAAATCCTGAATGACTTTATTATCAGACATTTAACTTAATGACATCTGCAAAGATGCTTTTTTCAAATAAGATCATGTTTATAGGTTCTAAGAAGTAAGGAAGAGACATATCTTTGTGGGGCCACATTCAACTCACTACCACGCATGTGACTTTGTTCAATGTCATTTAATATTGATCACTCTCAGTCTTCGCCATCTGTCTATCATAAAACTGCTATGAGTATCAGAGCACCTCAGGTGCTCAATGCCTACCATGTAATCGATCCTAAATATCTGGTAGCTGTTATTATTTTGTAGAGTTTTGCTCTTTTTCTCACATGTACAGTATATATTCAACCTTATACAAATGCACTAATTAAGCATGGATCGCTTCTGTTTTGTACTTTACATTGTTGGTGGCTTCAACAGAAGAGTGACATTATTCTTTACAGATGAAGGGGGCAGAATTTTATAAACCACCTTAACTCAAGATATAAAGAAAACAATTTGAGGCTAAGTGCTACTTAAAAATACAAACAGTCAATTCCAATATGCTACTTTCACGTACTTCCCACGAACTTCACCACAGCACCCTGGAGCCTGGGGGGAACTATTAAGGAATCCTTTAACAGTACTCAGCAGCATTTATTCAACAATCTTTCATGTACCTGTTTGATGAAATAAGAGATTGTGAAGCTATTTTTTTTTTGACAGTGAGAAAGTAATCACACTAAGGAAGTCTTATTTATAGTAAGGGAAAGAAAATCCAATTCCTACCAGTTTAAACAATAAAGGCATTTATTTCCTATTGCAAGCATGGAGGTAGGGTGAGCCTCATCATTGAGTTATTTAGCAACTCAAAATATCATGAAGGATCTAAGATCTTTCATTTCATACATTTATCATCCATGATATTGGTAGCATGCTTAGGTAGGCTTAGTCTCCTAATGGCAGGAAAGTGACTAAAACTGTCTAAAT
The DNA here is from genome assembly GCF_000260355.1 of Condylura cristata. Classification (NCBI taxonomy): domain Eukaryota; kingdom Metazoa; phylum Chordata; class Mammalia; order Eulipotyphla; family Talpidae; genus Condylura; species Condylura cristata. The sequence continues at coordinate 31,768,711 of NW_004567110.1, forward strand.
TTTACATCTGCAGTTCATATCATTAAAATGGAGAGAACATGAGAATGAAGTTCTAGTTCCTCTTTTAAATAAATGAGAAAACACACGAAATATCTTCTATGCTCACGCCAATATCATTGGATATGTCTTGCCAATCCTTGAACCAACCCCATTGAATGAACTTTCACTAGTGTTACTTAAACTGCTTCATTGTGACAAGGGAAGGAGGGAAACTCTGTAGTTGATAGCATGAGTCAGCACTGATGAGTAATAATTTGATTTTTATTTTGAAGTTAAAGTTAGCCTAATAGTATGTTAGTATATATAACATTCAGCAATTATGTTAAGTATTTGGATTTATAAAAAATTCATAAATACTAATTCAAAAGGAAGAGTGTACTCCCATATTTATTGAAGCTCTATTTATATTAACCAAATTATGGAAATAGCCTATGTGCCTAAAAACAATTGAGGAGATCAAGAAAATGTGGTATATATATACAAAATGGAATATTACTGAGCAATAAAAAATAAAACTCATGCTACTTGAAGCAACGTGGATAAAACTTAAAGAGATAGGCTCTCCCTGGTGGCGCAGCGGGTTGAAACACAGCACTAAGAGGCTAAAGCCACTTCCGCATGAGTTTGATTCCCGCCTGCCCTGGAGGTGACCACATGGTGTGGCAGACCTCTCCTGACAGCCCGCTGCTCCCCTCAGCAACGGGGAAGATCTGCCTGTTCTGTTCCCCACTCTCTCTCCGGTGAATGCTCTCACTGCCCCTGCACCTCTGGCCTGTACCCCAGTTCTGTACACACAAATAAATACATCATTTAAAAAAAAAAAAAACTTTAAGAGATAATGCTAAGTTACATATGCCAGAAGGAGAAAGATGGTTTAACTAATATGTGGAATATAGAGAATTCAATCCAATGGTTAGATAAAGAGAAATTTAAAATCAAACTAACTATGGAACAAAAGGATCCAGAGGATAGAAGGGTAAGGAAGAGTTAACAACAAAGAAGGAAGGATACGCAATGGACTATGGAGGAGAACTATGGGTTATTTACTATAGGGTACACTACAGTGATGATAATTGATTGAGGGCAATGTTATCACAATTTTAAAAATTAATTAATTAATTTAGTAAATTTAAATAATATTCATTTTTAGGGACAAAAGTACTTGGAGGCTGGAACTATGCTTTTTGGAAAAAGGCAAGAGAAAGAAGTTAACACTATTTGCATAGAAAGGAAATGAGTATAAAGATGAACTGTAGGTTCATAGGTAAGAGGAAAGTGATCACATGACAGATAGCGGGTAATGATGAGATAGTGGCCTCTATTAATTGAATATTTTAGGAAGGTCAAAGAAATGTTCAAGAGTCAGTATACTTGTTGGTAAGGCTCGGAGAACAGGAGACATAATTGAGATTTCAGTGATCATGGTGGGAGGGCTGAGGGAGGGGGCAGGAGAAGCTCTCTGGCTAGGAGCAGGTCTGGTGGTCAGTGACCTATGTGCCGGCTGATCAGCTCCACTGGACTCTCAGTACTGCAGGACAACAAGGTGGCAATTGTGAGGTGGACAATCTAACTTGAACCACCAGAAACTGAGATGATATCTTCTCTTCCTTAGCTCCCAACAGTGAAATGTGAACAAGTAGAAAGCTTTGACATTTCTATTTCTGTTCACTTCCCCAGAGGTGGGGTTAATAAGAATTAGTGACTTCGCCTGAGGCTTCAGTTACCATAGCATAACTGAAATGATGCATTTAGAGCCCCAGAGTATATATGTTTTTCCTGGATTCTGATGGTTGATGGATGACTGATTAGAGAGTTAAAAATAAGAGATAATATGATTGACAACTCATAAATATCAGGGGTTGTAGGAAGCACTGAAATCTCTTTGGTGGAATTTGCATATTTTATTGCTGGTGGAGAGAGGAGTGAGGGAGAGAGAAGGAGAGGAGAGAGACAGAGACAGAGACAGAGGGGGAGGGAGACACCCAGAGAAAACCAAATCAACAGTTCCATCTGGGGTTTGTGCTTTTCTGAGTGCCGACTCATTTTGATAGATTATTAGAAAACTCATATTTGCTCATAAATGTGAAAAAATAGCAAATGTAAAATTTGCAAATTTATTCCTAAATGTAGTTAAATTCATAAATATTTAGACATTTTTTGTAAAGCTTCTAATTTATAACCTTTACATGAATCTATAATTTGGTATAAAAGCTCCTAAATGCAGAAGTAATGTCACAAATGTCTATAAATATTCACATCTCATTTACAAATGTTCTACAAACCATGAGATGAAGAAATTGTGAATGCAAACCCTTTTTTGGTGGATTTCTGCCTACGTGAGTCAGGACAATGAACAATGAAAACCTTCAAGAGATAATATTGAGACCCTGATTTTAGTCTCTTGCTTGTATCATCTAAAAAGTCTTTATTAAGGATAATTAGAAAACACTGTAGATGTAAAAATGAATAAGCATATTCTAATACAAAAATTGAAAATCAAGATCTGAGAAGAGTTGGAATAAGATTTCTAAAAGTATCTGATGATATCAGGTAGAATAATGAGCTGTGGCATGAATCTTTCTGAGACTCAGTTCTTTCATCTGTAAAATGGTAATAATGCAGTCTTCATAAAGCTTAAAAGATAATCAGAACTATTAAAGTAACATGCACTCAACTCAAATGTGCTTAAGAAAACAGAAACAAGAATTCAATGGCTGACATCCCAGAAAACTTCAGCGCTGTCTGGCTGTAGGAACTGAAATTGAGACTCAGTCTCTTTCTCTCTCTCTCTTTCTCTCTCTCTCTCTCTCTCACACACACACACACACATTTTCAGGTTTTTTACTCCTTCTTTCTGCCATGCTTTCTCTCTCATACTGAAAGCTCTGCTTTTCCAGATTCAGTTCACCCTACACATAGTGACCCCAATGCAAAGAAAGCTTCTCTTTCCAATTAATTCACTGAATATTCCTTGACAAATTTTCATGCCATTGAGTTGGAACATTTTCCTGTCTTTGACCCTGTCCCCATGCCCAGAACAGAATTTCACCTAGCTGTAAATGGTTAACCTCTCACTCATTAAGTCAGGGGGTTGGGTTCATGTAAACATAGTGAAAAGTCCTGGGTCTGGGTATGTGCCGTCACCAGAAGAGGCGGATGGAATGGAACACAGAGATGTTCTTTATTTGTGCTCAGTGCATAAAATGAAGTGATGTATGAAAGGTCTTAGCGTCATGTTTGACAAAAACAAGCTTTCAGCTCTTTCTACCATTAGGCATTCCTTACCGCTATTACTGCAATTTCTGTTTCAGAGAGAAAGAGAAAGGGATCCAAATAAGAAACAGAGATATCTAGAACAAGCTATCGGCTCAGAATTGTATAGAACATCCCAAGTAAAGAGATCCTCCCTTGGGTTCTGCTAACAGAACCCACCCAGACCACACCCAGCCTGGTCTGCTGGCCCAAGGGGTTTGTGCCATGGCTCTGGCCCCAGGAATGCAGGGAGAAATGTCATCAGCTCATTGGAAATTATCAACAGAACAACAAAGACTGTCTCTCATATTTTATTTTGCCTATTATAAGTTCGCTTTATGATATCAAGTTCTGTATTTCTTGGGTTCTGTAATACAGTCATAGCTACATGGTACAACATTTTGATGGTTTAGGAAGTTAACTGTAGAAAAGTAGGGAAATATCCCTATGTCTTCTTAAAGGTGTGCTCAGCTGGGTGATACATAGCTCCACTTAACCCTTTCAGAGTCATTTGCTTTTCCTGGAATGCTCTCTAATATTATAGATCTTAAATATTGGCTAAATCAGCACTGTAATTTATCTTATCATTTATGATATTTTCAATTTTTTTTCAGACTTTAGGGAGTTTCTTCTACTGCCAACACTCCAGAATTTTGCAAAAAGTTACGTGCCTATTAAAATTACATTCTCTATCTATGATCTTTTTTTCTTCCCTCCCGCCTTTAGCTTTCTACACTGCAAGTCTATAAACACTCTAACCTATTGTGTTAAGAAAGACCCCAGCCCTTTAACCATTTTAGTTGCTCTTCCCTGAATTCTCTCTACTGTAGGTCCATTTTTCTGTATGTACAGGAATGGCTGTCACTACTGGAATTATTTGCCCAAGTCTTATTTACTTATTTGTTCATCTCTTGACCCTCAAATCCAAGGAAGCATCAATCTTGTAAACTCAGCTGTTGTTTTTTAAACAAGAATATAATACATATCAATATTTAATGCACTGAATGTTATTTTTTACACTAAAATCTTTAAATTGTTCACTTGTCTATTTTCTTTCAGAGTTGGAGAAATAGTTATCTACCTCTTTTCACAGTTGAAAGAACTGGGAGATTCTGTCCCGGTGGTTTTATTTAGGATCTTTTATGTAGGTTTGTTGTCAAAGAGCTTACTTTCTAAGGTCTATGGGCTATGTTGAATAAAATATTCTATGCTTTGAACTTCAGAGAATCTGGAATCACTTCTAGCAGACAGGTTTTTCACTTTTGTTAAATGCTGAATGACATCAGAGGTGAAATGGTAAACTATATAGAGTTAAAGTAACACTTTAGACAACAATGCCAAGAGCAGTTGGGTACATGATCCTTATTGTCTGGGACATGGAGCAATTAACAAGTGTCTGTATTCTCATAAGAGAACATAAAATGAAGTTGATATTATAAGGCACGAAACAGAGATGGAATATGACGTTGTCTTGCTTTGATTTAATGTAAAAGGTTACTTAAAATTCTTAACAGCATGGTAGAACAAGTGATGTTTGAAATTAGAAAGATAAAGGAATCTCACTATTCCATTGAAAATGACAGTACTTGGGTGATGAGTTTTCCATGCATATTATGGAAAAATTTCAAAGCAAGCTTTTCAGATCTTTTTACCCTGAGAGTGTGTAGACTGAAAACAAACAAACTGCTGGTGGACTTCCTCTGATCACTCAACTGATATTCCCAATACATCTTTCTTTTAAAAAAATATAAATTAATACCTTTTTTAGTGTTCCCATCATTTTTTTAACATGATTATGGTTGGTGCCTACATGCAGGGTTCTGTGGAGAAAATTTTATACAGAAGGTAGAGAATGTTGAAAAATTTCCTGGAATATGGAAAGTCCTCTATAAATATTCACTAACATTGTATTTTTTACTATTATTACCATATTATCTCTGTAATGTGAACTATCTTAGAAAGCCAGTGTCTGATTTGTACACTTACCTTTGATTTGTGTTATGCACCCTTAGAATAGGGCCTTAAAAATGGTAAGATTCTGATGTGAAGATTCTGCATATAAAAACAATAAGGAGTTTGATGTGAAGTTTCTGCGTATAAAAACAATAAGGAGTTTTCTGCGGACATTGATTTAGCTGAAAGAGTAGCATAATAAAAATAAGGTGTTGGACATTATTGGCCCAAAAGGAGTAAGCAATTCTAAGAACAGAAGTATGGAAACAACTAGCTGAAGGTCAGTTGAGAAGTTGGCATAGAGTCCAAAATATTACTTCTGATTTCAAGTTCTCATAATACAGAAAAAAAGAAGTTCCCATAATATAAAAATTATCCTTTAGTCACGGTGTAGTCTTTCTTGGAATCCTTATTTTAATTTTGTAGCATTTATATTCCAGGAGTAACAGCAAATCTGCTGATTACTTATGAAAGCGAGGGAAAAAAAAAAAAAACATTTGCAATTACAGTCAAAATTAAAGTTATTTTCTAATCTTCTCATCTTTTTTAAGGAATAAGAAAGTTTAAATATGGTCAACGTAGCACATTTTAAGTGTCAAACTTACTGAATTTTTCTATGCCAATTGAATAATAATATTCTGTGAAAACAGTGAACATTCTACAGAGTTTTTATCATTTGACCTGTTTAATGTAAGTTGAAAAATTCCTCTTGTGTAAGTACCATTGCATAATGCTGTGTGCTGAGCTATTAAGATATATTTAGTAATTCCATTAGAACTGCACCATCGAGCAGGGCAGAGCATATGGAAAGAAGTTGGAGAAAAACTGATTAAACATTTATATCAAGTACATTTTGATTTAACTCACATAAATAATTCATTTTTATGTTTTCTTTCTTTCAAAATAAACCTTTTTGACACCTGCTGTGCTAAAAATAATGCGAGCATGGCTGTAATAAAGCAAGTCTTAAAGCTCACAGCAATGACATCATCTGGTACCCATGCAGATACTAAATTGTCAGCACCTAAGTGTAGTAAAGTAAGACTTGGAATTATTTATTATTTATTTAGTGCCTCAAAAATATACCATGTATAGTGGCAAGCAAAGCACCTGGCTGTTGTCTCAAGGAAAGCTAAAGTTTAAAAGTATCACGGAGACACACGAGATGCTGAATCCCTTGAATGTGAGAACTTAACAGGTAGATAAGAGTGAATAAGCAAAAGTGAAGCCCCTCAGTGGGTAGCGTCCCACAAACAGACTCTTTGAGAGGAAGAAACATAGGCAAGAAGATGACTTAGAAACATCATATGGTCAAAGCATCATTCTAGAATAATTTCCAAAGAAGTAGACAAATACTACTAGAAGGGCACGGGATTGAGCTGGGCACGCCACAAGCCCGAGACTTAATAGCACTGAATGCCAGCATCAAAAATGATTCCCTTGTAATGCTCGTTTAATTTTTCTGGGTATGTCTAGCAGAAAGTCTTAAGTTAGAATTGAGCTACCCCTACCTATAACACTGTCCAACTGCCTGTTTTTTACAGAAGAGAAGCACTAACTCCAGAGCTTTTTTCGGTAGGAGCAAAGTGGGTAACATCACCTAGCTAAAATTGGATAACTTACCTTTGTTCTACTGTGGAAAGTGATATGATATCAAAAAAGATTCTAAAAAATTGGGGCAAAATCAGGAATCAAGTTAATGAAAATTATTCTGGAAATCATGGTGAGCACAGAGGCAGCCTTGAAAAGGAATACATTTAGCAGGATTGCCACAACTCTTGCAAACCAGATCCCACAGTTGGCAGGACCTACCAAAAGAGGAGTTTTGAGTGAGCATGAGGAGACACTCTCTGGTCACGCCTTTTCGAGGACTAGGAATATATGATGATGGCAGTGGCTAATCTGGAAGAATCCTTGTAAGCCAACTTCTCACACACATGCCAAAAAAACATAAGTGTAGGGTTGCTTATAACTGAGATTCCATTAAAAACAAAAACAAATGTGGGACTACCTGGTGGCATAGGGGTTAAGTATCAGGACTATCGCTCCTTGGGCCAGTTTGATCCTGGCCAAGGAGCTGACCCACATGGCACATCAGAGCTCTCCTGTCTCACCTGCTGCTCCCCTTAGCAGTGTATTTCAGTAGATCTGCCTCTTCTGCTCCCCTGTCTGTCTCTAATGAATCCTCTTATCCCCCACACCTCCAGTCTACACCCCAATTCTCCTACACACAACATGCACACATGCACACTCACATTAAAGTACCATAACTGATACTGGAAAAGAGCGCCTCCCATTTGGCAAACCCAGAGAGCATTTGCTTAACCAAATATTTGTATCAGCTAATTTCCTTGTAAGATTTTCACTTAAAGAATGATTTTTCTTTATAATGTACTCTTTCAAAATCACAATTCTGTAGACTCATGATCATGTCTATTAGAACATGGTGTTGGCATGCATTTCTCTAGCTACATAAATCAGGAGAGGAGATTGCTCAGAACTAGTACCACAGAGACATTGCAGATAATTTTCTTGTCTGCTTTTGGAAAAGCACTTAGCAGGAATGAATATCAAATAAATTGTGGGAATATTGCACCTTAATTAGTACTGGACTTTGGAATAAATACTACATTGATTGTGTCATTTGAAATAACTTTTTCCATAATTACAAAGTTATGTGTTTTTTTATTTAAAAAATTTGCAAACTATAAAAATGCAAAAGACACAAATGAATTATAATTCATTATTCAGAGATAAGCAATGTTAATAATTTTTAAGTATTTTAAGATAAAATGGTGTTCTGATAATCTATTTTTTAAAATCCCACATCAATTAATATTATTCATTAACAGTAGTTGGTGAACTCTGAACTGTGTTTAGGCAGTGATATCAGATACATTGAGTTGTCTGAGCCATTTTAGTCAAGGAAGGTTATCTTCCATTATCTTTTCATATTAGGATTTCACATAAGAATTCATTTGGCTTTAAAAATTAGACAGCATTTTCCTCTATCATGGTTTTCATGGCTTCCTAGTTCCCGTAATTTAACCAGTTCTCTGTTTTCAAATTTGTGACTGTTCCTATTTTTTACAATTATAGGTAAATGTGTCAATAAACATCTCCTCTATAAACATTTAGGAATATAAATATTGCACTGAAATAAAATTTCTTGGCTAAAAAGTATGAACATATTGAGGTTAATTTCTTCTGAAATGAAATATCAGTTTTGTTCTCCTATCAGTGGTATTTGAGTGTGTATTTACTGCAACTTTATTTTCACTGAGTATTATTTTTCCATTAAAGCTTCCAGTTACATTTTAAATAAGAAATGTTCTATTTATGTTAAATGTGAATAAGAACATTCAGCAAATAACTTTAAAGGAGCTTAATATTCATTAATTAATGCTCACACTTGAATGGGATCTGGAGAGCAAAATTACCATGAAGTAGAAGTCATGCCTTCCTAATTAGTACTTCTACCCCATTATGTATGATTGTTTATAGCAGGCCTTCTCCTACCAGAGAGTAAAGGTTCAGGTTGGCATTCCATTCTCTCATGTCTAGATGCCAAATATAAAAATCCAGGTCTTTTCCATCAGTAAGTGAATGCATATTGACTACAGATCTCTACTTAAGTTAATGAGTATTTATGTAATGGAATCATTCTGTCTTCATTAGTGGCCAGAATTCATTAATCATACTTTCCACAAATAATACTTCTGTAGTATATTTCTGTGCTATACTATTGAGGACATTCTGTTTTCTAATACAATTCCTTATGTAATCTAGTTCTTTATGTATATGCCTTATCTCTTTTTTAAGAGTTTATGTAGGGTCTCTTTTGTGACCTAGGGGTTAAGTCTCAGCACTATCACCGCTGTGGCCTGAGTCCCATCTCTGGGAAAGGAGCTAACCCACAAATGACGCAACAGATCTCTCCTAGTTCGTGTAGGGTTCCCCTCAGCAGTGTATTTCAATAAATCTGCCTGTTCTGCTCCCCACTCTGACTCTGGTGAATCCTCTCACTCCCTGGGCTTCTGACCTACACCCCAGTTCTTCTATGCCAAAATAAAATGTAAGCTAGATTTAAAAAATAAAAAAAAGAATTTACCTAATTTATCTATGTACTTCATAGTGGCTTGTTAGCAAACATCTTGATATTTTACTGCTTATTTATGTCTTCAATAAATATGTACCAAGTGAATACTATGTATCAGAGTTATGTTAGCCATTTTATAGTAATGTTGTTTCTGTCATCATGGGTGTCTGCCATGGTGGGCTTTTGGTACTGTGAGGTAAGCAATTACTGATTTCTTAAATAATTATAGAATTCCAGTTGTTTTAAATGTCATGAAGTTACCAGGTACAATGAGAATGTAGCAGGGGGCAGGCACGATGATGGCAGCAATAATTGTGGTGGTGAGAACCAGTAAGAGGAAACCTGGTGTGGAGGTTGTGCTCCATTAAATAAGTGCAGTGATATTGAAACAAGAAAAGTATCCAATTGTGCTGCCAAGTCTCTGATGTGTACAGTCACCTAGATAATTGACTGGAAAAAAAATATTGATGAGGTAGAGGCAGTCGTCTGATTTGGAAGGAAAATAAAATGATTTGGCCATCTTGGAAAGTGATCTTGACCTTTCTCAAAAAATTAAAAATAGAGATGCTGTATTATCCATCAATCCCACTTCTGGGTATCTATCTGAAGAATATAAAATCATCAACTTGAAGAGTTACATGTACCATAAAGTTTATAACCACATTATTATACTAAATAAGATATGGAAATTAAGTTGCCGCTGATTGGATTAAGAATATAGGCTGGGGCCCTCCCTGGTGGCTCAGCAGGTTAAAGCACAGCACTAGGAAGCTTAAGCCACTTCTGCATGAGTTTGATCCCTGCTGCCCTGGAGGTGACCCACATGGCGCGGCAGACCTCTCCTGACCCACCCGCTGCTCCCCTCAGTAGTGTACTTCCTCGATCTGCCTGTTCTGCTCCCCACTCCGTCCCTGGTGAATCCTCTCACCCTCTGCATCTCTGGCCTGTACCCCAGTTCTGTAAGCATAAATAAATAAATCTTTAAAAAAATTTAAAAAAAAGAATATAGGCTGTATATACACAAGGAAAGATTATTCAGCTATGAAGAAAGGTGAAGTGCCAATTGCAGAAAAATGGAGGGGTTAAAGGGAATTATGTGCACCAAAATTAGTCAGAAAGGTAAATACTGGATAATTTTACCTACATATGCCACATATGGAGAGTAAGCAGACAAATGAACAAAACAAAATAAAAATAAACTAGTAGATATTGAAAACCAAAATGAAGTGACCAGAGGTGAAGATATTACAGGTGTGAGCAAGAATAAAGGAAGTATAGTGGAGGGTGGTGGGGGGATTGTTCTGTTCTCTCTTTAAAAAAATAAAAATTACATCGGGCTGTGGAAACTTCTGGCTCCAACACCTGACAGTGACAGAGGGACTGCTTTATAGAAGTCTCATTAAAAATGAAAGCATGATGTTGATTTCCAGCAAACATAAATGACTTAAGCTAGTATATGTGAATAAATATTTCATGCTGCAGTTTATTAAGTTCCCACCAATGGTATCTCTCTGAATACCTCTGAGTGATCTCGGCTGAGAGACCGAGGAGACTATCTTATCCTGGGGGAATGCCATCGACCTCCCCACCTACGTGTCTTAAGCAGATGGCCCACCAGGTTCTACAGGTCCTCCTTGGCACACCTTGACACTTAGGCTCGAAAGCCCATAGTCTATTGAAGCTTCCTGCACAGTAGGTGATAACCAGAAAACAGAAAAATAAAGAAAGCAGAAGGAAGAATCAGGAACTGACTCCTTGGTGGTTTTGTGTTTCTTGGCAATGGAATTTAGAAGCCAGACAATATGTGGCCTCAGTTCTGCCCTGGTTCTCCTGGCAGATGTACAGGACTTGTGTTGCTGGAAGCTACAGGTGGTATGTGCTGGAATGACCAGTCATGTGCTGGGGCCACCAGGTTGCTCTTCAGAGCATCGCTTGTGATGTGTCTGACTTTGCTGGTTGCAGAAGCTTAGGGACCTAGGATGTAGGCCACTGGCTCCCTGCTACCATTCTGTATGATTCTCCCCCGATCTTTGCAAACATGAAAACAACCTTTCTTTTAAGAGACTGAACAAAGGACAGAACTTCATCCCTCAGTGAAGCAACTAAAAGACATGAGGCATTTTAGAGGGACAAGACACCAGTGACCAATTATGGCCTGGCACCCAAGGCCACATGCCTTGATGTCACTAAGATGCCATTTTGTGTCAAGAACAGCCTGCCTCACAAGTTCATGGGAGGACAAAGCACTAGGAAACTACACAAGAAGTCAGATTATGGGGTGAGTTGTTTCACCCCAAATTTATATGCTTGAGTCCTAGCCCCCAGAACCTCTGCATGAAGCACTATTTAGAGAGAGGATCTTTTAAAAGTAATGAAGGTTGAGCGAGATAGACCAGCACACCTACCTGGGACGCTGTACAAAGTGGTGTTCACTCAGGGTGTTCACTCAGGTAGGATCTGCGAGCGGGAAAGCAGCGGTGTAGCCAAGAAGGCGAGGAGCGTGGGGCCACTCGCTCGCCCTGCAGCCTCGGGAGGACAGTCCTGCCCACAACTTGAGTTCAGCCTTCCGCCTCAAAAAAAAATTTTTTTCATCCCGATCCAGGGATCTTGCCAGATTGTAACGTGTGGTTTCCTGGTGAGAGTGTGAGAGCCTGGTTGATGAAATGCTCCATTTTGTTGGAATTCCTCAATGAGGTTTTCGGGAGGAGAAGCTTGTGGGTTATATCCAGAAATCCTCTGGGGCTTCATTATCCCCTGGTATCTTTAGAACATAAACAGAATTCTAAATTGTGCTAGGATGGACTAGAACATCCTCCATTCCTTCTCACTCCATTGACGTCATGACTACCACAGACTAGAAAGTGACAGAAGTTGCATTTGCGCAAATTTCATCTTCCTGTTTTTTTTTTCAAATCTCTTTTCCTTAATGCTCCAATAATGCTTTTTTAATATCTCAGCAGCATCCTGTGCTCTATTGTCGGGGACCAAGACCAGGAACTTGCTTCCTATGCACAAAACAACACCTGATCTGAACTTAGGGTAAACATTCCGGTTGAGAATGCAGCTCACCTGAATCCCTTCCCCCACTCTCCTTTCCTTCCCGCTGAGCAAGTTTTGGCGCCTAAGAGATGACGATGGACCCCTCCCCTCAACCCCATTGGCCTTTAAGACATTAGACCACCAGACCATCCCCCGCCCGTACCTTCTGTGCCGCCCTCAAGTATATACATATGACTGTTGTAAGAATAAAGCGCACTCGCACGTGTCTCCATTTTTGCCTTCTTCCTCGCTCTGTCCCTGGGGCTCTATCCCCTCACCCTGCTGCTCAAGGCCCCCCGCACTCTATGCTGTGTCTTTGTTTTAGATAAAGTCTGGCTTGAAATTTAAGTGATGGAAGACAATAGTGGCCATTTGAGATCGCACAGTAATTCTAATATTTTATCAAATGAACTTTCTTTACATTTTTCCTGTGTTATATTTTTAGGCCGTCACTAGGCATTTTTTCTTTGCAAAGTAAAACATGTTTTTATTAAAAATTATATACAGAATATACATTTGCCCTGCATCCTTATGTGTATTTATTTAATCGCATGATCTGTTTTCTTATTGGAACACAAGGGGTGAAACTGCTAAATTGGGATATTAGTTTTTATGAGGTTCATTAAATGACTGTGAGTGGAGAATCAGGAGAGAGACTTTTTCTTGGCAGACTTCTTACAATAGAAACTAACGCTGTTGTCCAACTCTACAGGGAATCTTGCTGGTAGTTAGTTTTATCTTGAGCAATATACTGGTTGCTGATTGAACAATCTTATTTTTTCCTCCATCGCCAGTGAAGGTAAAGCTATATTTATACATCAATTTATCATTACCTATTTTGTAGTGGAAAACTCTATCAGGTCACTTCATGTCACCACAGATAAAAATTTGCTGCTAGCAGGTAGCAGACATTTATAGATTAATCTTTATTCTTTACCCAGGAAATATATGCACACTGAAATATCGTATCAAAGCAAGAATTATTTCTTTTCCAAATCTCACTTTTTATTTTGCTTGTATAGTAAAACCAATCAAAAATTAGTTTCAAGTATTAGTAACAGAAAATTCCAGATAGCAGAGCCTTAAATAGTATTGACATCTGTGTATTTCATCAACTTTGAAATACAACCCTACAGTTCTAAAAGTACTTCATTTTTTTTCTTTGATTTCTACCATAATTCTAGAGAAAGCAAATTTGATGTGAGAAGCACAGAGGATGTCAACATTTTCCACACTATGGAAAATGTCACCAGCTTGAAAAAAATGGGTCCAAATGTACATGAAGGCACAGGTGTCTCTGCCTGCTGCCTCTTGGAGCATTAGAACACAGCTGAACTATCATATGTACTTCCTCCTTGACCAGTTTAAACCCCACTCAGAAGAGGAAATGGAATGAATAAGAAGAGTTCAAGACCTCTCAAAATTGTCCAATAAAGATAGTTCCGTAAGTATTTGGCTAAATCTCATTCTTGGCTAACAGTGATTTCAAAACACTCTTTGCCCACAAGAGAGGATAGACATGATATTGGTATATATGAAAGAACTTATAAACAGCACTGAGTTTTTACCCTTGGTTTCAGTCTCTAGGGGGAGTGAAGTAGAAAGAGGAGAGAGAGCCTCGAATGCACATCAACAAAATTAAATCTGGACAATGACCCTACCATTTCCTTGCTGCCTGACCTTAGACAAGCTGCTTAACCAGATTGGCCTTTGAGTCAGAGGGTTCCTAGGTTTGTCTAATGCGATAATGTCTGTGAAGCACCAGCCCACGTTTGGCAGTGTGAGTTACTCTCCAAGAGGTAACTACTATAATTCAAAGGTAGCTCAGAAAGCGTCTAACCACTGCATCTCTTTTGCTGAAATCAAGTCTAGAAACAGACCAAAAAGGGTCAAAGTAGTTAAGGGATTCCAGATGCAGCCAAAGCCACAGGGTAGCAGAAGGTTGTCTGAGTCTGAGTGCCAGTAGGAAAGTGGGAACCAGAAAAAGAAAAAAAAAATAAATAACAACTTACCTCCCCACCCTGCTACTACTTAGTTCTCGTTTTTTTATCTTTGAACTACTTAATAAACACTAATTAACCCCATGCCCTGTTGGACAGACTTGCCTAGAGCACCATGCTCTTAAGAACTATACACATCTCCTGTAATTGACTCCATTAAACTCATTGCCTCCGACATAAGTAAAGCTTTCTTTCACCTGCATCCTAGGACAGTAGAGAAAAGTTTGCATGGTTGTGTCTGTTTCTGACCTTGAGAAATTATATACTTACCCCAACTGCAGCAGAGGAGGTATCCGTCCTCTGGCACAGAAAGTTCCTGATTTAGGTAGATGAATCAAGTCAAAATTATTCATTAATATGTTTGTTTTAAAAAAGTGAAAGTTACCAATTAAAACCTCATGACCAAGGAAACTCTCATATGAGTAAGACATGTGTTGATCATGCATGCGTACAGAAACATCCACATATTCAAAACCTGCAGATTCTTGTAAAGTCCCTTTTCTGCTTCTGTGGCTAACTCAACTGCAAAGGATCTTCTCAAGGTCAAACTGTGCACTATTAAAAATTTGCTTTCAGTGCTTCTGCCAAGCACTTGCTATCTATAGGGCCTTCTTGTATGCCTGCTTTATAGGGTTCTCTGCTTATTTTGCATGTTTATGGACTTCAGGTAGATTAACTTCTTACAGGCAGGAACCTGATAGCCCATTATCTCCTGGCCCTGGAAAAGTACACAGCTGTGGGCAAGCCCTCTGAATTTGGGCTGGCTCCAGTCATCCACACAACCTCTCTATCCATGTCGGTATTTTCTTAGTTTTCTCTGTCATGCTTATGACTTCTGCTCATCCTCTCCCGAACCTTCAGTGCATTTCTATTGTCCACGTCTACTTGAAGGTCCAGTTCTAACATCAACTTCTTCATCAGAGATAATCCTTTCCAGAGGATCATTCCTTTCCCTGGATTCTGTTTCTGCTATATAGCATAACACTCAACTATCCCCAGTTGCCTCATGTTACTATTTTTATCTATACGACTGAGTATCTTAAGCAAAAATGTTTCTGTCTAATATTCTTTTCATTGATCAATTCAACATTTTTTTTTTTTTTTACCACCAGTTGCTTTCTGACACCTGGTAGAAATACAGTAGACACCAAATAAGTAAATACTGGCTGTTCAGACCAGGCACAATAGCTGACATGGGTCTAATCTCTAGTAAAATCCCATTTTTAGACTTTACTAAGAAAGTGATTCCAGCTTTAAGTTGCACTTGTTTTATATATCTGTCCAAATATTTTTCCTTGCGATCACTATTAAAATAGAGCAGATATTTTTTTGGCTATGAAAAGGGGGAAATTTATATGTCGTGGTGGTGTTGTTATTTCATTGTTGCTGCATGTGTTTTATATTTCTGTCTCAATGTTTAACATTCCTCTTCTGATTTACCCACTGCAGCCCCTTCACCTACCACTTTAGCCTTGCCCACTTCTTTCCAAATATTCCAACTTCTTGGAAATTCTATAACCCTTTCTGATTTTTAGGGGTTTTTTTATTTTTTATTTATTTATTTTTTAAATGCATTGTAGAAGCTCCCAGCTCCTCTGGCTTCCCCCAACTCCTTTTGCCTATGCTATTTTCAGTTTTGTTTTTGTTTTTTTTCAGGATTTGCCACTTTTTGTGAAAAGCCTTTCCTGGTGTTATCAGCCTAGGGAGATACAAATTCCCAGAACCTGATGCCTCTTCAGTGGAAAGACGTCCCCTTTTGTCGATGCCTGGATGCTAAGCTTCAGGAGTCGAAGCCCTTGTCTATTTTGTTCACTATTAACTATCCTTAGGTCAGGGTCCACTGAATACCTGGAGTATGTAAGGTGTTCATTAATGATCGGTGAATGTGAGAACTGCCTGGGGGGTTCTGCATAAGGAGGTAGGAAGATCTGCCTCTCCCAATGGTAGGATTTCTATTTGTTTGTTGCCTAATTCATCTTCGTAATTGAGTTTATTTACTTATTTTGTTTTTCATTTTTTTAAGTTATAGAACCTCCCAATAAATAAAGCTAGATTAATCATAATCCTTGTTTTATTCTAATTGCTTAATTGAAGAAATTCTGGCAAGCTTTTTCTATACAACATAGTTCTTGTAGGATGGCAAGTCTCTTTGAACATTTTCCAAGTGAGCACCCATTTAAATATTTACTTGGAAGTGTCTTTTGTTTTTAAGAAAATTACTTGGAAATTCTGAGAGCAAATTATGGCTCTGTAATCCACTTGGGCCAAAGGAAGCTGGTTGCCAGGTTACTATTTTAAATGGGCTCATAAAACAGTGTTTGGTAATATCACCTTAATCCCACGTTTACCTACCTGGCAACAGCCCTTGTCATCCACTTGGCATGTATTTAGATAGGATGTGGCTTCTCATGACCGAGACCACCACCGCTTAGTAAATAGGATTAGAAGGAAGACTAAGACATTTTGCTATGCATAACATGCATTTGAGTATAGGAGACGTTCGTTTGGCTCACTGGGTGAAGTTTCTCTTATGTAGATGAGTGCTTTTCTTGCCTGGAATATTTTACTTATCGACATCATGTAAAGGCTACTTAACACTTTAGGAAATGCTGTCATATTCGGTTCTGCTTCTTATAACTTTCAGAAAAGAGGACCAGAAACACGGCGAGTAGCTGGGCCCGCGCTGGGCTGGGTGCAGGTGGGCCGACAGCCGGCCGCTCTCCTGCAGCTGCGTCTCTCTGGCAGGCTCTCAGGCTTCTCAGCTGTGCTCAGACCCAAAAATAGACACTTTCCCTTCACTTCCTCTCCTGACTCACCTCAAAGTAATGAGACTTTCCACTTATAAAAAGCACAGCTTTCTTTATGTTTATGCTCACAAAAATCACCTGATCACATTCAAAGGCAGAGGACTAACGGCGGACTGGGGTTTCTTCTCCACTGGACCCAACGACCATGACTTATGAGCCAATCCCCTGACCCACTTTTTCTTCTTTTCAATCTCAAATTCTTTGAGTTTTAAAGAAATAGCTGCCCTTCCTGAGTCTTTTTTCAAAACACTGAAGAGATGATCTGTGTGCAGAGGTTTTTTTGTAAATAATTCCAGGAGGTAAAGAACAATGCCCTTTTTTTCCCCTTGTGTTAGAGACTGCTGAGTTAGTCAGCAACTGTTTACTTCTGGGCTCACAGCAGGCCACATACTCAAGCTTCTCTCAGGGCTCGAAAAGGCTGTGGGGTTGAATTCTGGCCAATGCAGTGTGCACAGACATGGTGCGTGCTGTTTGCAGCCCAGACAACGAAATCTCCCGCTTGCACCTCTGCACGCCACCCCTGCAAGCACCATGTCTGGGGTCTCCAGTGTCTGGGGTCTCCATGGCTTCAAACAGAAGGAACTTGGGTAGCGTGTCATGCTGACCCCCACTGGACCATGACGTGAGCAGGAATTCAACTTGTATTGTGTAAAGTCATTGAGGTTTGGGGTGCATGTTGAAATAGTTAACCCAACCTAACAATTGCATTGCTGTTTAACCCCTCTGACCTTCACAGACTCATGAAAATGGCCACCATGAAAGCAAAGCAGCAATCAACAGTGAAGCTGACATGTGGCCTGAATGCAGAGGGTGGAACTAAGCCAGAGCAGCTGCCCCTGTTAGCCTGACCCAGCCTCTTTGTGAGGGCAAGCGCAGGTCAGGAAGTCCACGTGGCTCGCCTGCTAGTCTGTGATTGCAAGGTGGACCGCTTCAAAATGCTCTGGCCTCATAGATGCACATGGATAATTTGGACTTAGACACAGAGGCAATTCTAGTTGTATCCTTCTCTTCCTTGTATCTACACAAGAACACTTTCTTTAATGCTGAAAGTGGATATATTTGACCTCAATAGCTTCACAGGTCCCCTGGGATCTCAAAGATGTGTTCGAAAAACTTGTGCCTCCTGGTTTATATTCATTGCATATGGTTATAATTCTCTGAGCATTTAAAAAATAAAATCATAAGAAGCCCAAAAAGTCAGATGTCTATTTTCTAATGATTTCATTAGATCACGACAGCTAGAGATAACAGGTAATTTAAGCTGAAAAAGAAAGTTTACTCAGATAAAATATGTTAGGTTAGGCCATGCAAGAGCACCTGTCAGCTTCTAAGATAATCAAGTTTTTGAAGGAGTGTTTTATTTTTGGGGAAGTAGAAGTGTAGAAGTGTTCAAGTTCTTGAAATAAACTTTTCTATCCCCGGATAGCCTTGGGCGATCAGGTCCCAGAAAGGAAGCAGGCATTTCCCCTCTAAAAAAGGATGATTTTAACTGTTAGCACTAAACCTTCTCTCAGGAAAGGGAAAATCCTTTTATTTCCTTCCCAGCCATACTACAGCCCTAAAAATATCTCAGCCACAGCAGAGTTGGTTATCTTTTAGCACCTGCATTGGCGACTCTCCCAAGGCCTCTAAATTCTTTTTTTTTTTTCTAAATTGACTAAAATTTTGAAAGGGCTGTAGAATCGGGAAAATTGGAGATTAAAATCCAAAAGGAACTGTAAAGGAAACAGTGGAAATTTAAACCTCCTTCTGTGTCTACAGCTGCCCTGTTAATAACACTTTCACCCAGGAACATCTGCTTGGGGTTCCACCATACCCCCGGGTACAGACCAGTAGTTCAGTAACACGTATCGTGATGGTAGATTATCCTTGTGTGCATTCACTCCTGTGACTGTGGCTGGTTCCAAATGGTACCATTGGCGACCCAGACAAAAAGTGGACTCCCTTCCAGGAAGCTGTAATAAAGAGATTAGAAAAACTACAGAGACCTAGGAATGTTTTCCATGTTTCTTAGGCCTTGACCAGACGTAGCTTTAACCAAATTTAATCAACCCATCTGAGGCAGATCAGAGAGCAGATCCAAAGTGGGATGAGTGCTAATGTAGTGGGGCTCTGAGGGCCTTACTGGTAATAGGCAGGAAAGCCTCTTTCCCAAATACAGAAGATGATCCACTGTGTGCAGCCATATGTCTGCTGCCATCTGTGGCCTTGTGAATGAAGGGCTCCCTGAACTCCGGGCCACTATGTCAAAAATGGAGCAAAACTGACAGGGCCAAAGGCTAAAAGGCATTCTCCTGTGCTTCAAAAACAACTAAATATTTTTAGTACAAAGAAACTAGTGTTGATTGTTTTCTACACCATCTGATCAAAGCTTAAGAGACAGTTTTTGAAAGTTTTTTTTTAAGTTTTTTTTTTTATTTTTGCATATAAGAACTGGGGTACAGGCCAGAGATACATGGTGTGAGAGGTTTCACCAGAGACAGAGTGGGGAACAGAACAGGTAGATTTAGTGAAATACACGGCTGAGGGGAGCAGCAGGCGGTTCAGGAGAGGTCTGCCATGCCAAGTGGGTCAGCTCCATGGCTGCAATTACTGTGGGGAGCATTACAGTGCTGAACTTTAACCCGCTGCACCAACAGAGAGGGCCCAGTTTTTGAAAGTATTTTAAATTATGACAATAACATTAAAGGTTTATTTTCTGTTTGCAACATAAAAGCACTGAACTCTCCAAATACTTAACACTCAACAAAATTGATCATAGAGAGGCTCTACAAGCCACCCCAAAAATAATCAATTTTCAAATGATGTTTGGAACCCTTTTCACAAAACATAGCACATTTTGCTATATAATCAGGATGGCCACCTGATGGTTAGTACATAGATTTTGATTTTTTTTCTAAAGAAGCAAAAGCTACATGTAATGACTAAGGTGCATGAATGAAGAATCTCATCTAGGAATAAAGGCTTAAACTTTGAAGCTAAAAAGTCACCAAAATTAATTTTTTGGTAAAGTGATTCAAAAAATAGTGATCTAAAGGAGTTCTACTATGGTTACCCAAAGGTGATTTCACAGGTAAATATTCATTTAGAAGTTTATATTTTAGCATAAAAGGTTTAGAAGGTCATTATAAGGTTTAAAAGGTCATTATTAGTGATTTTAAGAGTAAGGATGAACTAAAAGTAGACACCACTTTAAAGGGATTGAAGTACAGATTGAAATGATCTAAATCCTTGAAAAAAGAGTATATTATGCCCCAAAAGTGTAAAATAAAATAGATTAAGATGTGTTTATGTTGTTAGTCAACATCACTGCCTACAAAAAGTCAACACAAATTCTATTTAGGGAAAGGTAGTCTCAATATGGGACTATCCTTGTTACTATAATTCTTCATTACAATATTTAGAAACAATAAAATAACCAGGCAAATGACGAGACCAGAGACAATGGAAAAACACGTCAAAATACATACTAAACTGCA
The DNA here is from genome assembly GCF_000260355.1 of Condylura cristata. NCBI lineage: Eukaryota > Metazoa > Chordata > Mammalia > Eulipotyphla > Talpidae > Condylura > Condylura cristata. The sequence continues at coordinate 31,789,340 of NW_004567110.1, forward strand.
AAGAAAGACTTTGGGATAGCTGTATTTGGTTTATTTTTAAGAGATAGCAGACACTGTTAAGTCTACCACCGATCTTGAAGCTATGTAAAAGATAAGCTATATAGAACTTAAGAATTCAATACAAGTAACAGCATATTAACCAGATTGGAGATTTAATAGGTAAATCAAAAGCTAGATCAGAAGAAACTATCTGAAATGAACAGTGGAGAACAACAATATTCTAATATAGAGAATATTAGAGAGAAGGCAATGAACAAGGACTAAAAATAGAAGAAGGAAAAAAAGAGAGAGAAACAGGGCATTAATCGTTAATGACAAAATGACAATAGCTGATTATTTTCCCAATCTGAAGGGAAAAAAAGGTCACATTTATTCAGGAAGCATCATGAACCCCAAGAAGGATTTGAAAAATCACATCTAGGTGTTAATCCCAACAGAAAAAAGTTAATGAGTCATCTAAAGAACAGAAAGGATAAGAAAAAAGTATAAAAGGAAGAAAAAATTAGGCTGGCAAGTTATCTTCTGAAGAGATGCGATAGAAATCCAGTGAAAATACAATGATACCTTTGAAGAAAAAAATAATAATAATAATAACTGTCATGCTAGCACCTAAATACAGGGAAAATATCCTTTGAGTATAAAGATAAAATGAAGATTTCATATTTTTAAAAATTGAGAATCATCACTAGATGTAAACTAAATGCTAAAGAGTGTTTTTCAAGCAGAAAGAAAGTAATCCCATATGGAAGGTTGTGGCTTCAGGGGAGATCGAACACCTAAACAAAGAACACCACTCACCATGACATAAAGTACATATGTGGGGAAATTTAAATTGTCATGAACTTTAGTGAGCTATGTTAACAATACTGATAATATCTGGCAAAAATAATAAGGCTTTATGAAGTTTAAAATATAGAAACTTTAGATACACAACAATGGCCAACTGTATTCTAAGGCCCTCACACTGTCAGACAAAATTAGTAATTCATACAGTTGTTTGGATAAGTCTGGGGTGCATATGGCAATCTCTAAGATAAATAGTAAAGAATAAGTAAAACTAATAGAAGTAAATACCACATATAAATTGAATCACTGAATCATGCTGTTTTTTTTTTTCTTTCCGTGGCTGGCTTATTTCACTTCACATGATGTCCAAGTTTAATGTTCTCGAATATTGCCAATTTCCTTCCTTTTTAAGGCTCTATAATATTTTATTGTTTATAACTATGCACATACATCATATTTTAAATTCATGTCTCTTTTGATGTACTTTTGGGTTGTTAACATATCTTGGTTTTTTGTTTTTTTTTTTTGCAGAATAATGCTGTAATAAGCATACAAGTGAAATTATATTTTTGAGATCTTGATTTCTTTTGGATAAATACCCAGATGTGGGATTGCTAGATCGTATAGTAGTTCTCACTTTTATTTATTTATTTATTTTGGAACTGCTATTTTGCATACTCACAAATAAAATAGTAAAAATCATAGAATCAAAGAATGAGATGGGGGTCCTCCCTGATGGCTCAATGGATTAAAGTGCAGCACTATGAAGTGGTCCACAGCCACTGCAGCACAAATTCAATCCCTGACACACATGGCGAGGCAGACCTCTCCTGTCTCCCCTGCCACTCCCCTCAGCATTGTATTTCACTAGATCTTCCTGTTCTGCCCCCCCTCTGTCCCTGGTGAAATCTCTTATCCCATGCACCTCTGACCCGTACCCCAGTTCTTGTATGCATCAATAAATAAATCTTAAAAAAAAAAAAAGTATGTTATGGTAGTTTTCAGGGCCTAGAGGGAGAGGAAATGGGAAGCTATTAATCACTGGGTAGAAAGTTTTAATAAAACAACAGGAAAGTTTTACAATTCTGTTGCACAGCAGTATGCCTACTGTCAACTAACTGTATTGTACACTTACAAGTTTAGGAGGATAGATATCAAATTAAGTCTTCTTAGTAAAATAAAATAACAGGGGGAGAAGTAGAATAATTTTTAAACATAGCAAATAACTTCAAAAGAAACTAGAGAAGGAAAGAAAAATTGCATAGAGCAAGTAGAACAAAAAGCTAATTAATAGATGATTGATTTAAACTAAAGTACATTTACAATTATATCATGCAAATGAGGTAAATAATACTAAACAGGAAACCCTATTTAAAAGTGACGAGAATAAACATATAGTTTAAGACTTGTAAAGGAAGAAATGAAGTTATTATCAGTAGATAATAATATATACCAAAAATCTAACAACTCATGAGCAAATTTGGATTGCAATAAAATTTTATTTATGGACATTGAAAAAAATCCAAACGCTACAGATAAATTACGGAAATAACTAACGAGCTTGGGCGGAGAGCAGAAGACAAGGGAAGTGTTATTTTGAAATAAAGTTTGGTTTTCTTCCAGACATCACTGTCTGAACAAAGTCATTGTGTCCTCTCTCACATGTCTTTTTGGTTGCCCACTCTTGACGGACTCAGAACAGTGAGTCCCCTGTGAGGGAAGGGGCATGTAGCAAAGTCCTGAAAACACGAGTCAGCTTTGAAGCGGAGATTGATTGATTGGTTAGTTGGTTGGTTGATTGACTGATGCATGCATGCATACAGAACTGGGGTACAAGCCAGACGTGCAGGGGTGGTGAGAGAATTTACCAGAGATGTAGTGGGGAGCAGAACAGGCAGGATGACATAGTACACTGCTGAGGAGAGCAGCAGGAGGATCAGGAGAGGTCTGCTGCGCCATGCGGATCACCTCTGGGTGGGACTCGAACTCGTACTGCAGCAGCTGCGGCTAGACTGCAGTGCTGCGCTTTAACCCATTGTGCCACCAGGGGGGACTGGAGTTGTATTTTTATATATTTAAAAATCATGTGGGGCCCTCCCTGGTGGCACAACGGGTTAGGACGCAGCACTGCAAGCTGGCTGCAGCTGCCTTAGTGTGAGTTCAATTCCCCGCTCGGGAGATGATCCAAATGGTGTGGCAGACCTCTGCTGACCCGCCCGCTGCTCCCCTCAGCAATGTACTTCGTCAATCTGCCTGTTCTGCTCTCGACTCTGTCTCTGGTGAATCCTCTCTCCACCCCTGCACCTCTGGCTTAAAATAGATCTAAGCAACATACAAACCCAAACTCAAAACAAACTAGTATTTATGAACATTAGAAGTAAAATTCAAATATATATGTATGCACATACATATGTATTTATAAGCATATTCATAAACAGTAGGATTCTATATGCAATGAGAAGGAATAAATAACAACCAGGTGATGGATTAGTTTTTTGAACATAATATTGAAAGAAACAAGACTGACAAATATCTGCTCAAAGATTTTAGAATTTATATAAATTCTAAAAACAGACAAAAAATAAACTGATAGTAGAACTCAGCAGGGTAGTTACTTTGGAGTGGAGGGGATGAGTACAGACAGGACTCTGGAATGTTGGCAAAGTTCTATTTCTTGATTTGCTTTGTAGTACCTAACTAGAAGTGGAGGGCCCTCCTGGGTAGCGCAACGGTTAAGGACACAGCACTGCAAGCTGGCTGCAGCCTCTTCAGTGCGAGTTTGATCCCCGGCCCCGAGATGACCCACTTGGCGCGGCAGACCTCCTGTCTTGCCCGCGGCTCCCTTCAGCAGTGTGCTTCATTGTTCTGACTGTTCTGCTTCCCACTCTGCCGCTGGTGAACCCTCTCACTGCCCCTGCACCTCCAGCTTGTATGAATAAATAAATAAATCTTAAAATAAATAAATAAATAAAGGGGGCCCTCCCTGATGGCGCAATGGGTCAAAGCACAGCACCAAGAAGCTTGAGCCCCTTCCGCATGAGTTCCATTTCCGCCTTTGAGCCCCTTCCGCATGAGTTCCATTTCCACCATGCCCCGGAGGTGATCCACATGGCGCGGCAGACCTCTCCTGACCCGCCCTCTGCTCCTCTCAGCAGTGTACTTCGTCGATCTGCCTGTTCTGCTCCCCACTCTGTCTCTGGTGAATTCTCTCACCCTCCGCATCTCTGGCCTGTACCCCAGTTCTGTATGAATAAATAAATAAATCTTTTAAAAAAAAAAGTGAACAAGGTTGATATCCGGGTCCTCAGAGGTTGGTATGGGTTCTAGGTCTGCAGAAATATAACAGATGCCAGTGACAACTAGTGTGGGCCTGGTGTCTGTGCCTGTGGAGCAGGCCTGGTGCTCGAATGGCCCACTGCCTGGTAATAGTGTTGGCCTGATATGAGGTCTGTGGTGACAGTGGGTGCTCATTTCGCTTTTCTCCCACGGAGAGGGGTTCTTTCTCTAACCTGGACTATCTAGGCTAATGAGAATGGTAATGGGAGTGATGTGAAATCCTTTCTTCAAGGCCTCTTTTTCTTTTTATTACTATTATTACTATTATTGTTGTTGTCATTGTTATTTCTGAATTTCACTGGGGGCAGGAATCCCTCATATGGAATATTTAGCTCTTATAAAGTTTTGTATGTGTATGTGTGATCAAATTAATGTTTCTGGGAGGGATTAAGCACCAGAAATTCCCACAATATCATCTTGCTGACATCATTCCCATACCTTGCTATATTCAAATAATTTTTTACCATTATCAGTTTTGACTAAAATTTCAGAACCCTTTGGCTGCAAGAATAATTTTAAAAATAATTTTACAAATGTCTTTTCAAGTAAATTATACAATTAATTATGCTAAAATACAAAATATATTAAAATTATTAAGAATCTTAAAGCTCTAAGGCAATATTATGACCAGGTTATACCTTACATATTTAACTACTAGTCCATCTGCAAGTAGACAGGCAATTTTTAATTCACTCATTCAGCATTTAACTAATGTTACTCTCTTAGAAGCTGTGCCTTGAACACAAAGATAAATAAAATAAAGTCCATGACTGAGCAATCCACATTCAATGTAAGAAAAATAGTCAAGCAATTCAATTCAGTCATCCACTTAAAATTTATTGAGCACTACTGGGTGATGGATAGTCAACTACAAATGTTCTTTATGGCCTCTGCTCTTAAAAAGCACCCTATCTAGGGAACATGATAAACTTCCATAATATGTTCTGTTTTATAACAAAAGACTGAGGGAGAAATAGTTGACTCCTGGGGCAAAGTAGTGGTCAAGAGTAGATGAGATTTGAGTTGTACCCTCAAAGACAGATAGAAACATCACCTTGGACAAGCACAGAGGTATATGCATCAGCAGGTTTTGAGAACTAGAAATGGTTCACAGAAGCTAGAGTCTGGGTGGATGGAGACAATAATAAAGAAAGCAGTGACCAAAAAGTAAAGTAAAAAGTGCATCAGACTAAATTAACCTGGTAGATTTTATCTTCTGGTTATGCCTAGTTATTAGTGTTACTGAATGCAATGGCAGTGTGCAGGAGATTTACAAAGACAGGATAGAGAGACTTTCATGACTGAAAGGCTGGGGTGCATGCCACAGACATTTCAGATATAAAGCTGAAGCTGGCCCTCCCATGTTGTGCAACGGGTTAGGACATGGCACTGCAAGCTAATGGCAGCCGCTTTGGTGTGAGTTCGATCCCTGGCCCTGGAAGTGAGACACATGGCGAGGCAGACCTCTCCTTGCCACCTCTCCTTGAAGTGCTCCCCTCAGCAGTGCACTTCATTGATCTTCTTGTCCTGCCCTACGCTGTCTGTGGTGAATCCTCTCATCACCCCTGTACCTCTGGCCTGTTCCCCAGTTCTGTATGCATAAAAAAATAAATCTTTAAAAAAAACAAAGTTGAAGCTATTCTTTTTTAAAGTTATTGTTGATAGCTTGAATGCAGTGAATAAAAGGGTTAGATTTTTAGGGGTGCCTTCCAAGTTATGGGATATGTAAAGGACCATGGGAAAGATCATAAGTTCATTTTCTACTTGTTGAATTTTCAGTGCCTAAGAAATAAACAGGGGACGATGACCTTGAGGGCAAGGATAACATTTAAGTCTTTTATAGACCCTTGATATAAATCTTTGACCATTTTTCCCTATCTAATAAATGACAAGAAGAATGACTTTAGAGTTCTATATTAAATGTGTTTGTGTGGGTGATTGCACTTTTCTAGTGGAAGCCTAATAAGCCTTTTAGAGCAAGAATAAATTTGTGGTCCTTTTGGATAGTATACCATTGGTCTCCTATAAATAGCTCTATGAATAGCAAAACCTCCTTTCCCCTCCCAGAGAATTATAAGTGTTCTCCTCCTCTAAACATTCCACTTTTAACATTGACCACAAACAATTCTCCAGAATAGATTCTAGGTTGCAAATGTAAATAAAATAAAACCTACAATCTTGAAATTTTAAAGAGCTGAGAGAGTCGAATTTATCTCCTACTTGGTCTTTTCTTTCTCTGTGTGCATTTGTTACTTTTAAAAAAGCCTCATTTTGAAATTTGAGTTGGTGGCCTTATTTTCCAAAATAAATACTCTCATCTTGGTGTGTGTGTATTACTTCCTTAATTCATCTCACTGAGGGTATCTCTTCAATCTTTGAGTCACCTAAGGTCATCAGCCTCCAATTTTGCATAGCTTGTGTTCAGGAAGAACCAATTCTCTGACAGTTTTTTGATATGTTTTTTTAATTGATCAAATTATATTAACAATTTTTAGTAAGCCCAAGTTCAAACAAGCTACAAGTCTAGGATTTGATGATTACAGTGTCTATATTTTTAAAATATTGCTTTCTCGTAAAACATATCAGATACCTCATAAAACCAACTTTCCTAATTCCATGTTGATACATTCTCTGAATTATTAAGGTAAACAATAAGGATTCATAAAAGGAGTGGTTAACTCATGTTTCAGTGTTCAAAGTGTTAATACTGGTTTTTCCCTGCTATTGAAAATGATGATTTGCCAAAGCAAAGAACAAAAGCCACAAATCACACAGTGACCTCACTCATGTCCTGTTAACCAACTGCTTGTCATACTCATCAGGCGGACAGCTGAAACATTTATAAAGGCCATGGGCCCTTTGCAGTGAATTGGAAACCAGTCTGCTTTGTGAACCTTGGGACAGCTATGCTCATGCATGTCGCTATTGTCAAGAGACATTCCACAATCTTTTTCAATTTTACAAATTACAATTGAAGCATGTCACCAAATTAAGGAAGGACAAAGGTGAGTTTTAGAGTCAGCCAGGTCTGTTCCCTGAATATTAAAGATTGTTGTAAAATTTCCTGTAGTTCCTGAATGCTTGGAGCCTTGCTCCTCCTTCAGAGGAGAACTAGTTTTCTTCTCTTAAAGGATTCATCTCCCAGCAGATGACCAGTGGACCATAAAGAGGTTGCTCATCAAAGAGGGTGCCTTATACTCAGACATTTATAAGCCTGAACTATATCTACCTGTTGGGACAGGAAGCCCCAAAGTGGGAAAACTCATAGAATTTTAAGGTAGCTCTCTATGAAAAATAACAACAACAACAAAAAATTAAGATCATTCATTCAAAATAACTATTAAAATAGAGCCATTTTTCATGCAAAGAGCTCCCTCAAAAGAGACTGAAGTGAGTTAATGCAGGAAATGCTAACATGCACAAAGCCACAGAAATCTCTTTTGCAGAAGAATGACTTGATCATTTTGTATTAGTTATATTAGTGATATTTGAAGACCTAGGATATTCAAGTTAGTTCACTCTAATACTTCATGCCTTATTTACTCTACCTTTAAAGGATTTTTCAAGTACCAGCCATCCATTAAATCCATAAAGCTGATGTGTCAATTGGTCCAATTCTTGGGTTGCTGGTGTTTATTGACTAAGACAAATATACTATAGACAAAGTCAACTCTAAGCTCACAAGCTAAATTGGCTTAAGCATTACTCATAAAAAGCACAGATCCTAAACAAGTCTGTATTGATCAAAATTTCAAGTTAGTTTGTAGACCATGGACTTGAGTGAACACCATAAAGGGAAACAATTGCTAAAAGGAAATTTGTGGGAAGTGAGAATCTTCATTTGACTCATCTGTTCTAAGAATTCACATGTAAGGTGTGGTTTGATGAGAAGTCTTAAATGTTGAATGTCAATGAGTTTTTCCGATGGAAGGTAAAGCAATCCAAGGTAGGAAAAACATCCAAGACAAATGCTCTCTAGTCTAAATATGAAGCAGATTTCACAGTTAAAATAGAAAATTAACTTAAAAATTAGACATGATTGACAATTACCTGTTCTCTTTGATCAGTATTTGGAGTTGAGCCATGACAACTTTTCCCTCTTTTCATCATTTACATGCTATGTAGTTGAATTAAATATATATTTGCACTCAAACTTCTGAGAGTGTGGCTATCCATTCAACCAAATCACAAGTTCCAAACTTCAAACAACACTGTGTCCAGGTCTTCCTGCTTTTAAGACCTGGAAGGAAATTTCTAAGGTTGGTTGTCCAGGAAAACAGAAGACTGGGGTGATATGTTTTTGTGGATACATGTGGAACTTTCTGCACATCTAACATTCAAGGATTTACTACAACTTTGTGGTACTCATCAGTATCTAACTTTTTTCAAGCCTTTTTTTTCCTGAAGTTGAACAAAAGAAGTAATATAATTAGGTATAACTAGTAATAATATAGAAGATGCTGCTGATTTTATCATATTTTAAAAGATTATTTGGGATAATATTACTTATAGAAATGACATTTGCATTGACTTATTTTACAGGCAAGATCCTATTCTCAAAGACTTACTCTTTCTTTGCAAAAATTCCTTTGCATTTATTATTTCATTATATCCTAAGATGTATCCTTTCAGATAATTACTCTATGTATTTAACAGGAAAGGAAAATAAATTCAGGAGCTAAGTAACTTTAAACTCACATGGGCTTGCAAAGACAACATTTAAAACTCAGGGTCCTGACTTAAAAAAAAAATCTTAATTTTTAATCTTAAAAATCTGTGCTGTGGACCATTTCCAGAACTGAGAACATCAAGTCATGAAATTCTAAATAACAATCTTAAGAACAGTGATGATGCTAATGGAGTTTTTAACAAATGAGGTATGTCCTGGGGTTCAGGAAGGTCCTGGTTTTAAGTTTTTAGTTTTGTTTTTTTTTAAGATTTATTTATTTGTGCATACAGAACTGGGGTACAGGCCAGAAGTGCAGGGGCAGTGAGAGGATTCATCAGAGACAGAGTGGGGAACAGAACAGGCAGATCACTGAAGTACACTGCTTAGGGGAGCAGTGGGCAGGTGAGGAGAGGTCTGCCACGCCATGTGGGTCACCTCCAGGGCATGTGGGGGATTGAACTCATGCTGAAGTGGCTTTAGTTTCTTAGTGCTGTGTTTTAACCGGCTGTGCTACCAGGGAGGGCCTAAGTTTTTTGTTTTTAACTGAAGTAACTGGTTTATAAGACTTAATGTAATCCAGAAATATAGAATCATACCTCTTCAAATGTATGTCACCACACCACACCCAACCCTAATGTATCCCAAAGCCCTCCACCACAGTCCATTGAACCCTCGTTAGGTCCTGTTTTCCATCTTCTCCATCCTCCCAAATTTCTGGGTTTACCATTGATTTGGTTTTATCTGACCCTTTCTTTTGTTTCTCTCTGTTTCACTTATACAGAAAACCACATGGTAGTTGCCTTTCTTCTTCTACTTACTTTACTTAGCATCATCCCTCCAGTTCTTTCAGTTTTATTGTAAATGGTGGTTCATCTTTTTTTAACTGCTGAGCAGTATTCCATTGTGTATAGTTACCACACCTCCCTATCTATACATCTGTTATTGAGCATCTAGATTGCTCGATAACATGGCTATTACACATAGTGCAGTAAGGAACATAGGAGTACATGTATTCAAGCAGAAGCGTTCTCCCTCTCTCTCTCTTTGCATTCAGTTATTCCTCTCCTCTCACTAGTTTGTGCATTGGGGAGACAGTGGATGAAGTGGCCAGGGCACTCAGGGATGATAATAACTTGGCCCTTGTCTTTGTGTAAATACTGAATCCAGAGTTTCTCCACCATTAGTGGAGATTGTGGAGAAATAAAAGAAATGTAACCTACCAGGGAAAACACTGAACTTTTCTATTATGATGAAAGTTTACCAGGATGGAAGCCAGCATGGGTCAGATTCAGCTGTACTCCAAATGATCTTGGCAGTGACTTAACTAGGAATGCAAACCCCTCTCAGGTTAGTGGTATTTGGCTCAAAGTCTCCACTTTTTTGAAAGATAAATGATAAAATACCATGGTGATAGAAAATTGGAGGTGATAAAGCAAAAGAAATTTGATTATACTAATTTACTCACAGATGTCTTAAATTATGCCTCAAAAACAATCAGTTAAACTATTTCACACAAAGAATTTGTAAACAAACATACTCAGTATTGCCCTTTAAGTGGAAGAGTTATGGGAGGAGGAACAGACATTAAATATTACAATTCTGTTTCAAAATTTTCAGATTCTTTTAACAAAGAGAAGCAAGTGAGAGTAGATATCTTAGTTACAACTTTAATCCAAGCCCAGATTTCTGTGTGCTCCTTAGGAGACACGGTCTATCCTCATTAGTCATAGATTTTGTATTTGCAGGTTGGCCAACCTGCTACATGTATGTAACCCTCAAATAACTGTGCCATGATTTTGAGGACATTTGGGGAGATGTGCAGAGCAGTAAAGCTTACACATTCCCAGCCAAGATGGAACAAGGCAACATCCCCATCCCACTTGTCTCGTTTCTCATACTGTTTATATGTTCTTTTTTGTGGTCTGTTTAGTGCCACATTTCGTTGTGTTTATTGGTGATTGTGCTATTTAAAAGGATCCCCAAGAGTCATGCTGAAATGCTATTGTTTCTAAGCACAGGAAGTTTGAGCTGTGCCTTAGAATGAAATGTATGTCTTTGATCAAGTTTCATGAGTTAACAAATCAACAATGAATATTAAGTAAGGTGTTTTCAAACAGAAACACACATGAAACAAGGCTGTGCAGAAACTGCTGAAGAAAATGTGGGGTCAGAGCTTGCAAAAATCAGTCTATTTCTCCTAAGAGGAATGTTTCTGTATCTGCTATTTTGGGTTTGCAGTACATGTAACTACAGCAAATAATAAGATTCCACTGTATGACAGTTTTGGTGTCTGGTATCCAGTATTATCAATCAGAAAAAAAGGGGAAAAGATGTAATTCATATTATTGTTTAAAACTACAGCAATTAACTACTGATACCAAATTTGTATATAGTTTGTCTAGTTTTGTGAGAGGTAATTGTAGATTTTTAGAAAGCATTTTTTTAACTTTTTTTTTTAAAAGATTTATTTATTCGTACAGAATTGGGGTACAGGCCAGAGATGCAGAGGGTGAGAGGATTCACCAGAGACAGAGCGGGGAGCAGAACAGGCAGATCTACGAAGTACACTGCTGAGGGGAGCAGCTGGCGGGTCAGGAGAGGTCTGCCACGCCATGTGGTCTCCTCCGGGGCAGTTGGGAATCGAACTCATGCGGAAGTGGCTTTAGCTTCTTAGTGCAGTGCTTTAACCTGCTGTGCCACCAGGGAGGGCCTTAACTTTTTTTTTTTAAGATTTATTTATTTATGCATACAGAGCTGGGGTATAGGCCAGAGGATCATGATGGTGAGAGGATTCACCAGAGACAAAGAGGAGAGCAGAAGAGGTGGACTGATGAAGAAGTACACTGCTGAGGGGAGCAGTGGGCGTGTCAGGAGAGGTCTGCAGTGCCATGTGAATCACATACCGGGCAGGGATCAAACTCATGCTGAAGTGGCTTTTAGCTTCTTAGTACTGTGCTTTAACCTGCTGCACCACCAGGGAGGCCCTTAAAAAGCATATTTTAAATGGAACGTTGGGTACATGTATGTATATACAATTTCAGGAATATTTTGTTCCTTTTAATAGATATACAGTAGTTTAAAAAAATTGAATAAAACAATTTACAATGTTGTAAACAAATAATAAAATCAAATAAAAGGCTCCAATAACATGTCCAAGTTATATCTTGTGAAAGATTTCATATTAAAATAAAGTTGAAGTTTTTATTGAAATAAAAACCACATCAGCATTTTTATATACATTAATTTGATTGCTGAACAGTAACATTTTGTATTTATGTAGCTTGATGTGATTTTAAATCCGCTTATTTACATGCAATTACTCTGATCTTCAGACAGGTGGAGAGACAGTTGGGTATTACAACCACATTAGTGGACGGGAGCCATAAACTACTCCAGGTTAAGTGACTTACCCATAGTAAAATCACTTATGAATCATTGTTGGAGTTAAAATTCATAAAACCTCAGGCCCTCCCTGGTGGTGCAATAGTTTAGGATGCAGCACTGCAAGCTAACTAGGGGGATCAATTCGACCCTGGCCATGGAGGTGACCCACATGGTGCAGCAGACCTCTCCCGTCTCACGCGCTGCTCCCCTCAGCAGTGTACTTCGTTGATCTGCCTGTTCTGCTCCCCACTCTTTTCTGGTGAATTCTCTCACCACTCCTGCACCTCTGTCCTGTACCCCAGTTCTGTATGTATACATAAATAAATGTTTTTTAAAAATCATAAACCTCAGTTTCCTATATTTTGCTCTCTGTTACCACATCAGGTCCCATTTTTAACATGGAGAACAGTTTACCAAACTTTATTTCTAGTCTCTCAACAAAGTCAAATATAAAGACAGAATCCCATATGGGTGATGGTTGAAAGTTTTCCATTTTAACTCCACGTATACACGTTTCAAATAACACATTTCACTTCACATTTTCCTTTGACCTACTACCTTATAATTTAATGTCTATGATTTTAGACATACTGAGACACAAGTTGCACTTGTGACCTGTATCTTATAACTCCATGCTAAAACTTAATTCCCTATTTGCATAATAAAGCCTGGACTAGGCAGTGAATATATTTAAATTTTGGAAATATGTAAGTCTGGCTTATACCGCATACCAAAAAGCATTCAGTTTTGTGCTGAATAGAAATGAAACTTCAAGATAAGTAAATGTGGCTACCAGAAAAGTGATCTTTTTTGAAAACTTGCTATCATGTCACCCTTGAACAGATAAAAAACACAATGTAGCTGTTATTTTGGTAGCCATAGAGTTGAAAATTTGGAGAAACTCGTTTCTTTTTTGCAGGGGGTGTGTGCTGGCACATATTTCCTTGCAGTTGGCAGATTATCTTATTTTAAATGGATTCAACAGTCTGCGAGGGGGCAGATGTTCATGACAACAAAAGGAGGACAAATTAGACTTAGTTAAAAAGGGAGCAGACGGGAGTAAATACAACACATGATTATTAGCCTACAGAAGTGCAATAAGAAATAGAAACTTGACATGAATGGAAAGCAGGATGATGGTGTATATCAGCGAAATAGGGAAGGAAGGCCAAGTGACAACATTTTATGGAGTAAAACATCTATATCTGTCAACATTTTAATATCTCATGAATTCCTTTAGAGAATTCCAGTCTCACCCACCAAGCTCAGCCCACCCTCCTAAAAAGGCTTACGACTGTAGAAAGTGAAAGTTCAGTGTTCGATGTGGAAAATTTAACATTTTTAAGGGACAACACAAATTTGACTCAATGAGTAACGCTTGTTCTTATTACATTTATGTTGCCATACCTGTTAATGGAACTTTCTATCAAAAAGTTGAAGAGGTAGAGAGGTATAACTTGCATTAAGCATGCTGGGCCATGAAAGAACTTTGTCACCTGTTTTGAATGGTATGATCAGGGTTAGAGGTCACCCAATTCAAAAACTCAGCGTGGTGCTAAAGGGTAAGCAAGGGAGGATGCCTTTAGAGACACTCTGCTCAACCACTGGCAGGACTTACTGTGTTGGAATTACTGTTCAGGGTTGTTTTGAGCCTTTTAATCCCTCGAAGTATGCTGCCAAAAGTAAGATTACTAAAGTGTGACTCTACAGGTCAACGGGCCACCCATTGGTGGCACAATGGGTTAAGATGCAGCGCTGCAAGCTAGTACAGTCACTTCAGTGTGAGTTCCATCCTCAGCCCCAGAGGTGACCCACATGGCGTGGCAGACCTCACCTAACCCACCCACTCCTCCCCTCAGCAGTGTACTTGGTTCATCTGCCTGTTCTGCTCCCCACTCTGTCTCTGGTGAATCCTTACACCGCCCTGGCTTGTACCCCAGTTCTGTATGCATAAAATAAATTTTCTTTTTTTAAAGTGTGACTCAAACACAACTGAAGATTATAAAATGTTCAGATTATGTGGATGGGAATTCAGTATTATCAAGCAGCACTCAGTCTTTGGAACTAAAGAGAGGATGGGAAAGAGGGCTGTCTCTGAACCTAGAAAGAAAACTAAAAGAGACATTTTCAGTTCATAATCATTCCAGTTTTCTGAATTAAGATAAGATAGTCTCTACTAATGAAATATTTCAGACTGCTCCAAATAATGTGGTGACATTGAAGGCTCATCCTCCTGATGGCTCATCTCTGAATGTATGTTAATATTGTGAAGGACAAAGAGAATGGGGCTCTTTGGGAACAGTTATTTTTCCTCTCAGGACACTAGAAGACATTATTTTAGGAACATGTAGCTTTGCTCAGTAGACAAAACTCAGAAGAGTTATTTTTTGTAATTAACAAAAGTTTTTTGTTAATAAAATAATTTTTGGGTAAGCATTAAAGATGATGTCCAATGTTAAGGTACAATAAATTCTAACTGCCTTTTTTGATAGGACTCGATTTCCAGATGTTGCATTTGTGTGAAGTGCGGGGGCACATATGCAGAACTCTTGGAGAAAGTTAATCCTGTTTGCTCATATAATGCCTAAGTTATCATCGACTTACCTTAGGCACTGCAAGCATCTGGCTCAATACATTTGTATTTTTCAAGTACAAATTAAGGATTGAGAATGAGACCAGGAGCGTGGTATATGTGCAGCAATAGGATGGGTTCACCAAGTGGAAAAGGCATAAATATACTTCAGATTGTATTTTATTTTATTAAGATTTATTTATCTATGCATACAGAATGAGGGTACAGGCAAGGGGTGTGGGGTGAGGGGATTCTCCAGAGACAGATGGGGAGCAGAACAGGCAGACTGATGAAGTACACTGCTGAGGGGAGCAGTGGGCAGGTTAGGTGAAGTTTGCCAGGCCATGTGGGTCACCTCCAGGGTGGGGATCGAACTCATGCTACAGTGGCTGTGTCTAGCGTCCTAGTGCTGTGCTTTAACCTCTTGTGCCACCAGCAGGGCCCAGCTTCAGATTTTAATAAACATGAAACTCCACATATCATTAACATTTCTTCCTTTAGTATATGAAAACCCTCAGTCATTCCCCCAGCTCCTGCTTAACATTCTGCATGTGAGAACCAATTTCACTGAGGGTGCATTAAGGAGTAGGGCATTAAAATAAGAATACTTTTTATTTAAGGAGTTTTTTTTAACAAGACTTCTTTTTGTGATTTATTTGTAATTTGTGCCAACATACATATCTGCTTTTACAGTTAAGTCTACCTGTATGATCTAAGGGAAAAGGTTAATGGTCATTTTGAATACTATTACCTAGTCATATTTATTGTCCATCTCTTTTAAAAATTCCCTTTTCTTTTTTTTTCTTTTCAAAGATTTATTTATTTGTGCATACGGAACTGGGGTGCAGGCCAAAAGCTCAGGGGCGGTGAGAGGCTTCACCAGAGACAGAGTGGGGAGCAAAACAGGCAGATCTACGAAGTACACTGCTGAGGGGAGCAGTGGGCAGGTCAGGAGAGGTCTGCCACGCCATGTGGTCACGCCCGGGGCAGGCAGGTATCAAACTCATGCAAAAATGGCTTTAGCTTCTGAGTGCTGTGCTTTAACCTGCTATGCCACCATGGAGGGCCAAAATTCCTTTTTCTTTTAAAAATCATATTTACTTATGGTGAACTAAGAGGAGAGGACTGAATCATCTTTTGTAATTGCTTTATTTCTTCATGAACTCTCAAAATTAGCCAAAGTAAGTTAAAGGGTGTTATAGAGGAGAGAAAGGTCTAGTATTATAGTGAAAGATTTGATGAGAGAAATCAATGTCACTGTTGGGTTCAGTGTTTTCTACATTGCGTTATCTATATGAATGATGTACTTCCCTTAAATTAAAAACAGTTTGTTCAATGGGCTGAACGGTTGTCATTTTTAAGGAGAGTTTATAGGCGCATGTTCAGTGTTCTTGAAAAACTTTTTGTAGAATATGTTTAAGTGCCCGAAACTCCGAAGGAAGGTTTCACGTGGAGAATAGCTTTCATTGTCACCACCCGGTATCAGCCAAGGTTGATAAAAGGAGCAGAGAGCCAAACCACTGTCCCATCATTTCTACATCTGCCCTGACATGAGGAAAATCTCACTTTGGGAAATGAAATTAAATATTTCATTAAACATATTTGTTCTTATTCTAACGTTACACTACAAGGCACTCATGGAAAACCCAAGACATGCTGATTTTTAGGGAAAAGAATGCATAGACAACCCTGCCTCTTGCTCTGAATGACAAAGGCATCTAGCATTCAAGGTGACCAGACTGACCTTTCTTTTAAGCACCATCTAATTTTTTTAATCCCTTAAAAATGCCAACATGCAAATTGTACATAAAATATTTAAAACATGAGTCTACACTTTGAAAAGGTGAATTAATGAATTCATCAATCAAAAGCTTGAAGTTCTGAAAACCTCTAATTTACACTTGTTGTAATTTAGTGGGAGAAAAGTAGCCTTCCAGTGGACAGCTCTGGAGAAATGTAATTAACCTTTGCTTTTGATGGAGCAGGTAGGACAACTGGTAGAATAAGATGATAAATAAGATGCACACGCACATACACACACCAGGCACACAATCTTCAGGGCTCTTCTCTCCTCAGTTACTGTGAGGATCAACATCTGAAAGTGCCTGTGAACTGTAAGCTATAAATATAAAGTGTTTCAACGATAGACTTTTAGATACATAGATACACAGACGGATGACATTAAATTTTAAGAAAATATCATATAATTGTCTCTGCCTTAGAAGTTGAGGGATTTGCTTTACTAATGAATTTTCTAATGATTTTTTCAATTCAACTGTATTACCAGGAAACAAAGCCAAATGAAACACCAGGGTTCCATTGTTATGTCAGTAAGTACACACAGCTGATCTGCACACCTCATGGCAAGCATGGCCTATTTTCAAACATAAAAACTGTAGCAGATGGTTTGACAAAGTACACTGCTTTCATGGGGCCAATGGGTCAGAGTATTAGAACTGAGACGGCCCATGGCAGAGGTTTGATTTGGTTCAGGAAAGCCGGGAAGGTAACACTCTTCGCATAATAGTGAAGTGGAGAGATACAAATCGGACACATTTAACTCTTCTCTGCCTCCCAACTCTCCACTGTTCTTGATTTGGCATCCACTGAGCCCGTTTTTCTTACTACTTCTTATTAGTTGCTTTCTTTTTCTCCTTTACATAATGAACTCACAATTCTTGATCTCTGATTCTAGCCTTTGTCAGGGTTTGACAAGAGCTCCAGAAGAGGGCAAAGTTATTTTGCGTCACGTAGAAAGTCTGACACTGTACAAATAAGGAAGATTTACTCTTCCGATTTTTATAAGTTATTGTTTCTTTAATTAATTTTACTTCCACGGGTGAAAATAGATGGACCATTTCTGGGAAAAGAAAAGAGCTCTATTAAAAGTGGGACATGTTAGTACACTGAGAAGAAATGAATATGCCTTCTTTAACATAAAGAACGCATAGATTTTGTGGCTCTGATTTACTGTTTCTTGTCTCACTCATTAGGGAAATGTTCTAAGCCTCTAGAGTTTGTATGTATGAGTGTACCTGTATGTCCCAAAAGAGAAATACAAATAATTTAACATTATTTTTAATACAAATTTTGTTTATATTTCAATATAAAACCTACTTTGACTAAGCAGTCAGAATTTTATGCATTATCTAAATTTGTTTCCTGTAGTAGGAATGACTAAATTCAGGTTGCAGTTTTAGCATGTTCCCCTTTCTTTGAATATACCTTTTCTCGAAATGATTATGCACTTAGAAAAATATGAAAGTATTGGGGAGGTAGAAATTCTTTAAGACATCCTACTATGAAAATTTCCCTTTTTAATACCTCAGAATAAGCCCAAGAAATGTCTCTTCTTTGAGGAATCTGCTTTATATTAAAAAATTATTGAGGGCCCTCCCTGGTGGTGCAGTGGGTTAAAGCACAGCACTAAGAAGCTAAAGCCACTTCAGCATGAGTTGGATCCCCGCCTGCCTCGGAGGTGACCCACATGGTGGCAGACTTCTCCTGACCCGCCCACTGCTCCCCTCAGCAATGTACTTTGTCAGTTGGCCTGTTCTGCTCCCCGCTCTGTCTCTGGTGAATCCTGCACCTCTGAACTGTATCCCAGTTCTGTATGTATAAATAAATAAATCTTTAAAAAAAAATAAGATGCTATCATATTTAAAAAATTATTGAGATGATTTTATATATGCGCGTGTGTGTGTACAAGTATAAAGATTACTAAATGATTATATAGACACATTTCTACAAAGTCAAAGAGAGAGAGTAACTGCATGATAAACTACATTTGAGAGGGTTCCAGAACCATTCTTATTTTCTCCTGTTCCACACATATTTTTGCTTTTGAACTTTTTGTTTTAGGAACAGGTATTCAGTGGGATGTTTCTATCTTGTACTGATGAAAAGTTTTCTCTTTGTTTTTGCTTGTGATCTACCCTTGCCCATTCCCCATGAGCCTCAAAGCAATACAGCTACTTTTCTCAGTTTGGTGAACAAATATGAAACTGGGTAGCTGCGCTTTCATGTTTCCTCCTCACAAAAAAAAAAGTACATCTTTTGTTTTATTATACCTTAAAATTGCTCAAACAAAACTGCTCTGAGTGCCATAAGTGGTGGGTTTGGCTAGCAAGACAGTTTCATACGGTAATGAGATTTCCCCCCTGTAGGAGGGCTATGAGCTGCTAATTAGCATCTATGACCTAATATTCTCTAGCAACCAAGAGTAATAGCAGTAATTTCCAGTTTTATGCAGAGTACAAGTTCCAATATTACCAGCACTTCTGTTTCATTTGTAATTAACTGCAAGCAATTATTACAGTCAAGAAAGTATATCCTAATACTCCTAGGTAATAAAACAAAAAGAAATTATGTTTGGAAAACAGATATGTGTGTGTGTGTGTGTGTGTGTGTGTGTGTGTGTGTGTGTGTGTGTGTGTGTGTGATGCTGACTGACTGGAGTCCTTGGAAAGCCCGGAATTTATGTATCTGTCTTTTTGTCTACTCAATTTAAATATGTAACTTTTAGTTCACTACTTAATTCTTTGTTCCTTGCTTGAAAACAAATATTAGGGTTAGTTCTGAGTTAATGGATAGATGGAAGCACTTAAAAACTAGTAAATATTTTAAAACTTGTCAGTATCATGGTATTAGGTGACAATGTTTTCCAAGGGCTGGATGGTGCACAATTCCATGTGAGGACATGTTCTACAAAGGAAGAATAGTTTATGAAGTGGAAATAAATCAGTGGTATTGTAGGCTTTCCCAGGAAAGCTATACTTTTGTGAATGTCAGTAGAAATGTTGCATAAAAAATTAAATGTGACATTGAGGATGATTTCTTACTTTCAAAAAGAAGTAAGCTTATTTAGGCCTGTGAAAGATTGCAATTTTCTGTATGAATATATTTGCCCAGATAATTTACTGCTAAAACGTTAAAAAACAATATTCAAAATATTTTTGGTGTGAATTTTCTGAAAAAAAATAAACTTACACTTTACTTTGCATCACCTTCCAAAAGTCCACTCAAACTTCCGGAAGCCTCCTCCTTTCATGTCTTCGGATATTAGGTTATGTGGTTGCAGTGGGGGGTGTTAGTCTCCACTTATTAACAAATACAGCTCAGCTTGGCTGCCGTCTGCACTATATTGGCCTTCTACCATAGATTCCACTTAAAGATGTTTTTTGTTGCTCAATCATGGCCTTAAAAATGTCCTACCTGGCCCTCCCTGGTGGTGCAGCGGGTTAAAGCACAGCATTAAGAAGCTAAACCCACTTCCGCATGAGTTCGATCCCCGCCTGCCCCAGAGGAGATCCACATGGCGTGGCAGACCTCTCCTGCCCCACCTGCTGCTCCCCTCAGCAGTGTATTTCGTCGATCTGCCTGCTCTGCTCCCCACTCTGACCCTGGTAAATCCTCTCACCCTCCACATCTATGGCCCGTACCCAGTTCTGTATCAATAATTAAATCTTTTAAAAAAAGATAAAAGCGAAGTCCTGCAAGCTAGCTGCTTCAGTGCGAGTTTGATCCCTGGCCCTGGAGGTGATCCACATGGTGTGGCAGACCTCTCCTGTCTTGCCTGCTGCTCCCCTTAGGAGTGTACTTCATTGATCTCTCTATTCTGTGTGAATCCTCTCTCCACCCCTGCACCTCTGGCCTGTACCCCAGCTCTGTATGCATAATATAAAAAAAATCCTACTTTAGGAAATAGCATATACATATAATAGAACACTTTATTGATTAAACTGAGTGATTATTATGCACATCAATGATTACACAGTGCAGAAGTATAATCACATAATTAATATTTGAAGGTTACTGCTTTTCCCCTATGCTGAGAGGCTTCACATATCTGTGCTTTTCTGGTAATTATTTCTTGGGGTTTTTTTTTTTTTTTGTTCTCAACAGCTGCAGTTTAAACCTGTTACCACAGCTTTAGTCATTCTTATCTCTGATTCTCATCTTTTGAGAAACCAGGGAAGAAGAGAAGGTGGTCAAGGAATACCATATGATGAAATTCAGTAAACCCCAATGTGATGATGGAAAAGCAAGTTGTGAAACTGTCAGGTGCAAGTGCTTTAAAGCCACAAAGTGTTGCTGTTGAACAGAAGGAGACAAACACAGTGGGAATACAGTCATTTGAATGTAAGCTCAAACTAATAAAATCATTCAAGCTTTAGTAGTAGTCATGATGAGAATGATATTCCTAACAAACTTTGCTTACCAGGTACTCTGTGCCAGGCACTGCTTTAGCCCATTTTAGCTAGCATTTCATTTCATCTAGAAGGCTAGTGATTAGGCATTACTATTACCAATGTTACTATTGTTTCAGGCTAGAAAATTCATGTTTTGTTTGTATAATCTTAAAAAAAATAACATACACATATTAAGGAAAGGAGTTTGGAACTACACCTATGTCTGATTTAAAAACTTATAAATATAACTACTAAGCTCTTCTCTCTTCTAGGAATGGTAGAATAGACGAAAAGGAAGCATTTTTCACAATCATCAAGTCCAATCTTTTTACTTTATAGAATATCATCATGTTGATGAAGTATCATTTGCATCATTTCCTTCTTCTTTTCATCATGACCTTGAATCTGAAGCTCTTACATTTCTCCATTTCTCCTTCCATCAATTCCCTTGAACCTCATTACTTTAAATTTTTCTTTCAGAAATTATCAGTCTTACTCAATGCCAGATGCAAGTCTTTGTTTTTAGTTCCTCACCTGAAGTATTTGGAATAGTTAAAATTGTTGACAATCTTCTTCTTTAACCTTCTTGACTTTCTTACCTCTTGACTAAAGTCTAGTGATTCATGTCCTTCTCTGTCTCAATCTCTGTCAGTTATCTTTTATTCTGACAAGCTTTCTCAAAAATTAAAGGGCAACTCTTTGTTTAGACATTGGCAGAGTTAAACACTTTGGCAGAGTTTAGGGCACTGCTTAGCTCAGCATTCCTGGCCTCCACTGTGCTTAGCCATGTAGTTAGGGTCAGAGTCCAACTGTCTGTGGGATGGTTGGTGTAGGGCAACCTCAACTGGAAATATGCTTCTCCTCCAACAAGCTGGCCTGGGCTTCCACACCAGCACATGCTCTGGGCTTTAAGAGAGCAGGTGAAATCATTCAAGCTTCTTTTGGCCAACTATCACTTCTGCTTCATTCTTTGGACAAAAGCAAGTCCACAGATCTGTCAAGATTCAAATGAGGGAAATCACTTCACCTCTTGAGGCAGAAACTTCAGTGTCACGTTGCATGGTACAGAACTATACAGAGGAGTGAGAGGAAAATGGTTTTTTTTGTAACATAGCACAATCTCCTTTGCAAGTTTCACTTCTCTTACTTGCCCTTAAAATACAAGTTCAATTGTAATGTTCACGCTGGGCACCTTACCATCTTTTTTCACCTTTTCTCCCCAAACCATCACATCTATGTCTATGGTTTCAACCATCTCTTCTGCATGGATAATGCCCAAAGCTCTATTTTCAACCCCTATGATTTCCACACTAGAATTCCCAACTATTTATTGGAAAAGTACCTGGTTTTTCATATGTGTCTCGAATTCAACAAGTTTAAAACTAAACTATATTTTTCCATGTATCTATTGTGTCTTTAAACCTTCATTCTCTATCATTCTTTCTCTTTCAAACCCCACGCAGCCAATTAGTAAATCCTTGTCATTCAACCTGTGTGTTTCTCAGACTCCTTTTATTACCATATGATCTTGGTTAGATATATTATTGCTTTAATTGATTATTTATTACTTTATTGTCTTTTACTATTTCACATTTAATTATAGTATAGCCTCCTCATTGTTATCAGAATAGCATTTCTAACACATCTGTTCATATACATTATTATAAAAATCCTTTTATATCTTCTCACTAGAAGGAACAAGAGGAGAGTCTGCTGGTCTTTGTTCTTGAAGATCTGGAGTTTTACTTGCGTTCTATATGATCAAGGATCGTAATTATTTTACCTACCATTTGTGTGTCCCTAGTGTCCTGCATTCTTCCTGGCTCATACTGCTTGCTCAATAAATATTTGTCAAATATACAAATGAATTGATGAATTAGAGTTTGTAAAGCTAGTGGGTTGTCCCCCTGGGCAGATAAACAGTAGTCAGAGTTCCTGTGTGTTGTGATAGAGAAAGCATGCTTAAAGAGCAAAAGTCAGGGACTGAATCTAACTCTGTGACATCCTAGCAGTGGTCCTTGGATGATTTACTTAACCTTTCTGAGCTAGGATTCTTTGCCCATAAAATGGAGATGATTTTAGAAGCTTACAGAGTTGCTGTATATTAAGAGATAACATATGTAAAACTTTTAATACTTGAACATATGATTAATTAGCTCCACCTTATCACTGTCATCATCATACAGGTAAAGAAAACGTCAGTTTCAGGTGTGACCATGTATAATAAGGAACCAGTTATGCAGTAGGAGATTTAAAATTGGACTAGATCTAAGAGGCAAGATACTAACCAAGTTCTAAAAAACAAACCCAACACAACTAAGATCAGGACAGAGAATTTACTACAGACTCAAGTAAAGAAAAGTTGGAAACAGCAAAAGATAAGTTATGGGAAAAGAGTCTAGCCATTGCTATAGAAATACTGAAAATATGAAAATATGAGAAGATAGTTGCTCAGTATTGAAGCGACATGTTTTTCACCTAACATTCTTTTATTTCCCCCCAAATATGGACAAAAATGAAACTACAGTATTGGAAAAATATGGTTCTATCTATAAAGAAAAAAGGTTGTGGGGACAGGGAACATGGCTGTTCCTGCTATCTGTAGGGTCTTTACTGAGCTGTCACTTTGTATATTAAAAATATCATAGGATACAGCCTGTCTGCAAATAAACAAAATAATCAGCTACTTTATAGGGCAAATGTTAATTTTGGTCTCTCTTTCTAACACGTCACTATATTTTACATTCTAAAAGTGTTCAATTTTCTCCTCTTTTTAGTCATTAAATGTAATATCATTATCCTTATTAGAAGGCACACAAATGTTTTTTCTTTTTTTATATTTCCACCTATATGTGTAACAAACTATGTGACCATTTTCAAATGGTGGAAGAATGGCATCTCAAATAACCTAAAATTAATCCATTTTGACTACTATAGTAACCAATAATATTATATATGATATTACATTTTGCCTTATGCTTTAATGTATTTGGTACAAGTTACAACCTTTTAAGTAGCAAAGGCAGGCATTTCATTGGAGAATTGATTTAATTATATAATCTTTGTGTATTCATCCATCTTTTCAATAACCTTAAATATCTCTCACATGTGGATGGCAGCTTGGTTTCATCTTGTAGTCTTAATTTTGATTGATTGATAATGGCTGCATAGAGCAGAATGTTCAAGGGAATTGGAAGGCATTGTCTAGACATGGGACCAAAGCATGCCATGATTGATTAGTAATGTCTGCTATGGGTAAGTGAGGGGGGAAGGGCAGAACAATTGCAGAGTATTTGACAGACCTATTTTATATAATGATATGATCATCTTTTTTCTTTTCTTATATAAATTATTTTTAAATTTCTTAAACTAAGTTTTTCTCATCTGAAGTACAGAAGTAAGAATAATATCAATTGAGTAGCTTACCTCTCTCTCAAGAGAGGTACTTAATTGGTACTATAGTACATGCATAGAAAAAGTTAATTCTATACATACAATGAATAACTTAGGCCAGTAGGGCTTTATTTTCCTTAGGTTAAGAAAGATTTAATAGTTCAGTGGGTACCTCAATGACTGTCTTGGTATAAGGGTGTTCCAAGAGGGTAAGATCCAGTCTTCTATTTGAATATCAACCAAATCATCCTTAATTTTATGTGTGTATGTACACATATTGTGTATATAAACACTATTCAGAATTCACTTAAAGAAATCATTCAACAAATTTCAAAAAAGTCAGAAAATAACTTATTTCAGTTTTTTCTTCTGACTTTTGAATTTCATTCTCATTTTATATAAATTTCTGTTTATTGTCTAGATAAATTCAAATTTTTCTGTATATTTTTCTCCAAATTCTTCTTCTTCACTACAAGAATATAAAAATTACTTGTGATTGTCTAAACAAATAATGTAGAAGATAGAAAAAGCCATCAACTTAAAGTAAATAAAGATTAGGTTTGTATAGTCATAAGAAAATTCAGGCCCATGTATGGTGATTAACAGACTCCTTAAAGAATTGGATGTAAATGTACATTTTCACCTTATTTCTAGGTTCCTGAAACAACAGTCCTTTTAATCTTTTACAAAAATTTTCAGGCTTTCTTTCCTCATATTATGTGTTTGGTAGTGTGATTGAAAAAAATTCAGCAAATCTGTAATAAACTATGGGTAGGTTTTGTGGATTGTATCTAGTGCTTTCAGATAGATTAAAGCTATTGGAAGCAGGATCTGCTTTTCGGCAAAGATCATTTCAATGCCCCATAAATAATTAATAATGAAAAAACCTACATTAATGCAGCCCTTGGATCATAAGTTGAGACCTGAAGCTAAA
The DNA here is from genome assembly GCF_000260355.1 of Condylura cristata. Taxonomy (NCBI): domain Eukaryota; kingdom Metazoa; phylum Chordata; class Mammalia; order Eulipotyphla; family Talpidae; genus Condylura; species Condylura cristata. Next base: position 31,814,605 of record NW_004567110.1, read on the forward strand.
TGAATGCAAAGTTCACATTCTCTAAGACATACTCATTTTCTCACATGGCTAATTTTACACAATTTATTTGCACTATATTTAGAAGCTCAATTAACAGTCCAATAGCATATTGTGATGTGGAAATTTTCCTATTATTGTGAACACACTGCTTTGCATCTATTCATTCAACAATTATTTACAAGACACCTATTCATGCCAGGCACTGAAAAAAGAGGATATAAGAGAATATGAAATCGCCACCTTACACTCCATTGAAAGAGGTCAGCTTCTTAAAGTACATAAAAAAATTGTCATCAGAAATAGTGTCAGTGCTTAAAGAATACAGCGAGCTAACAGTGAATGGACAGATTCCTTGGGGTCAAGAAATATTCTCCAAGCATATGACATTTACACTTGGCCTCCAAACTCAGTTTGATTGAGGCACCCAAGAAAACCTATGTGCCTGAGTGCAACGTGGGGAGAGATGCAGCAGTAGATAATTCTCTAGAAGTACGTGGAGGTCTGGTCATAAAGTCTGAGGAAGTCATTGATGGGGTGACTGAAACTAACTGATTGTTAGGCTAAAAGGATGATTGCAGTTTAAGAATGTGGAAAGAACAGTAAAAAGAAAGTGTTAATTCCAGCCAGTGATAACTGAAACTTAAGCAGAGAAAGACATAGAAGGGACAGCTGTAAAGCTTATTCAAAAGGCAGAACTGATGGGAATGGCTGATGGATTGTGTGGGTGAAAGGGAGGACATGTGAGAGGAAGGAAGTAATTAGGGATAACTCTTAGGTTTCTGGCTTGAGAGAGTAAGTAGATGATGGTGCCATTTACTAAGATAAGAAAAATTGGGGCTTATTGGGAAAACTGGGAGTTCTATTGGGATGACTTAAGCTTGAGATGTAAATGGTATTGGAGAAGTATGTAGACATGTCAGAGAGGTAGCAGGTAGCTGGGGGATGCTTTAAGTTTGAGATATGGATTTGTGAGCCATTAGCAAAAGATGTAATTTAAAGTAGAACTCTATAAGGTCACCTAGGGAGGGAATAGTGGGCTTAGAAACCAATCCTAACATCACTTTCTAGAGGTTTATTTGAAGGAAGCACTCACAAAGGAAGAAACATGAAGGAACTAGTGACCTGGGAAATGTACCATGTATGAGTGTTGCTTGGAATCCAGTCAAAGAGAATGTCTAAAACTCAAGGGGGCAGGGGTTCAGACATGAAGAAATCATCATAATGATAAGTGTGTTTTAAAGTATTGATGATATTGAAAAGAATCATGTCCGTAGAGTAATAATAAATAATATAAATTAAGATGGAGGATCAAAATTTCAATGAGAAATGGATAATGCATGATATGCAAATTATTTGAGAAGGTGGGAATAGGATGGAATCTAATAGATGCTTTCAGGATTTGGCTTCAATGACAATTTAGGAGACTCTCCTACTTTCCTTCTCATACTTAACTCAATAAAACAGAATATAGTGGCTTAGAAGAGAGAAAAATGTTGATATTTGTGCTGAGAACAAAGCATTTCTCTGAAAAGAAGTATTCATTTTAATACCTAAAGAGAGAGAAATTATCCAAAAATGTCTGCCAGTCTCATTTGTATTAACAGAGACTCATGAGATGTCCATGCAGAGAATAGGGGTGCTAAATCTCATTCTCTCAATTCACTAGAAGACATCATCCATCCCAGAGCTGCCATCTCTGTTAGCTCTGAAGAAATAAGATCTTGAGAGATTGTGATTCTTTGCTCAAAAGTATAATTGGTGAAGCATAAATTGATCTAACTTCATCATTTAATATTAGGTAATTCAAATTTGGTGTAGAAGAAGCACATTTCACCTTTGCAAAGACAATATTGTGTAAATATGTAATTGTCAACCTGATATACTCAAATGATTTTACATTTTTTATAGAAAACAATAGCTGAATTATTTGCTCTACTCCTTTTGTTCTTTTTAAGAATTCACTTACTTGGCCCTCCCTGCTGGCGCAGCAGGTTAAAGCACTACACTGAGAAGCTAAAGCCACTTCCGCATGAGTTCGATTCCCACCTGCCCCAGAGGTGACCACATGGCACGGCAGACCTCTCTTGACCTGCCTGCTGATCCCCTCAGCAGTGTACTTCGTTGATCTGCCTGTTCTGCTCCCCGTTCTATCTCTGGTGAATCCTCTCACCCTCCGCATCTCTGGCCTGTACCCCAGTTCTGTATGAATAAATAAATAAATCTTTAAAAAAAAAAAAACAAAAAAAAAGATTTCACTTACTTATTCATATAAGAACTGGGGTACAGGCCAGAGGTGCAGGGGACGAGGGTGAGAGGATTTGCCAGAGATAGAGTGGGAAGAAGAACAGGCATATTTACTGAGATACATTGCCAAGGAGGTCAGTGGAAGAGACAAGGGGGGTCTGCTGCACCCTGTGGGTCATCTCCCTGGAGGGGACCAAACTCATGATACAATGGCTGCAGATAGCTTCATAGTGCTGCACTTTAACCCATTGTGCCACCAGGGAGGGCCTTTATAAGAAATTTTACTACTTATATAAGTGTCACCAATGTTGTGAAGTACTAATAAACAAAGGATAACAGATAAAACAAAATGTCCTTGTATGTTTAAAGGATGTGATGTCTTTGGTATGGAACTTGCTGGTATGTACAATCTATTCGGGCTTCAAATATAGTAGGTTAGCAATTTGCTGTAAACTTCTTAACTCCTACTAGTTATTGCTTTAAGATTACAGTTCTTAAATTCTTATGAGTAAGAATTAAAAGCAGCAGGGAAAGCAGTTTTTCCAGTTTTTTCTACACTAGACCCCAAGCCTAAACAAACTTCCAAGACATTATTGCAATAACTTTAAAAAATTATCATCTATGTACAGGATATGATGCTACTGTCAATGAATACTGAAAATACTTGTACTGTTCTGAATATATGTCTGGCATCCAGCTGTGTGAGTGAAACCACTAACACATTTTTTTTCAAACTACTTAATTCAGTGACTTCATGCATATATGTCTATACTTACAGTTTGCAATACAACAAAAAAGACAAATTTCTGATTCAAGTCCCATTTCATAATGTCTAAAATGTGCAAATCCCAAAAGTTAGTGTACTAAGAAGCCTTTACTTGAAGGAAATGACAACTATCTGATATGCAGGATGAACAGGGTAATGCCTTTTATCTGTTAAGATTTTAAGGACCAAGGACAGTTACAGCACATCCTAGTGAATCCAAACTACAAGTGAGCTTTGTAGCTTTTGCTAAAATATGTAAATCATTACTACACACTAATAATAGCAAAAATGTAACTGAAGAGTAATAGCCACTACTTGGAGGAGCTATTTCACATTTCCTATGTTCTCTAGAAAACAAAACCAGTAATCTGAAATAGAACCTTTATTTTCTTTCTAGAATTGCATAACCCAGAAGATAATTAGAACAGAATGTGTATTATATGCATTGTATTGACCCCTAAATTCACAGGAGAAGTGAAGTAGCACAAAGAAGAAAGCTGAGGAGAGCTGGAACTTCAGCCACTTACTTCCTTTGGAAAGACTAGAGATTGAGAATTACCTTAAGAAAGCATCCTTCAAACTATGGCTATTTCTAAATATATACACCAGAAACTCTGGGGGTGTGGGAGTAGAGGGAAGGACTAGGCCTGATCTGGGAGGCCAAGTAGAGTGTGTCTCCAAAGGAACAACTCCCTGCAACGCTCAGTTAAGAGTGAGGAAGGGTGTTTTATGCATGAGGTGGGTGTGGGAAATAGTTGGCAGCGAGGAAATTCCCAGCTGATCTCTGAGAATTTTACTTCACTATGAACTAAGGAATATCATAGTCAAAATGTGTCCCTGGAACACTGCTTTCAAGAGTCCTAGAAATTGCTATCATAATCAAGTGATTGGCTATCTTGATTTTGGAGATATAGGGTTGAGAGAGAGACACACACCAGGAGACTGGCTCATTTAAGAAGAAAGGCAGGGCTGCACCTTCAATCTAACTAGTGTGTATGAACTTCATTTTACTTGTTTTATAAAATAAGAATAACAGTATCTACCTTAGGGATTATTATGTGAAAATACTGTGTGTATTAAGCCTTTAGTGAAACACCATAGGTGTTCAATCAAGAAGTGCTATTTTGTGTTAGAAAAGGTGTCCTCTGATAGTGTTTAAAGGATTTTGGAAGTAATGACTTCCACAAGCCTTAAATTTCTAGAATAGAGCTGAGTTTCTAAGTCTACAGAATTATCATTGAATTTAAGAAGAGAAGAATAATTTGCAGATGACTGGGTGTTCATTGCATAGATTGGATCGATGGAGGACTGAAATGTCTACCTTTTCGGAATAACAGGAATTCTCTATCAATATGTCAGGTTTGAACAATCTTGATCACAACATTAGAGTCAAAGTGAAATGAATACCCTGGGGAAGCTGAACAAGTTTTAGCACAGCCACATTAAGCACTCGGTAAGTAGACCTAATTTTCTCAATCAAACTAATCTCACATGGTCTAATAGCCTCATTTGCAACTGGTATTGTTGATTCACATTTATGTGAAAATAATGGCTTTAATCCAAGAACCCAGAAGACAAAGATTACTTCTCTAAAGTTAAAGTGATAATCAAAGGTCTTTTAAAAATGCTTCCTGGTTTTCTTGGTCATTAATTATAGATTTTTAAAAACAGCACTTAAATCTGGAATTTGATCATTGCTAACCTGTGCATATATGGCAGGTTGCCTTCTGTGTACAAAAGAAGAGGCCATGCCAGGTTTTAAGCTCTTTGCCACGCAGCTCATGTTGAGCTTTTGAGATCATTGGAAGTGTCAATGCAGGTAGACATGATATATAGATTTCACTAATGATATTTATAAAATATTTAATATTACTGGAAGTTATTCTGTTGCAAAACTAAATATATCAAAGAATATAATTCCTAAGTATTGAAAAATCTGGCCATGCTTTAGGTTTAAAAAGTGATTATATACTATTTTTTTTAATGTTTGGTTTTGGAAAGTAGCCAAATGGTTTTTGCCAAGCACAATTTTCTGTCATTTCACAACCCATGTGTGTGTTTTAATGAATGTGTAATCCGTATGTTCCGATTCACTTAAACTTAACTTGATGAAATATGTTTTAAGAATAATATGATTTCCAAGAAGACTTTAGAGCTGTCCTAAGAAGCCACATCTTTAATTTTAAAAAGGGAGTCATAGTTGATGTAAAAAACAGAGCTGATCTATAAGTTTGGAACACAAATCTAAATCTGAGATCCACATTTTAAATGACTTATAACAGCTTTACTAACTCATGCTTAGTGAAATAAATAAGAAGATTCAACTTTGAATTATCATTATGGTGTGTAAAATGAAAGGTAAAGAGAAAAATGGCTCATCTTTATATTTCTATTACATGTACCCAGAAGAAAGATAGCAATGGTGACTGACAGGAAGAAAATTCACATTTTGCTTCTTTTATATGACATACTCCATCTCTAAAGTACCTCCCAGAATAAGTTGGAAAAGACATTTTAAAGACAAAAAGAACTGAAAACAGACTTGAGGGAAGCAATGAATAGTTATATAAGAGGGATGTGTTCTGAGGGAAACATCCCAATCCCAACTGGAATCAAAAATTACTATGGGCTGGGCCCTCCCTGGTGGGACAATGGGTTAAAGCACAGCACTATGAAGCTAGCCACAGCCTCGCAAGCACTTCAGTACGAGTTCGATCCTAGGACAGGGAGGTGACCCACATGGCACATCTTGCCTGCTGCTCCCCTAAGCAGTGTGCTTCATCACTCTCCCTTGTTCTGCAACCCACTCTGTCTCTGGTGAATCCTCTCACCCTCCACATCTCTAACCTATACCCCAGTTCTTTATGCATAGATAAATAAATCTTTAAAAAACATTTATTATGGGCTCCACAAAGTAGAGGAGCTGATCCTGAAATGGGGAAATGAACTGAGATTGCCCCAGGTTGGTAGCAGCCCTTAGGTCACTGGAGAAAACATTCCCTCATTAGATAGACCCTCAGAATTTTTATAAGATGTTATGTGATGTTAGATACAACTTACCTAGAAGATAGAAGAGTCCTGCAGCCATATGCCATATGCTTTCACAACTGAAAAACAAAATCAAACAATAACATAAGAAAGCAAGCAAGCATAAGTAAATATCAACAGAAGCAACATAGAGCAAATTGGAGTCCCGAGCACTTCAAATATTGGAAATATCAGATAAAGAGTAACTACATGTAAAATGTTTAAAGAAATAAAATGTAATTTCCAGATAGGCAATTAACAGATAGTCTCAAAAATAACCTAGTTTTTTTAAAAAAGGGTCATTGAAGATGCAATAGTGAAAGAGATTATAGTGATAATTTTCTAGAACAGTAAGAGACATGACACCAGAGAAAAAAATCTATACAATAAATAAAACAAATTAAAAGTTTATTTACATTATGGTGAAACTTCAGAATATCAAATATGGAGGCAAGTTCTTTAAAGCATCAAAAAACAAATGACTTATACACCAATAGGCAATTCTTAAGAACAATAATGAAAGGACAAGAAAAAAGAGTGCTACTGATATTGTATAGAAACAATACAATCTAGAGTGTTTGTGCCCAACATAACTGTTTTCTTTAAAAGTAAAAGTAAATAAAAATATTTGTAGGAAATGAAAAAAAAAAGAATTTATCATCAAAAAAATTCCATAAGGGACAAAATGATCCCTGAAGTTAGGTTCAAGAGGCCAATAGAGGAGAGCAAGTAAATTAGAAAATGCAATCTAAATATAATCTGTCCAATACTAAATCTAGGTATACTACCTCTATAAAAATTTAAATAAAAACGGGGCCCTCCCTGGTGGCGCAGCGGGTTAAAGCACAGCACTAAGAAGCTAAAGCCACTTCAACATGAGTTCGATCCCCGCCTGCCCCGGAAGTGACCACATGGCGTGGCAGACCTCTCCTGGCCTGCCTGCTGCTCCCCTCAGCAGTGTACTTCGTTGACCTGCCCGGTCTGCTCCCCACTCTGACTCTGGTGAATCCTCTCACCCTCTGCATTTCTGGCTCGTACCCCAGTTCTGTATGAATAAATAAATAAATCTTAAAAAAAATTTAAATAAAAACATATTTTGTTACTATTCAATATTTTCTTAGCGCTCTGTAGTGAATTAAATTAAATAGGGAGATATTATCTAAACAAATTAGCATAGAAAGCATATAAAATACTGGAGTCAATGAAAGAAGCAAAAGACAAATGACCTAATGGAAAATGGGCAAAATGTATGGGCATTTTACAAGAGATAGGTGAGTGGCAAATAAACACATGTAAACTCTCACTCTTATTAGTAATCAAGAAAACGAAATTAACCCAGTGAAATGTCATACTATTATGATAAAAATTAAGAAATCTGACAATATCAAGCAGTAGTAAGGACCTGAGACAAAAGAGAAGAACAGTTACTGCTTATTCAAGATATAAAATTGTACAAGCACTGGCAAAGCAATTTGGCATTATTTTCATCTTTTCCACCAGCCCATTCACAATATACACTTAGAAAACAGAAAAATGTTATGAATACTCTTAATCTAGTGTTCTATTTTCTTAATTAAAATTTTTCAGTTTTACCTAATGTATTTCATGGTCCAATAAGGTCTTCTAAACCATAGTTCAAAAAAATACTGTTCTAGAGAAACTCTTACTACCCTAGAAACTTAGTAATTTTTAAAAATCTTATGATATTATTTATAGCAGCCCAAAAAACCCGGAAACAGCTGAAAAATCTATTAACAGAAAAACAGATATTTAAGTTGTGGTGTATTCAGAAAAAAAATAATATTGTACATCAATGAAATTGAGTAAATTATTGCAGAAAATCAGTGAGTCTTACAAAAATTACTTTAAAGAATAAAAGCAAGACATCAATTAGTGCTAACAGTATAATTTTTACAGCAGTAAAACTAAACAATCTAAATTTTAGATTGCCAAAGTATATGTGGTAAAACTTTCAAAATAAAAGGGAAAGAGGTTCTAAATCTAAATTTCAGAGTATGGTTATCTCTGTGGTCAAAGAAAATACCTTCAGAAAAGAATATGCAGATAATAGCAATGCAAATAGTTCTTAAATTAGGTGATACTTATGTCTATCTGTTTTATTATTTTACTTCCTCACAGTTGATCAAAACATTTTATATGTGTCATAAGTACATATATTTGGTATATATGTCATAGTTGTATTAAATATACATAATGTAACTGGTGGTGAGGGGCAAGACCTGAAAATAACCCTTTAATAGTTCAAGGTTTGGAAACCTGAGATGCTATTGAGTTAGTAGCTAACACACACTTTCTAATTTTCTCAACATAAGTAATAAATGGCAAGGGTTTGACATGCAAGAACTTTCTGTCAGGTTTACTGGATTATGGATGAGTTAGGGAGGGAGGGTGTGTCTCCTGAGACCCTCGAATGCGGACTTCACAGCCATGTGGCTTCCGTGGTCTGGGAGAGGTCAAGTCTACTGCAAGGATTGATGTTCAAGGGCGGTTCAGACACCTTTGATCCTCCTCAGCACATGGTCTTTGGTCTTTAGGTCTCGTGCTTCTCCTCTGGTCCTTGACAACAGCACTGCTTCCCTTTCTGTGTGTCTTCCCTATTTTCCAGTAACAGTGGGCCAGGGGACAAAGATATTCTATGTTCATGTGAACGGTGTTTTTTGGACAAAGCATTCATCAGAAGAGGCAGATAAATCTATCACTCTAAACTACCAACCGTGGACTTTGAACTTTTCCCCTTCCAGGAATATCAGTGTCCACAGGCTCTAATGGGAGAGCAGAAAAATATAGCCATACTCTGCACTGTTATGTTTAAAAGTCTGGGGAATGCATTTACCAACAAAAGTATTAGGGAAAGTATGTGTCTCAGCAAATACATATGTAATTAAATGCATATGTATGTTATATAGGCATGCAAAGATATACATGAAAAAAAATAATTTCTAAAGAAGATTCTGCAACTCATAACCATAGTTTTGGAGACTAAACAAAGTGATGCTATCTATATTGCTGATCCCTTGATGGCACCCTCCACAATATCTGATCCAGGAAGCCAACAACTCAGCCTCCTCAGTTCCCAGGGATGTTTCTGGATGCAGCCCAGGTTTGTTCACTGCAGCCACATGAGGGAACTTCAGAACCCAAAGCCAGCCAAGTGCTTCTCACTTAGATCACAACTACAGGAATACATGCTACACTACCATGCTTGATGATAAGCTTATACTTCAAAATAATTTGACATCCATATACACAAGTATCTTCACTGAATTTTTTAGACTCATCGAACTGACTCAATAATCTCCCTACCTTTTCCCCATTCCCACATGCATACATTAAGATACAGCTTTGCTTCTCAGAGTATTTTCATTTTGTAATTTAAGGTGAAGTAATGAAGTTTTTTCCCTTTATTTCCTACCATTTGGAGATATTTTGAAGGTCTCTGAATATCTGTTCACAAACAGAATATGAAATAAATTTTTTTTGAAGGAAAAGAAATTCCAACTCCTAGAATAGGTCTCTTTTATTATTTGGGGGTGGGGGGAGGGAGGAGGAAGATGTGTGCAAGAAAACTTTCTGCTTCTCTATTCCAATAGAAGATTTTTGCAATAAGAATATAGCAGTATATTCTTGCGTCCTTTAACATGAATAAATAAAAATGGGGTAAAAAAGAAATCACTGGAATGAAATGAGACATGAGCAGGGTATATGATATAACACACATGACCACAATTTTGGATTTTCAAGGCAAATGTCTGTATTCAATTTGCCACTGGAGTCCTACAGCAAACATTGTGCTTCCCCCAGCCACCCCCCACCCTGGAAGCAGAGCCAGCTGCAAGACAGATTCCCACCCAGACGGCATGCAGGTGAAACATCAATACAGCAAGAGCCCAGTCAAAAGAGGGCATGTGGAGTTTGGAGAGTTTTAGAAATTTTTATTGCAGGAACACATGTGTTAGTGTAGCAGATGGAAGCAATTATGGCAGGAAAACTTTGCCCTATCCTTAAAACCGAATTCCAATAGTGTGAGCTCAGGCTAATGACTCTCCTTGAGGACAAGTAAAATCAGACCACAGTGAATTTTGAAGATCAACTTCACATTGCATCAGGTCATGATCTGCAGTGCTAAAAACTCATCAAAACTTGATATTATCTCTACCTCATTTCTCATTGGAAAGAGATGTGACCTCAAACTCACTCATCTAAAATTAATATGCTTTCCTATAGTCTCTGTTAAAAACCTCATCTAACACTGGTATTTTATAGCTTAACTTGTAGGAAGTACAATTATGAGTGCTAATGAGTAGCATGACTATACCAGGCAGGAGAAATTCGCTTTGTTTGGATATTTCTGTGCAAGTAGTCCTCTTTGAAATATTCTTTGCTTTGAAGGAAATAGGCAGCTACCTGACATCTCCCTTAATAAATAGCGTGGGAGTTAAAATGAAGAAAATAAAGCAGAATGAGGCTGAGTGTTAAATCTGTGACCTATAAAACAGTCAGAAGGATTAGAAATAAATCCACTCACATGAACTCTCTTGTCTAAGGGTTTATCCTGCAGACTTGGGTGCTCAAATATTTTTTTCCTGCCCTGGAGTTGTCACATGGTTGGTTTTTCTTATTGTGGCTCTCAAAAAGCCTGGCTGGTAATAATTACAGATATATACAGATGTATGTGTTTTAAAGGAATATAGTATTACTCATCGGGAGAGTTCCACTCCTTTACACTCATAGAATGACTAGCTGAAGAATTTTACTGGAAAGGGAGCAGAAGGACTAGAATGGTAAGAAAATGCAGGGCCCACAGGTTAGAAATGAGTCCTTCAGTTTACTAAATCAGTTATTCTGCAATTTGTAGAGGCCTATTTCCTATGGAAAGACATAGTAATTTGGATATAGTTTGACTTTTTAAATGTTTTGTTATTTTAAGTAGAGAAGTGAATGATGATGTAAGCAAGTATAATATTGATTTCAGGCTATTTGGTTCAAAAACCATGGCAAAATTCCCAAGGTGGTCTAGACAGTCATGCCAGCTCATTAAACATAGCTAGGAGGACGTGTCCACACAGCAAGGTAAAATGAGCACAGAGCAAAGGCAGAAAGTGCAACTTCCATTCCTGACTTTCTACCTTGGTACTTTGAACAACTGACTCCAGTTGTTCAATTCTCCAGTTCTCATTGGTCTCAGGCAATATGGGAAGAGTACCTGCCCTGCCTACTCCATCAGGTTAATTAAGTATAGAAATGAGAAAATATATTTGAAAGCATAAATGAAACTATGTTTGCCTAGGTGACCCAAGAAAGCACAGTCTCCCTGAGGTGATGAAATCTGTAACCTTCATTTTCTGATCTACTTCATCAAGACCCCCAGATAATGATATCTATTTCATTCAGGTACCTCAAGTTGAGTTATTGAGTTACCTACACCCCTTAGAGAGATCTGGATTGATTCTTTGAATTCTTTGGAAATGTAAGAGCTCAGCAAATGTAATTACTAGGAAGAAGCAAACCCTTTCTAAGTGACCTAAGCAATTTTGTTTACTGGCTATTGACTTGCTCAAACCTGCATTAGTTCAGCAAATAACACAGTACACCCGTTATAGTTTGTGTGTGATGCTGAGGACACGGTGATGAAGAAAATAGGGTGGCCACAGCTAAGGTCAGATCAGATACTCAACAAAAGCTGGGAGCACGGACAAAGGGATGAGCAGTCACATGAATGGCTGGGTTTAGTCACTGAAGACTGACCGAAAGGATAAAGCACCTGAGACTGAAATCATGTACTCCTAATGAAAAGGAGACTAGTGTTCTTAATTAGTTAAATGGACAGCCCTGAGAACAGTAGGTGGCTAACCAGAGAATGCAGCTCCATCCTCCAGGTAGACTAGAGGGCCCATTTGCCAGCATGTAAAGCATAAGGCTAAAGTCTTATGTCTTTTTCCTGACTTGTCAGCCAGCTTTGTCACTTTGTTTGTTATCTCCTCAATCATGACTGAGAAGGATGTAGCTACAGTTAGTTGATCATGGAGATGATTCCAGGAAGCAGACTCGAGAAAGAGGCAGAGTAATGCAGGAAAGGAGAAAAGATTAGTTATAGAGGAAATGGCACAGGCATCGCTACTGTGAGCAGCAGGGTAAGATTAGAAGGTCCTGTGGAATACGCAGAATATCTTCTAAACTGTCTAGCTGAAGACTGAAGGCAGGAACACTTACCCATAGGCTCCCATGCCCCATGTGGCTCTTAAAGCCACATCAACTGATATCAAGAATGCTTTTGTGCAGGGTCTATCTGTCCCCCACTCTAACCCCCAAATTATTTACTTCCAAGAGGATGCTGGGGCTAGAAATCTGCTCAAGATGGAACCCTGTTGCTATCAGGAGTGTCCACCCTCCCACAAGATTGTCAAAAGTAGTTGGGCTGGGCTCAGCTGTAGGCCAGAGGGTCCTCTACTGTACTTCTAAGCCTTAGGTCACTTCAAATGATTTCTACAGTAGAGAAGCGAGACTCATTGGCCTGCAGGTCCCATTCTCTTATTTCTTGCTACCCAGAAAATCCTTCTCAACTCATTTGGCCATTTACTGTTTTATTTCTGAAAATATACTCATTCTGCTATTTGTTGGTATTCTGATTTTACTTTTTCATTGTCTGCCTATTTCAAACTTAAGGTTTTGCTTAAACCTGTCACACATAGAAAAATGCTCCCTCCCTACCTTCCTATGTACTTTAGATGACAATTGGGGTATTATTATAAATATTTTCAATATCAACAAATAAATATGTAAATATTATTCAAAACTAAGCACCATTGGAATCTGGCTGGATTTCCATTTCCGTATATATTTTGTTTTCTTGGAACTAGAAAGATTATTTCTTTTCCAGTTGCTTTCAGCCATCAGAGATTTCTCTATGGAACAAAAAGTCCCACCTTAGCTTTTTGCAGAATCTCTGTGCTTCACTGGAACTGCTCATCCTGGAAACTCCCTTCCACCTGCCAGTGTGGAAAGCAGACCCGGGCCTTTCTGGACTCTGGTCACAATCACCCTCAGTTTCCTCTTTTCCTCTCATCTCAGATCTTGTTTCATCCCATTTCCTGGAACCCTTATATTCCTCTAACTTGCGAGCCTCTCTGAGAAAGAGGATACGGACTTGCTTTTATTTTTTGAGAACTTAGCTATGGAGAAATATGTTTATTCTCTCTACCACACTGGTGCAGGGTTAGGCTATGGAATTCCAAGTCTGAAGTGCTTTTTGCTCAGAATGTGAAAGCCCTTGCATTCTACCTTTGTCTTGCTATGGAATTCTGGCATTATCCAGATTCTAAACCTTTTCATCTAGGCTGCTGATTCTTTTTCCTGTTCTTTTTTTCTTAACCCACAACAATTTACATGCAGATTTTTATACAATGTGCTAAGCATTTCATGGGCCATTTCAATCTGAAAACTGATGTCCTTCAATTCTTAGAAATGTTCTTTTGTTATTGTTTAAAAATATCCGTATCCTTGCTTATTTGCTATCTTTCTTTCTAATTCATCATTGCTTTGTTTGCTGATCTGTGTTCAGGATGACTTCCTTCCCCATTGTTCAGATTTTTGCTTCAACTTACAGCTTCTTAGTCTCAGATTTGCTCTTTGTGGAGTTTTGCTGTTGTTTCCTTGCTTGTTTTAAGTGTCTTACGCTGTTCAACCTGTCTAGCCTTTAAGCTGATAGTGCGCCTTTCTATTTTGTTTTTCAGTTAACTCTTTAATGCTACACAAAATGTTATACTCTGAATTACTATACAAAAACAAATTCTCTGAGGATATAATTATAGATATTTTGGAAGTGTTCTGCTCCCAGGACTGCCTCTGCTGCCTACACATTTTCCAAATCTGTTTACTTAAGCTTGGATCTTTTCTGTTAGAAACATTCCATGAGCATCTGATGATCTCTAACAATCCATTCATTTTAATACCAAGTCACGGAAAAGCTGAGTGAAAGGTTTGTTTGTGGGAGCATCATCTGTCACCTGGGAGACTTCACTGGAGGATGGTGAGGCAGGGGTTCTGGCTGTTGGGAGGAGGGTGACTGGGTTGGGGTGACGGCTGTATTAAGTGCTGACATCTCAAATTCTCTTTTTCTTTCCTAACAGTTTCTGCAGAGATAATTTTCCAGTCTCCTGTCTTATTACTTTGGGTTTGCTGCCCTGGGAGCTAGCAGCAAAATAAGGGAGAGAAAACTTGAGGTTTGCCCTGTGTTACTTTTTCCGACTGCTTCGGTTTCCTTCCAGCAGCCTCATTGCCCGGGACACTGCTCGGATCCCGACCCAGGGATTCTGCGGTCTAGTTTCTCCTGAGAATAAACCTCTTAGCAGGGTGAAGGAAAACTCGGACTTTGCAGGGGTAGGGTGGTTAGTAGGATCTAACTGCTAATCAATTGCTTCTCATAGAAAAGTTCTGACTTTGAGTTAGTCTTCCTGCTTGCAGTCATACCTCTCAACCTCATCTTTTAGGGAAGAAATCCAGTGCCTCAGTCCTGGGTCTTTCTGGTATGTTTTTACTTGAAAACTTTTCATTTGTACCTCCTCCTGATGGCATGTGGGATTCAGCCTTCTCTGGGCTCCTAAGCCAATTGCTTCTCAGCCATTGTCCTTTCTTCTTATAAAGATGAGTCACCTCTTGTCTTCCAAGCTTACCTCTTCTCCTGTTTTCTTTGTATATATGAGAGTACACACTTAAAAATTCCTTAAGGGCAATGCAAGGGACATCAGTATTATATTTCAGCTTGTGCCACCACACTTAACCAGAATCCCAACAACTAAGCTACTGTTTCCTTGGCAGCTCATTATTATTGAACTAGTGAAAAACAGGAAACTATAGGATGAACAGTGGAAAGAAAATGACATCTATCAAACTGTATCTATATAACAAGTACAGTCTTAGGTGCTCCCACATAAAATCTTAGTAGATCCTGACAAACTCTATATCATTCTAATATAACCCTATTAAGGAAAACAGAAGCTGATAAAGTATTAAGAAATTTGGCCAAAATCACAAAGATAACAGTGGGAGACATAAGACCTCAATTCATTTCCTCAGAGATTTCCCCTTCCAGCCCTCCCAGTAATTTTTCTCAAATGCACAGGAATGTCTCAGAATGTCAAATTATACCACCACTGTTGAATAGAATTAAAAGCATCTAATATTTTGCAGAAATCAAGCTTTTTTGTGTGTGTGCTAAGTACTCTCTCAAATATTTTCTCTGTAGAGTGACTTTTGCTTGACTGATTGGCTGGGGATAAAGAACCTATCTTAGGTCTTTGCCCTGAGGCTTACAGCTTGGGTTTGTTGTTGAACTTTCTTATCAGTTGAGTTGGTTGCTGTGTAACCATCAGGCATTCTTAGGGAATCAGGAAGCAAGATATTACCACCCCTAAATGTCTGGCTGAGGAACCAGAACCTTTAAGTTCCAGAAAGAAAAGTGGCAGTTGTATGAGATGTTGATTTTCTAATCCCAGATGATCTCAAGTTGGAGGGGGTAGGGGAACAAGGGGTAGAAGGCTAAAATATCTTATTTAGATCCTGGGGTTTGGTAAAACAGCTGAGAATGGAAATGTGGGTGGAGTTGCTTATCTTAATTGATATTAGCTTCTTTTTGCCTGAGGCCATGAGGGGTAACTTGCTGGGTTTGTTTCTTTGCTAGTTCACTGTGTATTCCATTGATTGTTATTTGGCACATATACTGACTGAGGTATAGAGCTTTGTTGAGGGGAGGGGAGGTGAGACCTCCAAGTAACTGCAGTGCCAGCTGCTTACTGAATACAGCTTCCACACTGAAGAACTATTCATACAGATCTCCTTTGATATGAGAACTCCTTGGCCCTGTGAGGAGGAGCCTTTATAAACATCATCTTTCTACAGGTGATGCACTTTTCTCTTGTTCCTTTTTTCTTTTTCCATATCTTGCAATATCTTCTCTTTGCTTTATCCCCAACATATATGAACAGAGACTCCCCCACACAATAAAGTATGGCTATAAATAAAATGATATACCCCAACATGCCCTAACATATGTATAGGAACTTATTTTTCCCAGTGATAAACTTTCCATTTCCTTCAAGCAAAATCCCTTCTGAGCAAGGCTATATGTCCTCATTTCCCTCCCATTTAAGGGAGACTTCATTCAGAATAGAGGCTTTTTTATCTTCAGTGAATGTGCTGCTGGATTGCAAAAATGCATTAGGGCTTTCATTATGATTTATAAAGACACATGTGCAAATATAGTTAATATATTAAATAAAGACTATAATACACTTCTATAGACATTGTTATGGCATAGAGTCGAGAGGACTAATTTTATTTGACACTGTCTTTTAGTGGAGCAGAAATAATGTTACACTCAGCATGTCATGTATAAAGAATCCAGGGTGGAAAAGATAAAAATACATAAGAATCTGTGACAGCATAGTCTCATGACATGCTGCTTTATTATTGCTCTTAATAAGAATATTGATAGGGTAGGCAGTAATTTTTTGCACTGGACTAGTCATATAACTATTTCTCAGCTGCATCATATAAAGAAAAACAAGTATTCAATATGTTTTGTATTGAAGTATTTTATTCATAATGTAGTCCCTCTGACCCAGAAATAAGAGCGTGGGGTGGGGGGGGGGCGGTGGTAAGCAACAAAATGAATGCCCTGACTAACGGCATGATTGCAGTGAGCGTTATTAAGCTGATGAGGAGACAGGATGCAAAACTCACATTGGTGAAGAGCTGGGGATGGAAAGTCATCATGTTTTTTTCACCTCTGTATTGTTGACACTAAATGTAGAACAGGTTTGTAAGTCAGAAACTGCTGATTCTGTGTCAGGCCAGTTGAGCAGTCTCTGAGAGATGATTTATGGTGGTCTTAAGTTGGTAGTTAGTGGGCAGGAGCCACACTCCATGTGTGACTGGTGTAAGTAGTTCTTCATGACAGTCCCTCTATGGGTTTCTCCCATTTTTGCATCGTTATTCAACATTCTCTAGGAACAATTCTTTCGCTTCCTGAGCAATAAAAGAAGCGCTTTTTATTGATTGCCTATAATGTGCCACCCTTTGTTTTTGACACTGGACGCATGTTATTTTTTTATCCTTAAAGCAACCTACAAAATGGACATTATTGTCATTTTACCCAAAAGGAGGTAAAAGGATTAAAGTCTAACTAATAAGTGATAGAAAAACATTTCAAGCCAGGTTCAGCAGACCTTTTCTACTAAATTAACTTTTATTAGTGTTTGAAAATTGCTGTAAAAACTCCCATTTTCTTGCTTTCTATAATTTTTTTTCTGTAAAAAGCCATGATTTTGACCCCGGAGGCCATGGCACCATGTGCACGTTTATTTATTTTTTTAATTTATTGATTTATATATCTAGTTACATTATTGTTAATTTTAAAACAATGTTTACTGGGCCCTCCCTGGTGGCGCAGTGGGTTAAAGCACAGAACTAAAAAGCTAAAGCCACTTCAGCAAGAGTATGATCCCCACCCCGGAGGTGATCTACATGGCCAGGCGACCTCTCCTGACCGCCTGCTGCTCCCCTCAGCAGTGTACTTCGTCTATCTCCCTGTTCTGCTCCCCACTCTGTCTCTGATGAATCCTCTCGCCTCTGGCCTGTACCCCAGTTTTGTATGCAGAAATAAATAAATCTTAAAAAAATACAAACAATGTTTACTTCCCCCCAATTCACCAGCATATCATCACCACAGTCCCCACATTCCTCCCTCCCCTGTAGGATATCTCTGATTTATAATTGTCTGTTTTGTAGAAATCTTACAGCACAAAAGAAAAAAGTAATCTTCGATTTAAAAAAGAAAAGGAAATAGTAGGTAGAAGTGAGAGACACATGCAGAAATAATGGAGAAACAAGCAGGCTTAGAGAAGGAAACCAAAACAGTGAGTGGCCAGAAAACCAGGCAGCAAGTGCAGGGCTGAATAAATCTCCAGTGCATCACTTGGGAACAGCTTCATCAAATACAGTTTGATCATTCCTATGAATTCTTAAAAAGAGACAAAGTTGACCTGCATATCTATGACCAAAGGGACAAGACTGCAGCGGGTGGGAAGGTCTAGGACAGCAATAAAGAGCAATTTCCTAAGAAACAGACTTCTTAGACCAAACAGTCTAGAAAAGTATAAATTCACTACCATTCAAGGTGGGTGGGAAAAAGCCAGCCTGTCAGCTGAAATGAACTAAATACAAAGAATTTGAGAATCAGAGAAGTGCTTGAATACATTTCCTTTAAATACATTTCCTGGACCTCCCTGGTAGAGCAGGGGTTAAGTGTCAGCACTCTGAAGCTATCCCCAGCCTCCCACCTGAGCTGATCAGGCTGGAACCTGAGGCTTCCAGAGGCAACCCACCAAACACTGCCACAGACACAGGGAAGAATTAAACAGGCACGTGCTGGTGGGGACAATCATGCTTAATAATAAAACCGATGACATCATCCAAGGGCTGTGTATTTCCTTTTTTTCTTTGATTAACTTTCAGATTCATATGTCCAGCCACAGGTTTTAGGCCAAACTGGTTAATTAATGTTCATTCAGCGAAGTCCCTGTGTTGATTAGTTAATACGCTGTTTGGGGCAGTGATAAAGAAAGTGACAGACAGGACAGAAAAATCTCGACAGGGTGTTAAACATAAAAGGACCAGCGGTGCCTACACCTGGTGGGTCCCGGGTCAGACACACCCTGCGTCCTGTCAGCGCTTCTTTCCCCCCTTTTCACGTGCATCTCTGTTTTGCCACACACAGACGCGCCAGATAGTGCGCCGCGTGTTAGAATGCTTGCCTGCTACAGGCGTCGCCCTATTTCTTCATGTGTGCCTGCCAGCTCCCATAAAAAAGAGGCAAACTCTGAGCACAACATAGAGTTCCAAGCACGTCAGAGCTTTAAGATCCTTTCAGCAGTCCTGAAGAAAGAAGGACTCACTAAGAAAGAGAATGGAAGACCTACGAGTATTGAAACAGGATGAACTGGCCTATTTTTGAAACGGTCAGGTCAGAGTCACAGAGCCGGCTAGCACTGATTTTATGAAGGAATGAGGGAAGTCTGCAGGTGCACTTTTCCCCTGGTGGTGTTCATGGATCCATGTAAACTAGATCCTTTTAATTTAGCATTACAATGATACTACTATGGTATATTTTTAAAAATAAATTCATTGCTAGACATCAACACTTGTATTTACATTCTTCTTAGTCAGGAGTCTATTCCTTTTCTGGGACTAAAAACTTTTCTAAGCAGTTCCTGCCAGGGCGATTCTACTCTTGTTTGCGATCATTCTGAATAATCTGTGTGTGCAGAAATACATTTCAAGTTTATTTTTATGACGAAGTTTGAGAACACTTTGCATTTTCTCCTCATCAGTTCTAACACGTGTGCTATATATATTTGAGCCTGTAAAAACTCTCACGGGACCAGTAGTCTGTTCTAGGTGAAGGCACATCAATTATTTTCTCCTATAATGTTTTCCTGGGCGAGAGGGAGAAATAGAGCTCACTCACAATGGAAAATTTTCTTTTTGGACAGTAAATGAATTGAATGAAAAAAATCTCTATTTTGGCCCAATTTCTGTATTTGATTAGTTGATTGAAGACACATACACATTAAATGCTGACTAATCCTTCAGCCAAGAACAATAAGTGTTCTAGATTCTATAAGAATTAACGAGAACCAACATAACCTTCCTTTGTGTTTAAGTGCTAGGTGATGAGATCTTACATTTGCTCCAATTTTGATGTGAGGGCATATTCTTCCATCTGAGAGAAAGACAGAAAGATTTGTACATTGAGAAATATTATTGAAGAGGTAAAATTGCAGAGACTACACTTTTCTCCAGGAAGTCATTTCTAGAGAAATATCTCCTCAGACTTCTCCCCACCCCCCAAGGTTTGCAATGCAGTTTTCAAATAAGCTTTTTATTTTGCTTCTAAGAAAGCACTTTTATGTTTCTGTGTGTATGTCTGCACATGTGTTTATAATATCTGTGTCTTAAATACACCTGAAAGGTGTGATCTTATAGCTCTAAGTCATATACAGTGTTGTAAACCAATGTTACCTCAAAAGAATCTAAAAAGCAATCTCCACAGTCAAACTAAATACAGACTTTTGATGGTCTCTGACCCAGAATTTCCACTTCACAGACAATATCCACTGGCACTTTCAATTCCTTGGGTATAATGAGGTGTGGGGCAATGTAAACTTGTACATGTGTATGATGCTATTTTCAACAGATCAACTAAAGACAACCAGTTACTTCAAAGTAGTCTTATCAGAACACCTGAACCTCAAACATGCAGCAAATGTTCAGGAGATGGTGAAAACTATCCCCAAGATGTCTTCCCCATCAGGAGTTAAGCAACAACAAGATATTTCTGAATAAGATTGTGCTGCTTTGGCAACGTTTTGACAGCAAGAATTCTCTAGGTTCTTACTCCCCACAGCCTGCTTCTACCCAGCATAAACATAACCAAACTGCTGTTCAATTACATAATGCCCTTTTTAATTATTATTTTGTTTAAGTCAAAATGCATATTAGCTCCCACAAAGCTAATTCTGAGCAGGAAGGTAAGATGGGTGGCTTCAAAGACCAGCTTTCCTCACAGTCCTGCAGGGCGTCAGGTTTTCGGGTGGCCCCGTATTTCTCCCTGCTCATTTGGCAGGTCTCTTGCCATTTTATTTCAATTATTACCAAAAGCTATCCATGTAGGAGTTGTTCCATAAAACTGAAAATTGCAGTTAAGTTCACATCTTAACAGCATTTCAAGTGCACATTGTAACAGAGACTCCTAGTAATCAAGTTGCAGGAAGGCTGTTATAATAGTCTTTCTCTCTCTCTGAATTGCAGCGGGAAAGGCAGATGTGGAAATTATGAGTAGTGTAATTGATGATCTTAAAGCTTTTAAATACCCAAGCTCTCAACAATCAAGATCTATTTGAGTTCAGAATCTAATAAGAAGTAAATACAATAGGTTTCAATAAGACATTTTATCGAGAGCTCAGCAGTATTTTCTCTCCTCTGCTTTTATGGGCAACATTATCATCTCATCAGCAGACAAGTTGAAGAATTTTATTGTGACACATAATCATTTTTAGTTCATCATATTTCTCCTTTTCCTTGTGTGGCTTTTTTAAAAATAAAGTTTGCTCATTAAATACATCATTTCAGAGGATTTTGTCCCTATTAGATTTAATAGGAAAGGAAGCAAAGTGTTGTTAAAACAAGCTGTTTATTGACAACTAATTTATTGTGTTCCACAGTAGGAGGCTCTATAAAACACATAAATGTGTTAAAAATAATACCACTAAGATAGTTTCTAGATACCTATGTTCACAAAGGCTTGATAGTGATAATTATTGCCAAATTCACCCTGAAATTTATTCACTAGTCTGGCCTCAAAGAACTTGCATCCCATTAATAGTTAATTCAAATGCCACATTAAATACACCTCAATATTATTTTCGTTAATATGCAAATTATTCATAATATCAGGGTGATCTTACATTCAGTGGGAACAACCATAATGCCTGCCTAATGATGTATTCATCAGTGCCGTAGGTGTCTTAAACTGTTACTACTATATTTTGTTATCAGAAACAGGCTTCACTACAAAGAAAAATTGTATTGTTTCCGCAATAGTGATTTCAAATATTTTTTTTGGTGGAAAATATCTTACTAAGCACATGATAATTTCCCCAGCACTCGCATTTTCACATGCAGATATATTGCTACCAACTAACCTGACTTCTAAGATCAGAATGGAATTAATATCATTACATTTTTTAAATATCATCACATTTTAATCATGAGGGAAATCCATAAAATATGGGAGGATTTTTATTTACTTCTGAGGAAAAATCATTTTCCATTGCCACCATTTTTTTCTCCTGGATTTCCTAATAATACAAATAAAAACCCATATCTCAATTTTTTTTTCTAGCCTGGAACAAAATAAACAAATGAGTAAATGAATAAATAAATTTTTCATGGCGACAATACCATAAAAGATAAATTACAGTTTATTTTCCTAGACAGAGTTTGTCACCTTCCAGTAGACCAAAAAGGATTTAAAAAAAAAAAAAATGTGTATAAAGAGAAATGTGAAATTTGGTCATGATTGTTCTAATCTTCTAAAAACTCCTGTGTGGTGATCAGGTAAATTATCAAAAACTTCAAGAGGGTTTTCCAATACATCTGACCCAACTCTTAGAGCCCATTTCTACAAAAGCTAATCACTAAAACCCCTAAATTCAAATTATTCAAAACACAGAAGAAAAGAAATTTCTTGTTTTTCTAAGTCCCAGGATAAACCATGACCCATATCCACCCTTAATGTCTCTTGTCAGATTGTTGACTTTCAATCAAAACCCTTCCTGCCTTAGGTGTGCACTCAGCTACAGATGACAAGGAGAGAACACAGACTGATTATAAATGACATTCAAATTAAATGTCCAGTTATGGAAGGGAAAGTAGGATAAAACCGGTGGAAGCATCTCTCCACCCACCCCAACCCACCCCCCCACGCTCATGGTTCCGAGAATTTCCCAGGGATCGGAATCAAAGCTCACCAAAGGATCTTTTGGAAGCAGGATTGTTTTGCCATGGATGAGGGATTACTGATTGGCTTTTTAACTTCAGCTTTTCCAAATAGTTTTTCAGTTATTTAATTTACTCTACATGGAGTCTATTGATTATTCAAGTTGGCAGTCAATTTTATAGGGCACCCCGCTGTTTCTTTGCTTAATGTAGTCAATGATTGTAATTGCTTGATCAGTGCAGCCCATGAAATAGGTTTTGTGTCTTTTTTACAATGCATTGATGGCTTTATCTGATGCAGCCTTGGCAGGGCCGGGTTTTACAGCGCTCCCCGGAACTCCCAGAGGTCTCTAGATTAATGGCTATGGTGAGCTGTTGGAGCTGCTGATCCTGCGTTCCAGAATGTATTCACACATCTGGCATGCCACACTTGGCGTTGGCGCCAGCTTTGTGTTGTGCAGTTACAGAATCTCTCACCAGTGCCTAGTTAACTGTTTTCACTGAGGGAATGAGATAAAAAGCCATCCAGAGAGCTGTTGGCACCCACTCTCCGTCTCTGTAGTCACACATTAAAAATTTTTTTCAGTCTTTTTTTTTTTTTTAAGAGGCAAATGATGTATGGAAACAACAAATTACGTGGAATGTTTATGTTTTGAACTCTGTTTGGATTCTGAAAAGCCTCCCATGGGTGTTCGGATTTCCCGTAAACCAACAAGCAGCCCCCTCTTGCCTTTACCACCGCCTTCCCTTGGATGAGAGCATGATAGAATGAAACGCATCCAAGTTTTCCGTGCGAGCTGACAGGGGCTTTAGATTTCAAGAGAAAGGTGGATAGCAGAATCACAAATGTGAAAAAGCAGCCTGAACCACCCTCCATAACTCATTACAATAAAGGTAATTCTCCTGTCCTTCAGTGAATCGAGTTAAATTGCTCAGGCATCATTTCCCTATGCCTGCATGTCAGTGTTTCATATTTGATACAATTTGAATTGCATTATTAGACATGTAAAATGTAGTTTTAATAAGTAGACCAAGAAAAGTAATGAAATATGCAATAGAGTTGCATAAATCCATGGACAATATAATTATATGGTACACATACAGGATTTACAATGCCCAGGATGACATCCACCAAGGAAAAAAAAAAATAAAAAGGGAAAGCATGATAGATTTTTCGTCCAGCTGGGCTCTGACTTGATTTTCTTAGCAGAATTTGACATTGAAACTGGGCAGGTACAGTTTCTTTATTAATACTTTTCTCTCTGAGAAATAAACTATAAATGAATAGTGCGTCTCTAAAAAAGAAAGTCTACTCAGAAGACAGAAAATAATATTTTAAATTCCTAGGTCTGCTTGTATCTGAAATTTCCATTAGTGTAAGCAATTGTATAAGAATACCATAAATGTAAATGCAACACTAATTTTCAGCCCGTGTGCAAGAAAAACATTAGAATTTTCTGAAAATAACCATTCGCATTTTCAAATTTTACAGTCATTATGTGATGTCATTGCTAGAATAATTTTACCATCAACTCAGATTTTAATGCATTTACAATAGAAGTCTCTCCAGCAAGTTCCCCTTCTCCCTCTTAACTTTTCTTGGCCTTCAGACACAGTCTAAATATATTTTGTCCATTTCGTGTATAGCCTTACATATTATCCAACTTTCTTTCCTTATACAGAATGTTATTATTTAATAAACTGAACAGGAAGAAGCCAAGTCAGCAATTTATACTAGTTTATTGCCAGCCCAAGCTTTGAAATATGAAGAAATGCCTTTTTCTTAAGGACTGTGGAAAGCATCTTACCATTCCTCCACTCCTAATTTCATTTTACTTTGAAATGTTATAAAAATGACAGTCATTTTGAAATAGATGTCTGAGTCACTTTTCCACTGCTCTTATGCAACAAGATGGTCTATATGACTGCAAGCCTAGCTTCCATTGTCAGTCTCCATGGAACACACACACACACACACACACACACACGCGCGCGCGCGCGCGCGCGCGCGCGCGTGCGCACATACACACCCTGCCACCACAAAGAATGACATAATAGCTAAACGAAATACTCAGAGGAACTGAAGGACTCACTAATACGACAGCTGATGAAAAGCTTTGCTTCAAACTGATGTGAGATAACCTGTGATAGTGGATGAGTGAGGAAACAGGGCAAACCTACAGTCTTTGGAGATTTTCATTGTCCAGGTTAGAATCCTCATAGCCACCCTCCTGGCATCCTCCCTCACAGTGACAAGAGCTCAGTTAGTTAGCCCCTCTGGAAACCTTGTGTATCCAATTGGGGCTGATGCTTTGTGGATTGCTTGGGTCTGGGTCTCCTTTCCTTTCTCAGCTTGCAGAGTACTTATGTAGGGGCTAGATCCCCTTTTTCATGCCTCTCACCCATCTGTTACTGATTGTGAAGTTCCAGAGGGCAGGGCCTTTGTCATTTTCACTTGCCATTTACTGTTCCTATTGGTAGCAATCTACCAATCTACTGTTCCAATTGGTATGCAGATGCGGACACTTAATAAATACTACAGCAGGAAACATGGTCCAAGCAAAAATAAAGTCAAGTGGATTCAATCACCCACTGAAAAAGATAGGCAAAGTATTTGAACCACAGTGGGTGTTTATGAGAAAGACAGTGTTCTCCTTATATTCCCATCTTCCCAAGGCCCAAAAGTGTGAAAGTGGAGCAGGGATGGGAACAGTTTTGTTCAACAGAGGCGAACTCTAAATCCTGCTTTAGCTTTTATTTTTGGTGTGACCACAGACAAATTGCTTAAACTTTCTGAAGTTCAATTTCATTTGGGGTAAAATACTCAAATTGCCCATGTTGCTGGAAGGATTAAACAAGACATCACAGATAAGTACCTGGCTCAGTATATGTGTACCTTTGTTACTTAACTCTTCTCTAACTCCCTGTTGATTTTGGTCTTGATTTTAACCTACCTTTCCTTTTCATGTCTTGTTATTCCAATTGCGGTCTGAAAATACAGTCTAAATGAAATTCAAAACAAAGAACTAATAGCACATGAAATGGGTAAATATCAGGTCTGGGAGATCACAAGTATTCCTCCTGATATTTCAGAAAAGATCAAAAGATCAGAATTTAATTGTGACCAGAATCCCTTTAGTTGGTCCCTCTGTGGGACAGAGCCAGAGCCAGAGGGGATGGAGGGATGGAGACTCAAGGATGCAGCAGAGGAGTTCTCAGTCAAGGCACTCTAACCTGAAGGGTAAAGAGAAGAGAGAAGCTTATCTCAAGTGTATGAATAAAGACAACAATTAGAAGGAAGAGAAACCAAAGACAAAGTCTGAGATATAAGGGATGGCTTCAGATCCCTCTTGTGCATGGAGATGGAAAGAGATGGGTGACTGTTTAGGAGAAGGAAGTGCCCTAAGTGGTTCTCATGAGTGCAGCTAGCCAGTCCTTGGCAACTAGCTAGAGATGTAGAAGTTCATCTTAAAGACAAAATCTTCTTGACATTGAACTCTGAGTCAAACTACATGTGCCTCTGACTGTGGAGAAGACCACACTGTGGTTCTCCTGGATGGCTAAGTTCCCTATTCACTATGCAGGTTAAAGAGGCCCCGTTGCGGAAGGAGTTCTCTTGACAACTCAAGGATCTAGCACCTATGCCCAGAGTCAGAAAAAGAAGTCTCCTACTTTGGTACATACCATATTCTTCTGTACCAAACATATTTCATCTGTTTTCTGAGAGAGTCCAATGCACTCGCCATTTTTCAGGAAAGAAGACATCTGTCTATAGAGAATTTTAGGGAAAACTTTAGATATTCTGATATCAGTAGTTGTGATACTCTTATATCAGAGTAACACATGCCCCATTCTTTTAGATTTGTCTATAACCAACGGTGAAGGTAACATGAATATTAAAATGGATTGCATTAGACATGTATTGGTTTTGATATATAATGTATTGTTCAAATATATTTATCTTAAGAAATTAATGGGATGCTGTACACCAATAGTACAGCTCTTTAAAGTTACAAGTAATATGGGGGAAAGAATGGGGTCATACTAGCAGGAAGAAGCAAACTAAAAGTGAGAATGTTGGCTGATCTACAATTCTGAATCATAGTGAATCATGTTATTTCTCCTATAAAGACTGTTACGTTAGAGATCTACCAAAGGTTTGACCCTTTCTCTTTCATTTAATTCTACACTTGATAGTAACCTCTGGCTTATTTCCCAAAAGAAGGGAAGAGAAAGGTATCAAAGTCAGTATTCATGGATCACTTAGCATGCCCAGGAAATAAATATACATATGTGCCTTTACATACTTGTACATGTGCGTGTATGTATATTTTCTGACTCACAATTCATTCAAACCTATGAGAAAGACATTATTATATCCACTTTTTTAATGGAAAATGGAAAGTCTTAAGAAAGGGTGAGTAACTTCTCTGAGCTTGTAATTAAAAAGGGGTCAATGTGTGATTTACAACCAGCTTATCCTAAAAGCTTAGCTTTCATCCTTTTTTCTGTTGCCTTATGTTCCTAGTAAACCATAAAACCATGATTCAAACTGAATTTCTTACACTCTCGATCCTCTTAGGACTTATTTGTGTTCCTGATTCCTGAATGTGATAAACATGTCTGCTACATCACACTGACAGAGCATTCCACTTTCTTAGTCTTGGAGATGATGCTTTTTGGATTCATATTGCAAAGGTGGGACTTCGCTCCTATGTTATATGGACTTCTCACCCCAGGGTCATGTGAAACTCCTGTCTTGGTATATACAAACAGCCCAGATTGGACATTCTCAGTTTTGAATGTTCAGGGGAAAAATATCTATTTATAAAAAGCTTTAAAAAAAAAATATATACTGCAGGCCCTCCCTGGTGGTACATCATGTTAAAGCACAGCACTGAGAAGCTAAAGCCACTTCAGCATGAGTTCGATCCCCCAACCCAGAGGTGATCCACATGGCATGGCAGACCTCTCCTGACCTGTCCGGTGCTCCCCTCAACACTATACTTTTTTGAGCTGCCTGTTCTGCTCCTCACTCTGCTGAATCCTCTTACCACCCCTGTACCTCTGGCCTGTACCCCAATTCTGTGTGCATAAATAAATCTTTAAAAATAAATAAATAAAAATTTAAAAGAAAATAAAAATATCCTGCACATAATCACAGATGACCTAGTATTCAAGAACTAGTTTCATTTTAAATGCTTCCTACCATTTTTTTTTATTTAGAAAGCTTACGATCTACTTAAGAAATATATCAGTTTAGATATAAACTTAAGAAATATATTTATACAAATATTTAATGTGAATTAAGACTTGAAAGTCTTCTCACACTAATTCAAGTATTGTCCTTAACTCTTGCACAATTTCTTCTCCTCTCAAATCCCAGGCTTCAAACTTTTGTTTTCTTTAACTCAGGGTGATATGTCTTTTATTTAGATTGAATACCTTGAAAGTGCCTTATATCTCTACAACCTGTGGGTAGTCAGAACCGTGCTGTGTTCATGTTGACTGTGTATTTGTCACACTTGGTTACCTAAAACATCATGTCTTTGAGTCAAATTCACTCAGCTTCTGGCTTGACCAGAAACACTCCAGTTAAGCACTAGGGAAATGGTGTAGTTTATTCACTGTCTTCTGAACTCCAATCCTGATAGATGGGCTCCGCTAAGATTTTTTGAAGCAGACAGGAACAAAAAGAATGAAACTTAACATGATTTAAGCCCAGAGTTTTCATTAAAAAGGCCATTAAGAACATGTTCAGTATGATGTTCCAAACCAATACTTTCATAAACCAATCAATTCATAAACCAACGACCATTAAAATAATAGATGCCTTTAATTAAAAATGTCTCTTATTAGACATCTGATGGGGGTGTAGTGGGGAATGGGGTCAAAAACAGTGGAGGGAAGGAAATGCACTGGACTATGGTGATGGCACATGGGTGATTTGGTAATGGGAAGCCCATGGGGATTACAACTGAGATGAAAAAAATGCACAAAATGGTGTAAAAATATTATTTAAAAAAATGTCATATTGAGGAAAATTTAGCAAATCACCCAGGAAATAAAAATGAAAAGTTTTGTTTAGCTGCCCTTGGCACCCTTCAAGTAACTAGTAGCATGTTAACTGTATGATTTATTTACTGTGTTTTATCAACATGTAAATTTATACTTGAGTAAATTCTGCTCTTTGAAAAATGCTACCTTCAAAAAAGTTTTCATTTTTTTTCAATTCCAGTATCTTGTTGCAAAAAAAAAAATCATTTGTTCACCTTTTTAAACTTTTACTCTTCCTTGTATTTGCAGATCAGTTTGCTGGTTTGTAGTAAATAAGTGAAGTTGTTAATTGTAAAGGATCTTTCTCCCAATAGATTGGACTGAATGAGGAGTCACTTGTTGCGAGTCTGAGTCTACATAGCTATCTCGTGTATTCTGACTCTGGGATGCGTATGGAAAATGAGTCTTGGGAGGTTGGCTAGACTCCAGTTAAGCACTAAGGAAATGGTGTCGTTTATTCCCTGTCTTGGGAACTCTAGCCCTGATAGATGAGCTCCGCTGACATTTTTGGAGGTCCTGATTTGAGACTTTTCAATCAGTTTCAGTTTCCACGTTCTTTTGCACGTCCAGATTCTGGCTGTGCCTTGCAGAGGAAGTGCCAAAAATTCCCTGAGAACAACAGTCCCTGTGGAATTTTTGGCTTGACCAGAAGCAGGAAGAACAGGAAACGTTATTTTAGAAAGTCCCGTTTTTCACACTGCTGATGTCTGGAGAGTCGAGATAAGCTTTGAGCCTACTTCCAAATCTTTGGGTGCCCCTCCAAGCATGCTCTAAATGGGGTGTGAAACATTGCTTTCTGGGGTGGGATTGGACAGTGATCAAGACAAAACAAGAATTGGCAGTAGGGTTTTTCTCCATTTAGTTTCCAGGATATTGGAGGTGAAGCTGGAGTTTTCCCATCCTTAATGTCTTATCTAGAAGACAGCTCTGTGAATACAGGCCCAACATGTTATTTTTTCTTTTTTGTAAATATTATACTTGAGTTATTGAGTTTTGGTGAGCTTGAGAACACAAAAATAATCTTTGTTCTTGAAATTTTATATATAGAAATATTAGTGAAATAAAAATGTATGATTCCTTGGATTGGACACATAATTGTGACAAAATTACTTTATTTGTAGTTCCTAATGCTTAATGAAAAGGACATCGACGTGGATGTTGGGAAGAAAACATATGGTGGACATGTCCGTGACTGGGCGTGAGGCTGTTAATTGCTACCCCAGGTTTCCACATCTTTTTGCTTCTTCAAAATACTAACTATTCTCTTAATTCTGCCTGGGAATTTAGAAAAGAAAAAAAATTACTGCATATTTTGAAAGTACTGGTAATATAATGCTATATCACTCCCCAAATATTTTTATTTAATACAGTTTTATTTATTTCCACACCTGAGACCAGATCTGACCCCCCACACATATATACTTTATAAATTACTACATAAGAAAATTATTCTTATGTTTAGTACAACACTATCACACACAATAATTTATTTTTACATTTAAATATAATCCATTGTTACTGATCTCATGTATTCACTTATTTTATAACCAATATTAAGCAAAATGGTTAAACTTCATACTTCAGAAAAGTACAATTCTACAAATAAGCTAGATGTAGTTATTTACTTTCACTAAATATGTGCAGGATTTATGAACATCTTATTTCTAATTGGCTAAGAATTTGTAAGAATAGCGAAGACTAAAAACAGGTTTTAGACATTGGTCATTGAAAACCAAAATACACTTGGGTCTATTAAAATCCAATATTTTATCATGGTTAAATTAGGAAGGGGAGGGATTAAATGCCCAGTGATAGCACTGACTAAGTTCATCCCTTGCAGATGCCCATGCTTAGATCATCAGGAATTTGACCATTTTTTAACTTAGTCATAAGTTAGACAACTATTCCTCACAATTTTTTTAATTATTATTTCTTGCATAGAAAAACTGGGGTGTAGGCCAGAAGTGCAAGAGTGAGAGTTATTTCCGAGACTACTGAAACACACTGCTGAAGGGAGCACTGTTTAGGGGAGCAGTGATGAGTCAGGAGAGATCTGCCGAAACATATGTGGGTCACTCTTTGATGGCGGAATCAAACTCAGGTAGCAGAGGTGATAATAGCACTGAAACTTAACCCCTAAGCCACTAGAAATTTTCCTCTTCGTGAAATAAATAGTTTTTATTTTTCTACTCTTCCAACTACTCTTCAATCACAAATATAGATTTCTCATCTTAGTATGTCCAGTCTCAGGATTTTTCTGTGGTTATTTATAATGCATTTACTTACCTGTTCTCTGAATGCTGTGTTAGGGCAGATGATAGTTTTGAAGACTATAGAGAATATATATATTTTCCAAATATATATAACAATACATTTATCTAGAGAACCAGCGTATCTAAATATAAATGTGAAATATATATGGGGGGGGAGAAGAGAGAAGAAAAAACAACTAAATATATTTCATCTTAACAAATTAGAAAACTATAAATATCCATAAGTCAGTATTTCCATATTTGAAGGATTTTCTTTGTAAGCAGAAACTTAAATCCTATCTATGTATCCATTCAGGAATAGTCCACATTAAGGCCAAATTGTCCATTACTTTAAAGGGAAAATTCTATAATCCAAGGAAAAATATCTAAATATTTAGTGAAAAAAGTAGTAATTTTCAGAAATGCTAAAGGGGCAGGCTATTGTGGAAGTTTTCTTCACTACAAATGCAACCACGTCAGCACCATCAGCTTGGCTTATCAATGACTCAAATAACATTTCCACTCTTTATGAATATTAAATTTACCAAAGCTATTTGATGAACAGCTTGTGATCATGTGCAATATGCAAGACAGGGAAAATTAGATAGAGCCCTGTCCTTCAAGAACTGATTTCTTACAGAACAAATAAGTACTTAGGAGATCCTTTTTCTGCATCTGGACATTGGGATGGTAGATGAGAGAAAAGAGCTCTCTAGTCGACTATAACTAAACAGATACTTTGATATACCTTGTGACTCAAAAGAATAATTACACAAGTGTAAAAACAATATGACCTTACGGTTTTCTGGGTGTGTTATACGCTTTAGCATGAATACAGAAAACAAAGATTCCGAAAAGCAATGAGCAGACGTGGGTCTAGAATCAAAATTTTTAAATCATTATATTCCAATTTCCATTTCACCATAGAACTTCTTACTTAAAAATGACTAGGATAAAAAGTAATTCCACATTTCTCAAAGGCATCAGAAATAATATGTCATAAGACTCACTCATATTTCCTAATGTTTATAGCAGTGCCATTTTGGGGTAGACACACACCAGGACAACCTTGAAGAATTAAAAATGAGTTATTACATTATTCCCTTATCTTGACATCAGTTGCAACATGGCTTAAAGGCAGTGACACATGGCAGAGAGAAGTTGATATCTAGGGATAGTTAGCTAGGCCATGGCTGTATTTGAAAGGGCAATCATTTCCTTTTCCTTTCGTATTTCATGGAGTTTGTCACCCCCTGAATTTAAAAAAAAAAAAAATCAAAATAGATCTTAAGTATATTTGAGAACTCTTTGTTAAAGTAGGTAGAAGACTTCAGTGTCTCTTGTTTTTAGTCTATTGTGTACAACTGTGAGCATCATGTACATTTCACAAGAATTAATTTATATTATTTAGGAAGAACCATTGGATTTATCTGCTTGGCCCTGATTAGATTAGATCTGGCCAAATCGGCTGGGTCATTGTATTTAACTCCTTATACTTATGTTTTATAACATTATAATAAAATGATGAGGGCTTCTCATCAGTGCCTGTTCACAATCATTTATCCCTAATGTGTCAGAAAGAAACAGAGAAATGAAAGGAGACACTTTCTCATTCATGATTCTTTTAAAACTGTTCTCTCATCTTCACCCCGCCCATCCTGATATGGCATGCATGGCTCGTTTGCAGCCTGCTCTGAGACAAGATAGGGCAAGCCCTGTAATATGATTCAAATTGCAATCTCATGTCTTGCATCCCCCAAACACCTCATCTCTGATGCAACCTGGAACCTTCATTCCAGTCCCCAATTAGACTAATATATCTGCCCAGCTCCGATTGGGGGTGATGGATCGGCTGGGAGGGTGAGGGGAGACAAGGAGATTTTCTCAGCTCCTCTGCATTCCCATAGGCATGCAGCATTTGACAGATTGGGCAGAACTGCCACGAAAGAGTCTGACACAGATGGTGTAATTAGAAAATGCGAAGTGCGAGTGTGAAATTTATCTTTGATCAGCACCTCCTTGCCAGATTGTCATCTATGTTAATATGATGATGGCTTCTTGGAGATGGATAGAAGGAAACAGCAGCCTTGAAGAGGAAAGGGAGACTGTTCACTCTATAAAGAAGATATTCTATTTACTTCTGAAATCCAATCAATTTCAACAGGCCCAAATGAAATTGTACTTATTTAATTCATATGGAAAATGAGCTTAACCTGACTCACACTTTATTAGACCTATGATCAATAAGGTAAAATTTGAACTTTAGTTGGAAGAGGAGACATGCTAATTTTTTATGGAGTAATAAATAAAAAAATACAATCTATAACTGTACGGGCTGTTAAAGACAATGTTCATCTCTCTTTATCAAGGCTCTAAGAAAAATGTATGCAAGAAAATCTCTACACTTCATGGCATGAAACTTTAGACACGACCAATGAAGTTTTATTTTCCACCTCTCCATACTTTCTGTTCCAATATAATATCTCTGACTTTTATTCAGTGCAAAGTACAAAAGCTTTATCTTTTTGGTGTTTTAGATTGTATATTTATTTTTCTTAGTTAGCAACACTTTTAATGTTAATCAAGCGCAGTTCTAGCTAGAAATTGAAGAAATGTGTTCATTTTCCTGTTATTTTCCTGAAAAAATCAAGATACTAGTCAGAAACCATTTCTTCTTAAGTTAGTTATATTCAAGAACAGTAATCTTTTCTTTGGATGGCTCACAAGGTTCAGGTTTACAGCGACTATGATAGAGTACATTTTGCTATAATCTGCTCAAATGTTCACATTGATGGTGCTAATTTTCAGGAAGGTAAATTAGCATAATTAATGACCAGCCAAATTTGGGGGTAATACAGTATGTAATTAACATTAGAGAGTTCTGTTGTACCACCTGCCCCCACATTTCATTGTTGCAGGGATCGAACTGTACAGGAGGAAATTTTCCCCTTTGCTGCACTGAGCAGAAAGCAGCTTTCTTCATCAGAATAAGCCATTAGCTGTAATGGCATGTAGGTGTAATGGAATGTGCTCGAAACATCTGTGCTGAGAGCAGGGGAGAAATTGCTGCATGCAGTCGTAGGCCTTTGGGGAGCTTGATTAAGGGTTGCTTCAGAGAACTTGAGATCTGGCTTGGGATGCAAAAACAAAAAAAAAAAAAAGGAGAAAGAGAGAGAGAAGAAAGGAAAATAATGCTAATAGATTTACGGATGTACTGCAGGGAGAACAAAGGATTTTTAATTTTTTTTCTTCCTTTATTGCTCTTATATTGCATCTGTTCTCTGTTGGGCTTTCACTTATTGAAGTGATCTGGAAAAAATGTAGCTCTAAATGCAATTTAGCGAGAAAGATCATAGCTGTAGAAACAAAATAGCTTGATTTTCTTTATCCTTTTGGTTAGCTAATGGAAAGTTCCTCACAACCTGTGAAGATAAAGTCTAAACATTATTTATGCTAAATGTTATCTAAAAATTCATCTCAGAAAATGAAATGAATATCCAGATTTTGGACTAGAAATAATTTCTTGTTTTTCCTCAATCTACACACAGAAGCTCTTGCAATTTATCAACTGACTAATTCGATATTTTTGAAGAGCACTTTAAGCTGATTTTGAACTCATTTTTTCTACAAAATTTTCATAGACATATGTATTATAGGCAATAATTTTTAACTTCTGACAACAATGGAGAAATATTTTGACTCATTTTTTTTTCACAGCAAATACTCATTGGGCACTTGCTGTGCATAAAACATGATTTCAGAGTCTGGTGTCTGGTCACCATTCCTGAGAATAGAGAAATACATTTTGTAAACAAACTTGGCCAATGCCATCACCTCAGCTATCTCCTCATTCCATGTTAACTTCTGAAACTAAATCAATCATGTAGTGATAGACACTGATTACTAAAACAACTCAATTGAATGCATTGATTCTGATAAGCGTTGGCCATTTCACAAGTGGTTTTTGGCTTGTTTTTTAAATAGCGATTAATTATGCCTCACAGTAGAGATAAGCCAAAGGAGATTTATTTAGATATTGAGTAAGCAAAGGGTTAAATATTTGTGAAACTTATGCAACTGAATGGGAATTAGCATTTTGCATGGGACAGATGTGAATGCATTGCCTAGAAAATTAGAAACAAACCTGAAAATATTGGGTGATTTTATGATTAGGTAAATCTTACACTTTCTAATTATAAATGACAATGAAGCACTCTATTCGCTGGAATCTATCTTCCTTATGAAATAAGAAGCTTGCTGAGCTAGTGCCAAAAAAATTCCTTGCACTGAAGTTTAAAATATGTAGGGAGGCAAGAACGCAATAAAAATTCAAAAGCTAATAATATTATGGCGACTGGCATTGTTTACAATGTAGAGCACCTGCTGTTTGAAAAAAAAAAAAGGAAGAAGAAAAAGTGAAATCATCAAACTGTTCCTAAATGGAAAATCTGGGCTCTCTGCCAATTACACAATGTGTTTCAGGTGCACTGTAAATAGGAACAATAAAAGGTGCAGAGGAAAGAATATGAAATGTTAAATCTCAAATACACGAGAATATTAATATGATGTTTCTTGAAAGAAAATCTTGGGATTCTTCCAGTGTTCTCCTGTGAAAGGAAGGGGTTTAAAAATTTTACACAGCATATGTAAAGTTCTAAAACTTTTAATTGCCTGTATCTTAAAAAGAATATATATGGATGCAAGACCATTTGCTTCAGCAGTGTTGCCTTTAGTTGTTTTAGACAGAAAGGTCCATTTAGACCTGCAAACATGAATTGCATTTCTTCCAACCTCTCTCTATTAGTGTGATAGTGCATGTGTGTGTGTGTGTGTGTGTGCATGTTTTTGTGGGTGGCAGTGTGGAGAATTAAATGCTGACAGTAATAGGGGAAGGACAAGTAGCTTTTGTTGCTTATTGGTGAATACTAACTTTCCACATCAAAATTAGCATTATGAGCCAGTGCAAAATATCAGACACAAGGGGGAGGGGGGTGTTGTATTTCTACCTTCTCACTATGAAGCCCTTAATAATGCATTCCTCTAGAATTAGACACCTATTTTTACCAGCTAACAACTCATACATGCCAAATTTCCCTTTCTAGTTCAAATGTTTTTCCTTTTTCAATGAGGCATTTTAAAATCAAGTCATCCTTGGAATGTCTATTACATTTTAAAATGTCAATCTTCCACAAACCAAACCAAACCAAAACATAGTGCACATCTTTTAAAAATAATTCCTAAGGTGACACAAATGATTTATGGTAATAATTGAAAACAAGTTATTTAAGAAATGGCATCTTTCAATATCCAATATTTCAGAAGCTGAAAATAAAATTATGCTACTTGTGTTTCTCAAACACTGAAAATTGCTAAGAACTGAACAGTTGCAGAATATCTGGAGTAAGTTTTGTTTGAATTCAGGAATAAATGCAATTATGCAAAATCTCCTAATGGTCCACATAGCAAAGGGGACAATTAAGACAGAAAGACAAGTCCTCCAATGAAATAAAACCTGTAAGGACATTCCTTGTCTTTGTACCCAGCCCCACAGTTGAATAGACTGTTCTTTATCATTTATTGGGTCATTTTGAGGATTTACTTAAGCTCAGTTTCCTCATCTAAAAGAGAGTCAACTGAGTAACATGTATGATTCTTATGAAGATTAAATGAGATAATTCAAGGAAAGTATCTAGTCAAATAACTGACATAGTGTAAAAGCTTGTAAGATGTATTTACTGTAGCTAGCATGATTACTGATATAACTTCTGAAAATTCTGCATTCTCTGGGTGTTAAGGGCTAAGGCAATTGACACTTGACTCCAGCAATGGAATATTATGGAGAAATAGAACTCAATGCCATTGAAGGTTCACTGAAGAAAATTAACTGTATTGTTAAGAAAGTAAAGGAGCGGCCCTCCCTGGTGGCACAATGGGTAAGGACACAGTACTGCAAGCTGGCCACAGCCACTTCAGTGAGAATTGGGTTCTCAACCCCGGAAGTGACCCACATGGTGTGGTAGACCAGCCCTTACCCGCCCGCTGCTCCCCTCAGCAGTGTACTTTGTACTCAGTCAGCTAGTTCTGCTCTCTGGTGAATCCTCCCACCACACCTGTACCTCTGGCTTGTACCCCAGTTCTGTATGCATAAATAAATAAATCTTTAAAATAAATAAAAATAATAAAATAAATAAATAAGTAAAGAAGTTAGCTGAATAGGAAATGGGCAATACTGGCAATAAGAATTGGAACTGAGCAATGTAACCCAATAGCGAATTAGAAAATGGAAAGATAAGAAAAACAGATTAGACAGACTTGCATTTGATTCCTGATTCACTCTTACTAGCTCTGAGCTTTTCGGTAAGTAACTGATCTTCTACAGCCTTAACTTCTTACTTATCTTTAAGATGGTAGATAAGTGTTGTTATCTACCTCATTATGAGAATGAATGGCAAAATGGAAAGTAATGTGCCTGACAACTAGAATATGCACATCAGTGTGCCCTAATCCATCTGTGATCTCACCTGTACTTGTAGATTTTTTTCAGAACTATACATACATATATGCTCCATACAAGTATAAAAGGTATGTTTAATAGAAAAACTTCAATTTTTTTAAAGATTTATTTATTTATTCATATAGAGCTGGGGTACAGGCCAGAGATGCGGAGGGTGAGAGGATTCACCAGAGCCATAGCAGGGAGCAGAACAGGC
This sequence comes from Condylura cristata, assembly GCF_000260355.1. NCBI lineage: Eukaryota > Metazoa > Chordata > Mammalia > Eulipotyphla > Talpidae > Condylura > Condylura cristata. The sequence continues at coordinate 31,852,236 of NW_004567110.1, forward strand.
AGATCGACGAAGTACACTGCTGAGGGGAGCAGCTGGCGGGTCAGGAGAGGTCTGCCACGCCATGTGGATCTCCTCTTGAGCAGGCAGGAATCGAACTCATGCAGAAATGGCTTAAGCTTCTTAGTGCTGTGCTTTAACCCGCTGCACCACCAGGGAGGGCCGAAACTTCAATTCTTTTAATAAAAATTTTCATGACTAAAGGTTCAAATACCATGTCTTCCCATTTAGTCGACTCTTTTGATTCTATCATTTATAAAAACTATACTACATCTATATATTTTATCATGTAAATCTGTTATGATAACAACTTAGTTTCTACAAACTTGGAATTAGGGGAAAATAGCTTTCAAGACAGCAGTATTTTATGAATGACCACAGCATTGAATTATTCACTGTAGACTTCCAAATGGCCACATATTTTTGGATCAAGGTTTACAGCTTTTCTCTTTACTTTTTAATTGACATAACATTAGCTTGTCACACCATATATAATTTAGAGGCATGTCCCAAACCCCATCCATCACCAAGGCACTCACAGTCCCCAACCATAGCCCACTAGGCCCCACTTGGGCATCTCTACATCCTCCACTCCACCTCCCCATCTATAGCCTCACTTTCTCAATCAGACTTCAAGGGTTTATTATTGGTTTGGTTTTGTCTGTCCCTTCATTTTGTTTCTCTATATTCCACATATAAATGAAACTGTAGGCATTTGTCTTTCTTCCTTTAGATTTATGTGGCTTAGCATTTAAATAAGCTGTGACTTTAGACACTAACTATTAAGTGATTACACTGGATTGACCCTCTTAATCAAAGCCTATATTATTAAAATTATCTTCTTATTAGCTTTCACTCCTCTACACAAATACCTCTCAAAAATATCTCTCGTTACAGGACACCAATATTATAATTGTCCTCCCTCTTAAATCATCTTCTCTCCTAAGTTCTTAAAATTCCCTTATAGATCCAAATCACAAAGGTTGATCACAGTTAAGTATTTCTTGAGTATCATGATGGATCTATCTTTTAACTACACTCTTGTACAGATACTAACCTATTACATTAGTGCTGAAATTATCCTGACTATTATCACTTTCTAAGTACAGGAATAAGTTGTAAAAAGGCAATGATAGCATTCAACACTTTGAGTGAATATGATCTCGTATTGATTATAATGATGGTGATTACTTTGATGAAGGCACTGAACATGAGCTCTGTGTGAAGCAGAAACAATCATCCAAGTTGACTGAGTGATGAAATTGCCTCCAGTCAGAAGAAAGCAACATTCCCATCTCACAGACTGGTCATCTCCCTCCTTGGTAGTTGTACTGGTGGGGCTGACTTATCAAGAACACTAGGACAAAGATTCTATGCAACCATTACCTGTTTATGCTAGAGACTGTCACAGTCACAATACGACCTGAAGTGTGATCTTTAGTCCAGAGGTAGGTCTGGGCTAAAGAGGCATATCTCCTGAGGGATTTTGATACCGCTGCATGTAGGAAATAACACACGTTTGCATTTTAAAATGGTTTCAAGTAAAGAATCTGAATCCTCTTTCGATGTTTCCCTATTTGTGCACTTCCCCAGGTTTTTGTGAACATCGCCGTTCCAAAACATTATAGCGATTTTAATCTTTTGCCAGGTGCTTAAAGTAATGCCTAATCTACTATTCTTAACATCATAAAGTATTGCACTGGACTCTGGGATTCAAAGCAAACACTCACAAAATGCCATGTTGTTTAGGCAAAGAAGGAAATTCACTGGACCACTAATGAAAACTCCCTGAAGCATCATTCGGTTTAGGTTTGACTTGGTCAGAGCCTTATAGAGTTACCAGGGTCAGACTCTTTCTGTCTTGCCACTCTCCTCTCCTTCATCTTGGCTTTATTCTTAAATTTGTAGTATTAATTGATTTATTTTCAAATTAAGCTCCAGACTTAAATTCCCCAAAGTTTAAATCCAATAAAAAAGCAAAAACAGTCTTGCTGTCTCTCCACTAAAAGCCCTGGTTAAGCACTGCTTTCTCTGGCTGGATCCCTCACCCGGCTCAACTATCACTGCATCAGGGGAGAAGGAGGCCCTAATCATCGAGACTATTTCAATGCCTCCCGTCTTCCAGAGACAGGTATGTAAAAGATTTATCCAAACGAGTAGCCTGAACGTAGATCTATGTCCCTCAAAGGAAAAATCAGAATATTGTTGCCAAAATAAAGGGGGGAAATGTTGCTTAGCAATAGTACAAAATAACTGGAATCTAAAGTATTATGTCTACAAGATTCTAGAGCAGTCATGCACATGGCAGGTTCACGTTTTTTAACGTGTTACCATTCCAGAGATTCATATGTCACAATGAGTACATGAAATACAGATGAATAATAGCGTATTAACAAAAATAGCAAATACTAAATGCCTAGATTTTAAAAAGGAAACTAAATAATATTTTAACAACATTTCATTATGACCTACAATAGAATTAGCAAGAGAGAGCAATTGAATGACAATTCCACGTTAAGCAAGTGGTAGCAGAGGAAAAGCCTTCTCTCGTCATCCTCTATGCATTGTTTGGTAACTAGTCTCTGTCTTTATCGATATATCCTGGACAATTTTCCAAGTGCACAACGGTACATATGGATATGGGAAATTCTCCTTTGTTTTTATTAAGGTCTCAACAGAATGACTTCTCTTGGTTTTATGCTAATATATTTAACCATACTTTTAGCCGTACATGTTTAAATGGCCTCAAATTTTTATAGTAAATAAATACACTTTAAATCTTTCATTACTTATTAATATGAGGGTTTCTGTACTATATTCCAAGAAGTAAAATGTTGATTGAAGGAGGTGCAGACTGGAAATAAACTGGCATAGTACCTTTAAAATTTGGTATTGATTTCAAGACTGCAAGGGAATTTGAAAGTGACTGTTTCTATACCGTCTTGAGAGAACTGCATTTTCCCAGTCTTTAAAATTTTTACCAATATCAATGGAGAAATGAAATTTTAAATTTTGCTTTCCATTTCCATGATTATTCCATCTAATCCTCATACAATGGTATCTATGATCATCATTCTTTACAACACGCTCTGTAGTTTTCAATTTGGTTCAGGACAAAGTGTTATGATTTTAAGACTACCTGTGTTCAAAGGCTGGGGAAGGCCACTGCCCAAATCTACGATTTATGGAGGAGCGAAATCAGTTTCAATAAAAACATTTTTGGGGCCCTCCATGGTGGCGCTGCAGGTTAAAGCACAGCACTAAAGTCAGGTCAGTGTGAGTTCCATCGCGGCCCAGAAGGTGACCCACATGGTGCAGCAGACCTCTCCTGACCCGCCTGCTGCTACCTCAGTAGTGTACTTCGTCAATCTGCCTGTTTTGCCCCCACACTGTCTCTGGTGAATCCTCTCTCTCTCACACACACACACACACCCCTTGCACCTCTGGCCTGGACCCAAGTTCTGTATGCATAAATAAGTAAATCTTAAAAAAAAACCCTAATTCTTATATTTAGATCTTCTATACAACTACCAATAACATGTCAAATGAACTTAAGACAATTCTTTTTTGTGTCTCGATGGGAAGAAGCCAGCTGTTGTGTTTCACCTCCCTCACGGGAGGCCCTTGAATTTTAATGAGACAACCACTAGTATTTTCATATTTTTAGTAATTTGCAAAGAAATACCAATTAGAATAAATGTGCAAAATGAACAGGTTAAATTAAAACACAACGGAAGGACTCAGGTTCTCCTAAAGAAAATGACACACACCTTGTGTAGTTCCTGGGGTCTAGATTAAAAGAACAAGTGGTTTTCTCAGACATTCCACCTGCCCATGTCCAAGATGTCATCCTCGGGTCCACAGTGCATTAGGTACAGCTTAATTGCCAATTAAAGCTCATGCCACCTTAAATAAGCACAATAATAGATTTCTTAAAAATCTATTGTGGAGATTCTCTTTTAACTCCAGTTGATAGTCACTGTGAATCATTTCTGAATTTCAGTGTTAGATAACCAATGAGTTAATTTCTCCTGTTTGGATAGCAGGTAATGCCATTTTCTTAAATTCGATAGTAACCCAAACACTACATGACTATTAGGACAAAATCAAATACATACAATACCTAACATATTTGACAACCAATATATATGTATGTCAATTTAAGTTCTATTTAAGTTGCTTTTTTTCCTTCTAGGAACCAGCACAAAGATGAAATGAATCTTTGAGCTATGCTTTCACCTTTACATCCTGTGTTATCAAAAATGATTAGGACAGGGCCCTCCCTGGTAGCGCAGTGGGTTGAAGCACACAGCACAAAGAAGCTTAAGCCACTTCGCATGAGTTCGATCCCCGCCTACCCCGGAGTTGACCACATGGCGTGGCAGACCTCTCCTGACCCGCCCGCTGCTCCCCTCAGCAGTGTACTTCATCGATCTGCCTGTTCTGCACCCCACTCTGTCTCTGGTGAATCCTCTCACCCTCCGCATCTCTGGCCTGTACACCAGTTCAGTACGAATAAATAAATCTTTAAAAAAAATGATTAGGACTGGCTTATAGAGCAATATTCTAAATTTGAGTTACCCACTGTCAGCATTATAACATAAATAAGAAAACTCAGACTCCAAGACTCAACAGTTTTCCACTTTCTTTTCTTTTTTTTTTTTTATTTTCCTGGTAAGGAGACTTACTGTATTTTCTAATAATAAGAATTAACACATGTTCAGTGCACTAAACAATGAAAAATTAGACAAGAATAATAAAATGCAATAAACTTGAACATAATACCAACTGACAAGGGAGATCATTGTAATGTTATAGAGGATATCATAATTATTTTCTAAACAGGAACCAAATCACTATTTTTTTTCTTTCTTCTATGATACTTACTTACCATATCCATAAAATTTCTTCATCTATAAATTTATTATTATTGCTTGTCTATTGTTTAAGTTAAACGAATTATACTAATGTTCTGTAGAAGTATAATAACTCCTATTTTTTACATTTAAAGCTAATTTTGATAAGTATTATTGTGTGTCATTGGCAATTTAATTAATAAGATATATTGTTTATTACTATTTACCTATTTAATTTTCTACTACATGTTTAACTTACTTTTTTCTATTGTGATAAATATGTGCCCCCATATGAGTGGGGGCACATATTAAAGAACATAATCATATTTGCTTGAGCATTTAAGCTTATTGTCATTTTGCTGTTAAATTGTTATCAATCAGAAGCTTCTTGTTTCAACTCTTATGTGTTCAAATCTATCACTTCTTTACCTTAAGACTACTGATTTAGTGGCATTCTTTAAAGATTTTTCCATCTCCAAACAAATACAAATTGTTTTTGTCTACCTTGTATATTTAATTTGTTTGAAATTTATTACAACAGGAAAATATGATACAATTTTTTTTTTGCCAAATACCTACTTAGTCCAACGTCAGTTATTGAATAACCTATCACTTCCAAATTATTTTTTGTGACTCATCTCAAAACCCATTTTTTGCATACACTTTACCTAACAATCTGACTAATTTTATTTTTTAAAGATTTATTTATGTATGCAGAACTGGGGTACAGGCTAGAGGTGTGGGGGCAGTGAGAAGGTTCACCAGAGTGGGGAGTAGATTAGGCAGACCGATGAAGTACACTGCTTTAGGGAGCAGCAGGTGCGACAGGAGAGGCCTGCCACACCATGGGGCTCACCTCCCTGGCCAGGAACTGAACTCCCGCGGAAGCCGCTGAAATAGCTTGGTGGTGCTGTGCTTTAACCGGCTGTACCACCATGTAGGGCCCCTGGCTAATTTCAAAAAGCAATAAATTGACTTATTTTTGGAAAGACACTCTAGTACCTCATTTTTTTTTTTAAAGAAAATGCATCTAGTTTTGTGACAAAGAATATAAAAGGTAGGGTTATGGAACAAATTTCCCTCGAGATCATTGTTAACAGCTGAGTCAAAGTACCTTATGAGTAGCATTCAACTCTTAGCGGCTTACTTAGATTGATGCCATTCAGTGACACTTGAGGATATAAGAAAGGGAGAAGATTCAACGGAGGAAAGAAGCCATATAAAGTGTGAACATTCTTGTGTGTGTGAGTATAGAACACAGGGGAAAAGAATCACAGAAAGCTCAAGGCAGTAAATATGACTTGCTGTCTGTTGGCACTGGAGGTTAACTAGTAGAGAATGGCACCACCCCAAGAGACTACATAGTAGAGCTTCTTCATGCTGGCTACTCACCCAGGTGCACATAGGAAATTTTTTTTTTAAAGTCAATGTCCAGATGTTCTGAATTAAAATTTCTGCGTGTAACTCTGACCACTGTATTTTTATAAAATTACAGTTAAGCCTGATTACAGTCAAGATTGCAAACCATTGATATATAACAAAAAGAGAAAAAGAATCCTAGTTAACATAAAATCTGAGAGTGGCAGTGAGGCAATAAACCATTTTCCAAAGGAGAAAAAAAAACCCAACCTGTCATGGTCTGAAAAATGAATGAATTAGGGTGTGAATGTGAATAACAGCAAGCTATAAATTGTTGCCGCTTATTGAGCAGTTATATTTAACCAAATACTACAGCACTGTATCTATCTAAATAGATATGTGGAGAGCTGTAGCAAAAGTTAAAGATAGTTATATAAATTTACTATTTTTATATAAACAGTAAATTACTGTAAATTTCTTACAATCATCCCAGAAGTTAGATGTTATTAGAAGCATTTATAAAAGAGAGAACTGAAATGTCAAGAAATGAAACAGCCTGACCAAAGTCCTGCAATTAATTAATGAATATGCACTTATAAGCAATGTCATGTTCATAAGTACTAATGTATTGCTTTAAAAACCTTACTCTGGCAGTATTATGTACGGAAGGAAGTGGAATCCAGCCTGGAAGCAGAAGCATCCAGTAAGTGATGTGAAAGTGATGGTGGTTTGATCTAATAAACTTTATTAACATGAATGGCAAAAAATCAACTGGCTGTGCAAGGAGGTACATCCCCCCCCCTATTCCCTGGGTCTTAGGAAAGGAAGGAATTTCATGGTACTCTATGATTATAGCTTGGTGACTGGGAAGATGGTGCAAAAGCAGATTTAAAATATGTAAGTCTAATTTTAGAAATGCTGTCTTTCATCTCTCTACGAGGCATTCATTTAATGGTAAAGATCAGTGGAAAACCAAACAAGTGAATGATTCCAGGCCAATTATTTCACTTTATCTTGAATCTTTTACTGGTAAATATACATATATAACATAACACACATATAATATATAATACAAAAAACATAATTCATAATACAAAGGTGTGTGTGTATAAAATACACAAATAGAGGTTAAAAATATATATGCTGGGCCTCCTTGTGTTTCACACAGACAATTCACTTAATCTTCTGAATCACTCCATAAAGAAGTTACTCAAGGCCCTGCTGACCCACATGACACCGCAGATCTCTCCCGACCCACCTGCTGATCCCTTCAGCAGTATGTTTTAGTGGATCCACCTGTTCTGCCCCCCACTCTGTCTCTGGTGAATCCTCTCACTGCCACCCTCCCCACACACACACCTCTGGTCTGTACCCCAGTTCTTGTATCCTTTAAAAAAAAATCCTAAAAGATAGAAGTTACTCATTTACTCATACCCATTTTAAAGATGAGGAAACAGACGCAAGGGCTAAATAATTTTCCCAGGTCACATAGCTAATGAATGTGCATTTGCCTGTTGCTGCCATTGTACTGCTGCATCATGTCCATCCCCTCTTCTTGGTAGCAATACTTAATTTCCTTCCAAGAAATCACTTCTTCCCTACTCTAAGACTATGCAGTTCCTATGGTGCTATCTTCACTGATAGCTCCAGGAGAAGTCATGTGACTCAAAGCTAGCCAATCAGCATTGCCTTCCCCTAGACAGACAATGGTGAGGAATGCCAATCAGAAATAATACTATTTCTGACTGAATTTGTAGGAGGTTGGTTGAAGGTGAGAAATGTTTCTACATAGTATCGGCATAGAGATAGTAAAAATAACACAAATAAACTGGTTCCCAGAGGTAGTATTTGAGTACCTGAGAACCTCAAATTTGTTTTATGATTACATTATCCATCGGATTTCTTATCACAACCCTTCTTTCCTTCATAGAACACCTCATAAAGGGTAAACATTTGTTGATATAATTACTCAGTGTAAGTAAGTTTGCCTACTGACTTATTAAATAAGTATTAATTGAGCATCTACTATGTACTAGAAAATGATAGGCATTTGGGAACTGCATTGAACCAAAGAAATACCATCTCCAATTTTATGGACCATTTTCCAAGTCTATCTCTAAGTATCTGAGCACTTGACTATTTATCGTTTATTCACTCAGTGGTGATTGAATGAGAGATGAAAACACTAACCTCCAGTCACTGATCTTCTTATCTTTTCCCATCAAAATCTTGTTAAAGGATTCAGTAGGCCCATAGTATTTTAAGATACCTTGCCAGTTATGAGAGTTTCTTTTTAACAAAGACATTGGAATTCCTTCAGCAGTCTTGTTTTAACCCCAAGTTTTTGCCACTTCTACTAGATTGACTGAAGGTAAGATTTCCCTTTGGAATATATGCTGGGAAACCAAACAAAAGATCACGCCACACTGGACTTGTAAGGCCTTGCCAAAGATGGCAGACCCTGGGGCAGTTGGCTCAATTAACCACTGCCATGTCTAAAGGTCAGTCTCTGGGACTGTTTAATTGTGGCCATTAAAGTGTTTGAGCAGCTGCTTCATAGCAGTAATTTGGAGCCCAGGAGAAACCAGGGGCAGCATCAACACACCAGGTCATTGGGAAAAAAAGCCTGGCTGAGCTACACATACTGGCTGATAACAGTTGGGGATTTCCAGAGTACTTAACTTGGCTTAGAGGTCACGGCCTAACTAAAAGTAGGCCTCCCTCATCCGAAAGTGAAATTGCAAAGTGGTTCTTCTCTACTTCCATCTCCTGCCCATCACTTAATATCCTCCTCACTTTTCATCCTTGACCCAGGGTTCCAAAGAACTTACTACTCAATTCATCAAGTTGGACCCCACCCAATCCCCATTCATGTCTGGCTGAAAGATGTGGCTAGCTCATCATGGCATACTTTCCTGCCCAGCCTAAATATGGGCAGGAAACATATTTCTCAACCCAATTATCCAAGCAGTCACTGACAATTACTCAGGCCTGACACCAGGATGAAATCTCTTGTTATCCATGAATTCTGATCCAATCTCCTTCTGGGTAGATTAGTTTCAATGATGCACTAAAACTACACAGTTGGCTTGTGGTGGACTTGAAACTGAGCTACCTTTTTTTCTTGTTTGTGGTTCTTTACAGTGTTCAGTATAAACAAGTGCACTGGCAATTCAAAGATAACTAAATTTTGTTAGCCAAAACAAAAATATAATCTACAATAATAGGAGAAAAGAATTAAATATTATATATAACATATATATCATTGTTATAAAATTTATATCACCTGTGCAATATGTAATAACAGCTACAATTTATTTTATACCCCATCTTATTCAATCTTTATAGTAGTTCTATATTATAGTTATTATTCTCCATATTTTATAGATGAGGAAATTGAAATTCAGAGTTTAAGTAACTTCTTTGAAGGTTGTTAAATAATGATGGGAAAATTCAATTGAGAATAGGTGACCCTAATCACAATAGACCTTCTTACCAATACGTAATAAAATCATTTTCAGGAGATATTTTCTATGGGCCTTTCATATTTCTACACATATGGTAAACAGAACTGCTGACTGCCTTTAGTTCTATGTTATCTTACAAGCACACCTATAGAGTGAGTAGCCATGAAAAGTAGAATATCTCACTCCAGAGAAGAGGGCAAATTTATTTGATATCCAATATAATAAAAATATTATCTTGCCCTCAGGTAAAGTTTGGACAAGTATGCTTATAACTCACTCCAGGAGACTGGAAATTCTGAAGCTCTGGGTTTCTGAGAGGTGACCCAAAGGCTTTGCATGCACATTACCCCCATGGGACCTTCACACAAGGGGGCCACTGCAAATGCCAAGCTCATGCTGCCTGCCATTCCAACAGCAAAATCCTTCATCTCTCACTCAGGAATCATAGCTTGCAAATAGGTAAAATCTCAGATGCCTCACAATTCTTAACAACTACGAGTTCAATGGCAAGATGAAATATCAATGGAGGTTGGGTCGCTCCTGGATATCTATTCTACTGGGACTCCAATTTGCTAGTTCTTCCTATTTTCAACTGTTACTCACCTCGAGTTCCAACCCTGCAATATGTGAATGAATAAACTGAAGATTTGTCTGAAGTATATTAATGATGATTTTATTCTCATACATAAAAATGTCATTTTCCATACTCTCCCTAGTTAAAGCACCGAATTATGAAGCTCTCTGAAGCCACAGCAGCACAAGTTCAATCCCCAGCCAGGGAGATGACCCACACGGCGTGGCAGACCTCTCCTGACCCACCTGCTGCTCCTCTCAGCAGTGTATTTCAGTAGATCTGCCTGTTCTGCTCCCCACTCTGTCTCTGGTGAATTTTCCCACCTACCACACCTCTAGCATGTACCCCAGTTCTGTAAGCATAAATAAATCCTTTTTTTTTTTAAATGGCATTTTCTTAGAATACCAGCAAGAAAGTCTTCTCTCTCGACAAGTGAAATCTGGGCTATGCTACTTCTCCCCAGCGGACCAGACATCGTCAATTGTTGAGCGAGATCAAAATTAGTTTTGTTAACCCAGGTATCTCAGGCCAGCTTCATTCATCCTTCCTTTCCTCATAATAAATTCTCAGCTCTGCTTGGACAATACAGACCGGTTCATGACTGTTCATTGCCTGCATGAGGACCTAAATTCTGGTTTATTATTTTAAAAGTCACACAAGCCCTTCAATAAAAGGCATATAAAAGACTTTTATTCACTAAAACTGTTCCATTCACTAAAACTGTTGGAAGAAATGAGACCACACCTCCCAAATCTGAAGCCTTCATTCATGACACAGAAGCCAGAAATTCTATCACTTGCTACCAACAAGGAGATAGATCGTTAGAAGGAGAAAAAGAATGAAGGAAACTATGACTTTGATGGAAAGGACTTAAAGCAATTTGTCACTCCTTCCTAAGAATGCCTTACACTGAGTCATGGATCTTGGGTTACTTTACTTTTTCTATACTTTTCCTCCAAATAGCAAGGAGAGTGGGCATCAGAAAACTAGGACAAGATTATTTTTTTACTGTAATAAGGAGAAAATATAAGTCCATAAAAGAAGAACTTAACATGAAGATAAGTAAAAGGTATTTAAAACAATTTTATAAGGTAAATATGTTGGTCTCACTTCACAAATGAACTGAAGCAAAGTTTAGGAGTCTTATTTGAATGTATAAAAGTTGATTAGCCACTAAAACACCTCAAAATTTCGGCTGCCCAAGCCATGAAAATTTCATGTGATCATCCAAAGTAGTTGGATGGGTCAGGAGGCAGCAGTCATTGGCTAGAATTCAATCATGTGACCACCTAAATGCAAAGAAGAATGGGAAATTCAGTCTGATTCAATCCACGAAAAAGGCAGAATGAAAACTGAGCAAACGTAACAGGCTCTGCCATCACGGTAACTAAATAGTAAGGAGCAGGGATAGATCTCAGGCCTAGATTTATGCCTGCGACACCAGTGCCCAAAACTAAAATGACACATCATTTCCTCTGCAAAGACACTATTATTATTTTTATTAAGACATATTTGTATGAAAAGCTCATGCTCATTTCTCCTTATACTTTAGTGCCCTTTGCACAGATATCCCCCTACACACATATTGAAAAACTAAACCAGAGATTTTTATTCATAGAATGAGCCTTATTTGAATATTTTATTCATAGAATGGACCTAATTTGAATGAAAAATATTTAGCAATGATTAAAGAGAAAATAGGATAAAAATGAAATGTACACCCTTTTTAACTCCCTACAATAGAAAAGTGGTGGGGATCAAGGTGGGGATGGGAGGAAGACTCAGCTAGAACTAATCTCATCCTTGGAAGAAGACAGGAGACAGAGAAGAAAGAGGAGAACTAAGAAGATGGTTTTCAGAGCTTTTTGAGAAACATACACCCAAAGATTTTCCCTGAAATGCTGTATGATGCACAAAAACTTCACATTGAGCATTATACTAAAAGAAGTGCCGATTTTTATATGCAAACACTTCTCTCTTTCTACATCTGAAAGCCACATGTGATTTTCAATCAGCCAGCACAAACAGACTGACAGACAACATCCCTCAGGAAACACTTGATATGCCATGAGGTTTCAACACTTCTCCCCCCACACACTTTGGAGCAAGTCTGTAATTATGCGTTTGTATAAATACATATGTGTGGCATATTTGTTCACATGCTGCCGGGCAGAGCAAACAGTTCTGCATTCTTTCCGAGCTATCAACTCATGAAGTGACTACATGTCCCCTGCACAGCATTCTCACCCACAGTGAACAGACCAGGGCGCTCACAAAATACCCAGCAGAGAGGCTAGAGTCTACCTTGCAAGGACCACAAAGCATGAACCTTTCACAGCCACCTGTCCCCCTGCCCCAGGAGAGTTGGGGTACTTCCTTCTCCATGCTCCCTGCACATTGCTCCTACAGTTATGAGTATAGAGTATTAGATGCTCAACACATTGTAAATGCGTGTTTGCATCTGTTCTTAAGTCTGTGACAATTCATCCATGTTAGAATCTAGCACAGTCCATCTAATATAGACTATATAATAATTTTGTAAAAATGTCTTGAATGAATGAATGAATGAATGCATGAAAGTAAACAGAACCTTGAGCAGCAGCTTGCCTTAGCAATCCAAGGGCCTAAAATGTTTCATATTGTAACCATTCAGTTGTCTCTACTTTAAATAATATGTTTTGATAAACTTATTGTAGTTACTGAAATGCTTTTCTGCTTTAGTCATGACTCAAAATGTAAATGTAACTCCTTGAGATCTGACTTTTCTGACTGCACATAATATTCTACATAATCAATGTCCTCTCTACTGCATGTGTTAAATTTGTCTGATCTTGGAAAAGCAGCTACTATTATTAGTACCCCCATTTTACAGATGAAGAAATTAAGACACAAAGGGAATTAGTATGTGACATGTCAGAGCTAAGATCTGCTCAGAAAAATTAGCTCCACTGAAGTTTTTACCAATTATGCTAACCTCATTCACTTAACAGAAATATATGGGTATCTAGTGATGTGCTCAATTCAAATAAATTAATTTCAAATAATGTTAAGTATTGTAAAGAAAATGGTCTGGTAGGGTAAGAGAGAGGAACATTAGCTAGTAGGGACAAGGGACTGCACAGTGACTTTTGAGACGAGACTTAATGAGCTGCAACGAGCCAGGCAAAAGTGAAAGTACCATATGTTCCCAGATGAAGATACTGCAGAGCAAAAAGGTCATGAATAGGCAGAGCTTACTGACTTGAGAGAGAGGCCAGTGAGGCTAAATTATAGTGGGAGGGCAGGGTAGTGCCAGATGAAGTCAGAGGGTGTGGCAGAAGCCAGATTCTTGGAGTTATTAGGTCATAGTGCAATGGGAAGCCAATGGAAAGCTTTCAATCCTTCTGGTTGTTTTTGTGTGGAATGAACTGGGCTGGAGAGCTTAGAATGGAAGAAGAAACTACTGCAAAAGATACTGCAAACATTCTGATAAATTCAGGTAGGACAGGCCCTCCCTGGTGGTGCAGCGGGTTAAAGCACAGCACTGAGAATCTAAAGCCACTTCCGCATGAGTTCGATTCCCGCCTGCCCCGGAGGTGACCACATGGCGTGGCAGACCTCTCCTGACCTGCCCGCTGCTCCCCTCAGCAGTGTACTTCGTCGATCTGCCTGTTCTGCTCCCCACTCTGTCTCTGGTGAAGCCTCTTGCCACCCCTGAGCCTCTGACCTGTACCCCAGTTCTGTATGCACAAATAAATAAATCTTTAAAAAAAAAAATTCAGGTAGGACAAGATGGTGAATCAGATTAAGATAGCAATGATGGAGGAAGCATGGGTGATAACTAAGTGTGGTGGAGAACACTTGAGAAGGTGTTATATGTAATGTGCACATTAGACTTCCTAAGTGGAAACAGTTACAAGCAAAGGGCTATTTTGGGGAATCAGCTTTGATCTTAGTCCACATGGAGCCTTCTGACCAGACACCAGGGACCCATAGTACGGGAATAACCCTTTCTTGATCAGCAAGCGTCTTCAGTACAATGTTCTGACTTGGAGTCGTGCCGTATGGAGTCTCTTCAATGAGAGATCATCATTCAACATTCATTACAATGATGTCCAGGAGCTGTCAGGGCTGTTTACCTCCCCTGCCATCAGGGAATCTGTGTATTCACATAACACTGAAGGGCATTCACTCATGCAGAGTGGATGGGAATTTGATAGGTAGATATGTCCCCAAGCAGAGGGAACAGGTGGAGCCAAAGCTAAGGTCAGGAAATATCGGAAAAATTCAGAGCGAGTGCAGAGAGAGATGCTGCTGGAAAGAGTAAATCAGGGAGCATTTATGGAGGAGGCTGAATCTTTGTGTAATTTATTCCAGTGATTAAATAATGAACAAGCAATGGGTTTTGGAAAAGGGAGAAAGAGAGTCACTGGCATTGAAAAGGCCAAGCAATTACTGGATAAATCAATGGATGGTTTTGAATAATTGTGCCATTTTCTCTTGAGAAACCAGTAGTCAGTCACTACTCTCAAGTTATTCATAGCAGGGATCTTAAACTTGCCCAGGTAAAAATATAAAACCATGTATAAATCTCTAGCATACAAACTAGGTTCTCTCTCCACCACCTCACAAGTTTTTATGTGGGAATGTCCCTCTGACCAAATCTGTAGGGTCTTCTTGAGTACCTTATGATACAGAATAGTAGTAAACCCAGTCTAAATTATGTAAGTGAACATGTCCAGGAAACAACCTCATGAATTGAAAGATTCAAAAGTTGATTATCTGAGTTTTCTGAACATTGAATAACTTTCAACAAATGTTTTGATTAAAACTGTGGTTTAGCTATTTAAGAGGGAAATAACATTCTTTAAAATAAACAAAGTAAGGGTTTATTTTTTTAACGTAAGAATTTGAGATGGTAGACAATCTGTGAGATTACTTAATACCTGAGCTCTTTATCCTGCTGTTTTGCCATTCTCTACAGTTGCCTTTATCCATACAATCATGGATGGCCTAGCACTACCCTGTTTAGCTAGTGGCAACAAAGAAGTAGAAATCCAAAAAGAACATTAATCACTCTGTCCGCATTTAGCTCACCAAAAATTAACCACATGGAAGCAAGGGAAGCTGAGCAATCCTAAAATTCTGGAATGATAGTATTTAAAGAGGGAAGGGAAGAATGGATATTGAAGAATAGTAGTAATCTTCCACAATGAGAATTTGTGATATGATTCTAGAATGTTTTACTACTGTGTTGTCCATACTCTTAATAACATACTAAAAACAGTTCTGACTCAAATTTGGTTCTAAAATATTAGAACATACAGGTATCATCTTCTAAATTTTTGAATATGAAGACTCCAAGCTCCAATTCTAGTAAATCTGAGCAGTTGCATTTTTGAAGAACACTCTCACGAGAATCACCATTTGGGATTGGCAGTCATTAATGCAGGCTGCCTTGAAATTGGGAGTAACCGGCTAGTAACTTTTGTATATCAATTTGATCTTGAGTTTAGATCAACCTTATTAACAGGAAATGGTAAACTGAATTGAAGGATCTTAGGTCTCTTATCACAGATGGGATTATGTCCAGCTCCAGAATTCCCTGAGTACAAAGAGATGATTATACTTTGACATTTTGATTCCTCTACCTCATGACACTATAATAATAAAGTAAATAATAAACTATAATTTCATATAGTTTTATATGTGCTGTTATGGCTATTCATTTGGTCTTCTCAGTAAACAAAACTTATAGTTGAAATAATTGGGAAATCAAATTGAATTGATCATGGAATCCAGTCAGGTCTTAGTCCTCTCAATCCCAGTATCCTTTTTCCTATGTTGCAGTGCATCTCTTCATTTCTCATCCAAAATTGAGATCAAAATAGAAATAGCTCAAAATAGGGCAGGAATGGGAGTAGACCTACATTATAAAAAGCATGAGATAACAATATAGATGAACCTCAAAAACATTATGCTAAGTAAAACAAGCCAGACACAAAGACTTCATATTGCATGATTCCATTTATATGAAATGTCCAGAAAAGGCAAATCTATAGAGACAGAAATAGATTAATGATTGCCTAGGGCTGAAGACAGGAGCAGAGATTAACTGGAGATGGCATGAGGGATCTTACGAGGGAGATGAATATGTTCTAAAACTAAATCATGGTAATAGCTACCCAATTAAGTACATTTACAAGTAGTCACTAAATTGTACACTGACAAATGCATAGGTTTTTGTGGCATGTAAATTATGACAACTTGCTTTAAAAAACACAAAGTGTGAATATTAGAAGTATAGACTGAATGCTCAGCTCTGCTACTTACAACTTGAGTCAGGTTGAGAAGGCAATAATGCACTCCTAAGACTGGATTCTTACCACTAAAATGGAAATAAAAATAATATTTGTCTCATACAGAGTATAACTTCCCACATCAAACAAGCCAAAAAATGTGGGACTTTGTCAGGATTAAACAAAGCAAGTTATATTATCCTCAACTAATTTTGTCTAGGTAAATCTGTCAGTAAAAGATAATCAAATTAAACTTAAAAATGTTATTAGCCATGAATTAAGATCCATGATTCAATTGTGACTTTAAGCTTAGTGCTTCTACTCTTTTAGCTATATCTATTAATACATGTATATGAATTTGTACATTCTATGTGTAGATACAGCTTCCATATTTGTTCCACATTAGATATGCAGTGAGTACAAACATTTCCTTTTATTCTACATACTACCCATCTCTGTGCACATGTATGTTCATTCCAGAGACCATGATGGTTTGAGTGAGACTTTCAAGCAGAAATGAAATGTATGATGTTGCTTGAGACCTTCCAGGCCTTACATTCTGCAAAACAAGAGTTAAGTTTGGAGTCCATCTGTCCACCATGTCCTCAAATTCACAAGTACTGCCAAACCCTTCCTTTCACTTTATATATGAAATCTAGAAACCACTCCCCTGCAAAAATATACATTTGAATAAATTACCTTCTGTTTGGCCTGAGGAGCAACACATCACCCTGAAGTATCGGCACATGTGGTCGGTAGGTCACACCCGCAGAGTTCACCTCAGATCATTATTGCAGCAACAAAACCAGATGACAGCTCTGATTACTAAACACTATTTCCATTAGCTGAACACAAATATGTCCAATTCCATTCTTCTCCTGAAATAGCTTTCTGAAAAAAGAGGATTTAAATTATTTTAATATATTTATTTTATCATCTTTCTTCCTCGTGATTCATGAGCATTTAGCTTCAACACAAAGCATTCTGATACAAAACTTTTCATGTCAGCTTGTCAAAAACAAATTACATTGTCTGTTAGGTAGAAATCACATGATTGCTGATTTTTAAATCATTAAGTCAGCATCATTTTTCTGCCTAGCCTTCCAGGAAATTTGCTATGTGTGTGCTCAAGCTTCTTCAGGCCCAGGATGCACTTGGGAAAAATGGTGAGACAGGGTTAAAATTCTCTCCTGTGCAACCAAAGTTTGCTGTGCTAGGCACTGCACCGATAGCAGATTGGCACACCAGTGTCCTGGTATAACTTAAAAATGTTAAATGATACTAAGACTATGTCAGGAAATAAGCTATGTGGCAAATGTCACCTTTGGAAAAACAGAAAAAGAAAACAATTGTAGTTATGACATACAATTTGCATCAATATCTTGAGACAATCAAAGGAAGTTAACAGAATACACTAGCCAATAAATGGGTCCACAAGGAAGAAAAAAAGAAAAGCTTTTGTATTTCCATAGTTCCATCTTTCCTTGGCACATCCATGCCAGCCTTTATCTGAGTCCACTGAATAAGCATTTGTCATAAGCTTTACTGTACCATGAAGTTATGATTAATATTACAGCTCAAGTACAGAGGGTTGAAAGACCACATTCATTTTCAAAGTCACGTCGCATTGATTAGAATTCACTGCAGGTTATTCAAATAACGATCCTCTCTTTCCCCAGGAGAATCCCTGTCTGATTTTTCTTTATCCTCATTAAAGATCCCAGGTGCAGACAAAGCTTTACGTACTTCTAATTTGCATTATCCTTGGGAAAGAGGTAATTCACATGCCTTCAGTATATAGCACTTGTTTTTGTAGTTTGCTCTTTCCTATCATCTATTTAAATAAATCAAGAAATTTAGCCTTTATAAACTCTCAGAAAGTAGGGATTGTCAAATTTTATTATCCTTAGTAATGAGTCCATGGGTCTCAAACCCTGCATGATAATTCAGATAAAGTAAGGTAGTTTTGCTGTACTTGACTTAAAAAGACAATGAGTATTGTTTTTCTTTTTTTAGGGAAAAAAAGATTTTGTTCAGGAGTAAAGAACAGCACAGTGTGTTGTTTTTTGGTTGTTTTGTTTTGTCTTTACCAGAACTGGAAAGCAAAGATTTATCAAACAGCAAGTTTAATACTTGGAAAATCCCTGTCAAAACTTGATAAGCTACTTGGCTAATTATATAAATTTCTATGCAAAGATTGATCAATTATTGCCTCTGTTGAGGTAATTTATTAGCTACTCTTCCCAGTTTAGCATTTTCATAGAATCACATATGGATTTCATTGGCATAAGGTGTGGGCCTCAAAATTATGACAAATATTTCTGCCTTGGACTATTTTTACCTTTAGATTTTGTGTAATAAGTTTAGCCTGAAGCAGACTGACAGCATTGTTGACATTTCATTGAGTTGCCATTTCTCACGAGAGGAGAAATTTTAACTAATTAAATAGTGTTAGAGTGTCTCAGAATCTACAAAGGCAACACAAAACCACACAACAGTCACATATTTGTTAAGACTACTTGTATATTTTGAGATCTTTGGAAAATTGAAGTCTGCATAAGAAAACTTTTAAAGTCACTCAGAGACTCAAAGTCATGAGACTCAAAGTGATGAGGCTGACACAGTCGGAAAGATAGAACAACTGGAAAAGAATGTTCATAAATATGATCATTATTCAGTGTGTGCATTAGGAGTGGATAAGATTGCGTCCCTGGGTGGTACAGCCAGTTAATGGTCCTACAATGTGTGTGTGCATTTGTGTGCTTTTCACATTAAAATGTTATTTATAGGATGAAATGGTAATGTCTAAACCAGTGAATCAACATTAAACATACACTGAGGTATTGATGAAAGCTGATCTGTAAGCTCCTTAATCAGTTTTCAGGTAAATCTTTTGATAAATCTTCTCATACTTAACCAATATATAAAAAAAAATAAACATTTGATTGGCTTTTGTTTTCATTTGCTTCTGCTAGAAGGGTGCTCAGGATCTCACTGACTCTTAGTAAATGAAATGGAGTACCTACCTGAAACAACCAAACTCTTTCAATTGAAAGACTACGTAACATGGAGTAAAAACTGATGAAAACAACTGAAGATTCTATTCAGGTATGTCTCTTGGTTGGACTAGATAAAGAGGCAATATAGAATCAATATAAATATAAGCAAAGGAAAACCCCCAAAACAATAACATTACCATGTCTACTTAGAGAAATATGTTAAATCATTCTAAGATGACACTAGAGCTGTTGACATTCTGAAGCTATGTTGAAAATGGGATGTGTGAACCTAGTCTGGAATAAATAAAATTTTAAAAAGGGCATTTCGTGATGAAATAGACACCTACTGTATGCATGTATGTGTGTGTGGTATTTGCATATGCACACGCATACACTGGGAGTGTGTGTGCCTCCAATCTGAATATCTTAGAGAAGGCATAGAGAACCCATTGAGATTTATTTCCCCTTTAAGCCTCAGGGAACCTTTGAGATTTCATTGACATTAATTAAGCCCACCCCAGGATCATGGGCTTGGTGGGCTTGGTGAACTTTTGTTTTAAAAAGCAAGCTTGCTTGCCAGAGGAGTTTTTTTCCAAGCTCTCATTTTATTGTGGTTTCCAGCAGGGGATCTTGTTTCAAGGGATATGATCAAAGTAAAGGACATTTCTTCTGGGACATATTTTACATAGATTAAATCTCATTATGCAGCTTACTTTCTTTAGTCTATATTCTTTTTATAAGCTCCTATTGTATGAACGAATTTAACATAGAAAAGTGTGAATTTATTAAATCACATATACTAAGCTTCAGTGAAGGTAAGGTCCAGTAGAGTCAAACACTTTCAGTTTTTTCTTATCAACAGTGAATTTTAGTGCACAGAATTTAAGTGTAATCTTAAATGAAGTTGCTGTATACATAAGCACGTATTGCAGATTTCCACAGCCTTTGCATAATTTCATTTTTCGATATTAAGTGATTCTGCTAAGGAAAATGTTGCTATCTTTTACTTCTCCTTCCCTGTTTTTAACCTATGTTTCCACCTTTTTCACATTAAAGAAAATCAAGTGATTTTGGCTACACTAAGAGGTATGCCAATGATCGTTGAAAGTTATGATTTCTCACTGAATATATGAGCTTGGAAATTTGAAAATGTTCAGTAAATCTCAGACAGGAGAATAGACATTGATTTAATCATGGTGCTACTCCAAGCTAGCACTGAAATTTACACTTGTAAAGACTGATTATCTAATAGCAAACTCCTTTGAACCAATGCTCATTGCTTAATTTACCACTATCAGAATCTAAGACAATAATATTAACTACCAATTTATTTTCCTAAAGCCTCAAAATTAAGGGGAAATGCCGTAAAAGGCAATGTGAGACTCAATAGCACTGTCCCACAACCTTAACAGATAGACCAAATGAAGATTTAATTTTTCAATTCCCTTCTGTGGAAACAGTTTTTATAATGAAGAATACATTTTAAAACATACATATAAGTAAAAAGGATGTGTTTTCAATAATTTTGTTGTTCACTGATTCTCAAAGTAAATTACATATTTTATGATCTAGCATCATGCTTGCTTCTCTGTCAATTCATCAGCCTTGCTACTAAAAATGCAAGGGTAAACAGAAGAATTGCTTTGTTTTTTTTTTTAAGCTGGACCAAAGGATATGATGACATACAGTCAAGTCATAGGTTAAATTGTCCTGCTCATTCTAGTAATTTTCTTCACCATTTGGTCGCTAAAGGTACACGTTCCTTCAGTTGAGTGAAAGTCCTTTCCCATGTTAGTTCTCAGGCTCTCTACTGTGTATTCAATAATGAACTAATTTACAACACTATTTGCAATTGTTTTGTGATATCAGAGGGTATCCACTTGCACTGCCTCTATATGTTGGGTCCTTTATTTTGATGCCTAAGAATCCTCTTAAGAAGTTAAGATGGTGATCAGTTAAATGGTGAACATAAGCTTTTTTCCATGATCAATGAAAGTCAAATTCCCTGTGTGAGTGGTTAACTCATTAGAATATGAAACATTATTAAATGAGGCGTCCTTTATGGTTAGAGGTGAGAATTGGGGGCAAGTTGAGCCATAACAGAGACAATGAATTGACATCAAGCTTTGCACAAAACACACTTTTCCTTTTCTGATCATATGATGTAAAACATATTTCTGGCCCTTCTGGTGGTGCAGCGAGTTAAAGCATAGCACTAAGAAGCTAAAGCCACTTACGCATGAGTTCGATCCCCACCTACCCCAGAGGTGACCACATGGCGTGGCTGACCTCTCCTGACTCTCCTGTTGCTTCCCTCAACAGTGTATTTCAGTAGAAATACCTGTTCTGCTCCCCACTCTGTCCCTGGTGAATCCTCTCACCACCCCTGCACCTCTGGCCTGTTCCTCAGTTCTGTTTGCATAAATAAATAAATCTTTTTGAAAAAAAAAACAATGTATTTCTGATTGCATTTAAAAACTAGGCTACTTATACAGACAACTTCATAGCTTAATAATATATTCACCATCTATCTTAAACAATAAATGTTTAAAGTCTCTATTTA
The DNA here is from genome assembly GCF_000260355.1 of Condylura cristata. NCBI lineage: Eukaryota > Metazoa > Chordata > Mammalia > Eulipotyphla > Talpidae > Condylura > Condylura cristata. Next base: position 31,874,329 of record NW_004567110.1, read on the forward strand.
TTGCATTTTAATTCTCTATAACTAAAGTAATTTCTACTATCTATTTAGATTTTATAGCTGCTATAATACATGCAGATAATATACATTTTTCTCTTGGTGTAAGTTATTCAGAGATAACTTTAAATAAAATTAATATAATCATCAAATATATCAAAATGTGTAGCAGAAAATGCATGTTTAAAGTGTGCTCCTTATCTATTGCATTATTAAATGGCTTTTTTTTTATTATATTCTGTTTTCATTTAAATATTTTCCCCTCTCTAGGTAGCTACACTGCAACTATTCTGAAGTTTATACCTTATTATATCTTTGTGCCTTCAACAAGGGAATGCTGCAAGTAAAAATAATCGAATCAAAAAGAAAAACAATGTTATGTGAATATTTACTAGATGTGAAGAGTATCACATTCCTAGTTAACTTGTCAAAAGGTACAATAGTAACATCACCCTCAACTGTCACTATAGAATACGTTTTAGCCACTCACAAGTGTTCCTTTTTATATAAGTGAGAGTTGTATACCTCAATGTTGGGTCCATGTAACTGTGTTATTTGCAAAATGTATGGGTGTGCCATGTTCTAATCAAGAGCTCCCTTTATATTGTATCACACAATGAGACCTTCCATCAGCGCTTCCTACAACCTACAGAGAACACAACTGCCTTGCCGTCAGCCCCTGCCCTAGTGATTAGCCTAGCAGTTCCATTATCATTCCAGTCATTGCTCCATGAAAACACTACTGAAAATGCAATTACACGTGGGCTTCTTGAACTATTCTATTAAAATGAATGTATTTGTAAGCCCTAGATCTAGAAACACATTGGTTAATTTGGATGGCATGTGTCAGATATATACATGCATCTATATATACACTTATATAGCTTATACACATAAGGTAATTTGTAATTATTAGAAGAAAGATACTTCTTTTCATGCCTCAAGATTTAAGACTACCCTACAGTAGTGATGAAGAGAAGCCCAGTGTTACCACAATTGAATGAATTCCTTATTATTTTTCAAAAGTATAGCAGTTGTTAGGAGAGGTAGTGTTTGTTTGTTTGTTTGTTTGTTTGTTTGTTTGTTTGTTTGTTTGTTTTAAAGGTTGCCAATTCAAAGCCACTAAGAAAAAACAGAGAGTCCAGCCTGCAACCCAAGTACTAGGTTTAACCGCAGCATTGACTGGGCATCACTGAGCAACACACTCTACTGCTGATGGAGAAGTAAGGGCACCATCATTAGACACCCTGTAAGGCCTTCCCAGCTGAAAAACTGTATCTTCTTAATATACACGGTCATATATTTTTCCAAACAAGTAAAGAGGTAAAGTAACTATCAAGGAGTTTTAGTCAGATATCTTCATGGCGTTAATAATCTGAGTCATTTTCCTATCACTTGCTTTGTAAAGACTTTTTCTCCCTATTTTGCTGTTTTTTGCTATTTTTTCTGTCTCACCTCAAAAGAGACCTCTTGAAACATTATTCCAATCTGCAAGAGGAGCAGTGATAATGGCAGTAGGAAGGACTACTAGAGAGCTTACCCTGTGCTTTCATTATTGGAAGTGCTCTTCAGATATTAAATCATTTCATCTTCAGAACAACCCTAAGATGTATGTCCTGAATAGTTCCATTTCAAGAATGAACAAACTGAGTGTGAGGGCCTAACTTTTTCTCGCCTATAGGTATGTCAAAATTAAAGCCCAAACCAGTTTTTAACTGGAAATTTCATAGTGGTCTGCATATTTAAAAGCTCCATCATAAATCTTTTTTAAAAAAATCTCCAGTTACCTAGAAAAGAGTGTTACATGTAAGAACCAAAGAGCTCTACCTGACCATGTCCACCAGTCAGCAACATACTGCAAGTCGATACTGCCTACAGCTCACAAACCGGAGGCCAGTTGTCAACTGGGGTAACTTTGACTTGGGGGGGTTGGGCTGGGAGTCGTTTTCAGTTTGCTGAATGCGACATTACCAACTTCTAAGAGCATTGCTGTTCTCTTCTAGTATTATACAACTTTTATTTAAATAGGTAACTAATTAGCAACCTGTTATTTAATCATTTTTATGTGCTTCAATTTTGCCACAATGAAGATAAATATGTAGCAATAATGCTGTGCTAAATTTGGAAACTCTCATTTTTGTGTGTTGTGTGTATTCATCGACAGCATGAACCTACTAAGTGCAAAGGCAAACATGCAGTTGTGAGCCAAACATGATGTGAGTCCCTCTCAGAGTGCATATGAAGACCCCAACGATAGGGTTGAGGTTTTACTACTTATTGGAGAGAAACTGTTATGAACATCACAGGATTGCTTATTGGCCTGTCCTCTTCTGAAACATATATTTCATTATAATGACAGAAAATCCTTGGGAACAAATGTCACATTGGTTTTTATGTGTGCATGACTTGGGAGAGTGAATGAGGCAGTGAACTGGAACCAGAGTAAGGGAACAATGATATTTAAGCCCATTTGCACCAAAGTCACTACCTCTCAAAATGCAGAGGAAACTAGTTAGGCATTTTCCTTTCTCATTTGACCAGAGGTGCTTTGGGAGGTAGAAGTATATTTAAAAAACCTTGAAGCTCAGAGTATTTAAGTGACTTGCCCAGAGTTCCCAAGCCAGTAACTCAGAAAGCTAGTATTTTAATCCAGGTTTTTGTTTTGTTTTTTGCTTTTTTTTTTTTATAGATTAACAGTACATGTTTCTTTTTTCATGGTTTCTTCTAACTGAAGAGTCCTCTGTCCACTTAGCTTCTGTATGATGACTGGAAGAAAGTTCTCAGCCATACATGTTAACTAAAATAACTAATTAAAAATGTTATCCACATTATTGGTAGAAATATTTTAAAATACAAATTAAAAAAAATCATGTTACATGAAAAAAAAATAAACAAGAAAGGAAAAACTCCCTTTGGTATATATTTTTCCAATCTACTCTTCCTTCAATATACATTGGATATGCAGGTATACAGTTTATTTCTGCTTTATTTGAAAGCATTTTGAATTGCTCTACAATGAACAAGAGTCATTTTTATACAAAAAAAAAAATTCTAAACAATACTTCTAGCTTTTTTGTGGAATATCTTCAAAATTATTGAAGAAATTATAGAACATAACTGTTAAGCACTAACCATACTACACACAGTTTGTTGGTCAGTTGTAGGTATATATCTGTGATTGTGTGTGAAATATTTTATTCAATCAATATATTCTAAATGTCTTTCCATATCACTAAATATTGTGTAGTGTTTTTATTAAATAATTAAATAATTGTAATGGTATAATTGTGTAAGTTGAATAATATTCAGTGAACTCACTAGCTGATTCCTCATTTTAGAAATTTAGGATGCCTTAATTTTTTTAATTCCACATGTGACACCAAAGACTCTACATATTCAATTTATATAGCTAAATCTTTGTACACATTCAAAATTCTTTCCTGAGGCTAAATTCCTCAAAAGTAAAATTTCAGAATGAAAGCTTATGTAAAATGCTCTAAAGTTAAAAACACATCTGCTCAAACCACCTTTATATATATATATATATATTTAAAAAAGTATCACTGTACATCTCACTGGTGGATAGGTATTTGCATTCTTCATTTTCCTTCATCAACTTTAGCTATGACTCTTTCCTCCTGACAATATTAGGCAAGAAAGAGCTCATTGTTTTAATCACTATTTATCAATTAATAAAGAAGTTGAAATTTTATTGTCTTTATGGGTCATTTATATTTGTCTGTTATTCACTCCTTTTGCCTATAAAATAATCTTTCTTAAAACTCCCCACAAAATGATTTTTAATTTAAAATTCCCTGCATTATACATTCTATATCAAATCAGTAGTCAAATTAGTCAGAAATTCGACTCATATGAAAACTAATGGCTTGACGCCAGGGTTGTAAGAAGGGCATAGAGAGTAGAAGGTGACTCCTTCAGAAACAAGCCTACCAGCAGGAGTGGTACTTACTAATCCATGGGGTCTAATGCTGGGAGCAGACAAATTCCATACCCACACCCATTCAGGTGGCCAAAAAGGTGATCTAGGTAGAGGGCATTGCCTGTAGCAATAGACTGGCAAAACTAATTTTTTGGGGAAAGGTTAAATTTACAGTACATACGGAACAAGTTTCTGGATTATGAGTCTGAACCCAGGATGATAGCACATCTAAGATTTTGTCAGACACCCGTATCATGAAACTGAAGTTTGCAACATTTCAGAGTAAAGAAAGCGTTAGAGTAAATCTCAACTTAGACGTTAGCAGAACTGAGTCCAGATAGTTTGCAAAAAAGACAAATACACTTTGATCATAAGATGTGTGATAAGGTTTTTGGATAACAAAGTGCACTTCATCAATACATTAAATTGTACTTCCTTTATTGTGCAACTTGGCTATTGTGGTTAGAACTATTTGTTATTTTTTAGCTCTCACACTTTAACAAATAGGAGTATCATTTACTTGTTGAGATTAAAACACACCCACAGTAACTCCCCACATTGTCTTTGATGAAGAATCTGGCCTTCTAGTTCATTTAACATGAAATAACAGATTTGTGCTGATGGTGCTTTTGTTCTTGGTAGTGAGAGAACTTGTTATAGAAAAATTAGCTACTCACCCTCAAGCAATCACTAACATTCCAGTTCCTGAATAGAAAAGGGGAGAAGAGAGCAGATGGAAGCAAACAAAAATTGTATTAATAATACATAACAAAGTGCTGCTACAAATGATATTTCAATAGAGGCAAACAATAGGAAAACTGCAGTTTTCATTGGATCTTAATGTATTTATCTGTCTCTAATGCTTCCATCTTCCAAGCAGTTCTCTTTTATTGACACGGCAACACAAATTGCAGAAGTAAATTGAATCACAGACTCAGAATGTAAAAATCAATGAGAAATAATTTTGTAGCACTAAAGTGAATAGTGTAATGCTAGGTATTCATTTAATTAACCATGAGCCTTTCCACATAATGCACAATCATTGCCAGCTTTTCAGCTCATAGTTGTTCCAGGAATAATGGGTTTGGGATTCATCTTTAGAAAACCTGCATTAATATTTGAAAGCGTTTAAATCCATTAGTGGGTCATCTGAACACTGCAGGTCACTTTTACATTGCTAATTGAAACAATAGTAATGGGTTATAATCTACTGTCTAATAATGCCTGGAGTGTTTTACCGCTTTTATATCTGCAGATTCCAGGAAATATGTAAATTTGTTGCTGAACTGTTATAAAAATATGGAAATTTAAGCTGCAGACATCAAAGTATTTTTTTCCTTAAAAAAAAAAAACCCACGGCGTTAATAAACTGAAGAGTTACACTACATTCTGGTGTCAGGATAAATTCCTTACTCTAGACCTTCCCCTGTTCTCTCTTCTCCGCTCTGGGGGCAGCATCTGGCACTCACATTTTCCACGTTGCCATTAGGAGAAAGTGAATATCATTAAACCAGTGAGTAAACAATCATGTCATTGTTTCCATATGCAAGCTATACATTGACTCAGCCTGCTGGGTCCTGGCTGCTTTTTTATTTGCCCTACATGAATTTATGCAAGCATTTTATTTTTCATGGGAATTTTCAACATATATCAACATTTTCTTGGATGGGGGCAGGACATGTGGCAGCAACTCTAGCATATGAAATGAGAATATGAGTTCAGTATGAAAGCATATATGTATGTAAGTACATACATACATATAAAAGGAATTATGTGTGACAGTAGTTTCTGAATCCTTATAAATTGAATGTCATACAAATTGATACTTAACCAGCATTTTCTCTTTTAATTAAACATGCATTGCATGTACTTACCTGTATCTCCCAATGCTTAATTACAGCCTGATTGTGCAGAAAATCCAGGAAGATGCATCTCATTATAATAAGGAACATGCTTTGGCTTTGGCATAGACTGTATATGTATGCATGCTCATCTTATATAAATGAAATATCTCTTCAGATGCACTTTAATACCAGTACTCAAGGGAAAAGAACTTAAATCCATCCATTCACTCCCTACCATTAGCTACATGACCACATTAGTAAATTTGGGAGAGAGAAGATGACTAAAAGAAGCATCGGGGGGGCCTGTGTTTGATGCTCTAGGAAGAGAATCAACATTTTTGTTTCTGGCTTTTGTCATCTTTGCAAATATATCTACATGCAAGAAAGCTACTATAAGTCAGTATCAAAAGTCTGATTTGCTCCAGAGAGCGTTAAGAGAGGACTTCCATTGAAGTAATATGGATTGCCTGCACAGACAAGCAGAGCCCGACATTAATTTTTGTGGATGTGGAATTCAAATGAATCATGGGAATGACTTTAATAAGGGCTGTGGCTAAGAAAGGGGCCAAACCTTCAGTGGTTCCTGAAATGGACAAAACAGTTTGAGATGTGTGTCAAGAAACTGCAGAAAGGAAACGATCTTGTAAAGTCCTCTCTTAAATATTCCCGCCATGTTTCCTGTCTTTCTCCATGCACTATTAAGCTCCCTTTGAAGTCAGTATGTAGCACTCTCCTTGAATCAGAGTACAGGACATGGAAAAAGTTGAAACAATGACCCCAGACAGCGAGTTGTTCCTTTATCAAAGGACAAGTACCATTAGCCCATAGTGCAATAAATAGCATCCTCAGTAATGTTTTTCACATTCTAGCAGCTAAGGGAATTGAGAAAGGCTCAGAACTTGATGCTTCACAGTAAGAACCCTGTTGGGATTAAATGGGATGATAAATTGGGCTTTGTGTACTCAGTTATAGTTCATATGTAGTTTATTGTGCCTACAATAGGCACAGGTACTTAAGGGTTAAGGGAAAATCCCACGGTAATATCACCTGTCTAGTCAACCGACAAATCCTATGTGAAGGTCAGAGTCCCTGGGAGTTTCTACAGCTTTACCCTTCTTGTCTAGCTGTGTCATGATAATACTGATGATGTGGAAGCCCAAGAAACCAAATTCTTGCCTTTTTCATGTAGAGAAGCCTTGGTAAATCTTAAGCTGTGAAGAGAATTTACATAACTGAAATTATACACAGGCATCCCCTCACTTCTCAATTACCATTGCCTGTCTGACTACTACAACAGTTCTGTGTTCATTTCCTGGTCTTTGGAATTTTATTTGTTTTCAGAGTTGGGAGTCTGGTTACTGGTCATGCATGAAAATTTGCTCCCAGGTGTCACCAAGAGCTTACTACTTTCTTCTCCTTTAGGAGATCAGTCATTTTTCATTGCATTTTAACTAAACTACCTGTGTCCATTTTGAGATGTAATGGAAACACTTTCATGTAAGAGCATTTCCAGTTCTAGGTTGCCAATCACTTCCTTTTAGTGCATTGAAAGAACATTCATTTGGGAAACCGGAATCCTCCCCATAACTTACGACAGCCATTAATGGCGCTCCATTCATTGGTTCACTGGCTATTCGCAAAGGAAACTCTTGACCCTGCTGTCATGCATCAAGAAACAAATCTCTCCATTTTAGTGTATGTGCTATGCCTTTCAGTGACTTAGCTAAACCCCTTCTTCCTGAGTTAATCTGTTAGGCAATATGTTTTTCTGTCCAGAAGTAGTGTGGCCTCAATTCTGGGTGAGATGACAAGGCCAGTACTGAAATATGACATCTCTTCCAGCTGTTATTAGCATTGACTACTTCATTTATCCATTTATAATCAGTTTTCTTATTTTAATAGTAGATTTCTTTGTTCATTTATTCATTCAATAAACAGTATTTATTACTTAGTACTTTTAATAAAAGGATTTTTGGAGCAGGCTGCATTCTGATGCATATTTGTTCTTTATTAAAATCATTCAGGTCCTCCCTGGCAGTGTAGTGGGTTAAAGCATAGCACTAAAAAGTTAAAGCCACTTCAGCATGAGTTTGATCCCCACCCTGAAGGTGATCCATATGGCGCAGTAGACCTCTCCTGACCCACTCGCTGCTCCCCTCAGCAATGTACTCTGTCAGTCAGCCTGTTCTGCTCCCAACTGTCTCTGGTGAATCCTCTCACCATTCCTGCACCTCTGGCCTGTACCCCAGTTCTATATGCACAAGTAAATAAATTTTTAAAAATTTTTTTAAAAATCATTTAAGGCCCTCCCTGGTGGCGCAGCGGGTTAAAGCACAGCACTGAGAATCTGAAGCCGCTTCTGCATGGGTTTGATCCCCGCCTGCCCCGGAGGTGACCACATGGAGGCAGACCCCCCCTGACCAGCCCACTGCTCCCCTCAGCAGTGTGCTTCGGCGATCTGTCTGTTCTGCTCCCCACTCTGTCTCTGGTGAATCCTCTCACCCTCTGCATCTCTGGCCTGTACCCCAGTTCTGTACGAATAAATAAATATATCTTAAAAAATTTTTTTTAAATCATTTAAATCTTAGTTTCAAATTATTTGGGTGAAGATATATGTGTACTCATACTACATAAAACCCTCAAACTCATTAATAATAATGTGAGCTACTTGTATCAACAAGTTGATCTCATTTTCTCTAATTTTTTAATTTTTAAAATGTTACAATTTTAATGGTCTTTTCATGATCTAGCATTCATTTTGTTATGCATGAGCCCTGAATGTATTTTGATGCGTATAGCAAGAAATACAGGACCTTATCTAAATTTGACTGAAGAATAGTTCTTTAACCTACCAGGGAAGTCTCTGCCTTCTTCGCTGTTTGTGACTTCAGGAGGGACAAAGAGGTGTGGCCCTTTTCAACTAACACCTCCCTTGAGTCACACTTAAATAGCAGTGAGATGCCAGATGTAATATTCTCCTTCCTAATGACCCTGTTTTTAGAAACATCATTATGCTTTCTCAACAAATGGAAATAATATCATACATCTTATTGATTCTTACTATGATTATTACTTGAGTATTACTAATAATAACAGCTAACATTCAATACCTGTATGCAACATGCTAGACACTATTCCAGGTGTTCAAATGAACCATATTTTTTCATCAATCGCTAGTAGTTCCAAGCATTTACTTTCATATTCAATGTCTCTGAAGTTGGACTATGTCTGACAAACTCTAGGAACTCAGTTTACTTGGCAGAGCTTATTTTGTTTCTATAATGAGTCATATTCTATAAGATAAAGAATTAACAAATTCAGATGTCACAGCAACTCTGAGTTAAGTATTATATCTTATCTATTTTATAAATTCAATTGAGATAAGAATTCAATTAAATAACCTGTTCAAAGTTAGCAGTGGCCGGGTAATAAAAGGATTTGAAACCAGGCTAAGTGAGGCCAGGGTCTGTGTCCTTAACCTCAATCTTTTCTACTTCTGTCAAGATGACATTTTTCCTGGCTGGGTCTTTTATTTTCTTGTTTGCATGGTGTTGCACATGTTTTGTCACCCAGGTTTTTAAAATATGTTCCTATTTCTCGACTGCTCTATTCCAGATTAAACTGAAATTTAATGGGGCCATCAAAATGTCTGACTTCTGTATCTGAACTGGAAACACTGCATGCAGTCTTGTTAGTGTGTTTATTAAGAACTGCTCTCAAATCTTGAAAAGAGTTTAGCATCGGTGTTGATTGGGTAACATGATACAATCTATTGTCATTATATATTGATTTCACAAATTGGCCCCTTGATGTGAGCTGAATCACAGAATTGAGGTATGATTGGTATAAAGAGAGACACAATTGTGGAAGTAGCTGAAGTCATGAGCTTTATCTCTCTGGAACATTTAATAAATTATTCAACCTCAAAACCCACATTCCTGCTTCTAGATTTAAAGCATAGAAGAGATTAGATGTGGTAGCCTCATGAGTGGAAAAAGAGAGTTGAAAATAAAACTTGTCTTCAAAATAAAACTTGTGTCCAACAGAAAAACAAAGCAATAAGCATCCTTATTTTAAGTCATGTTTACCTCATTATCAAAAAATCAAAATATCCATGCAAATAGAATTAACAGAGGTAATTCTAATAACTCAACCTCACATACAATATTATTACCTCACTATATCAAACAGCAGCAGCAGGCAGCTTTATCAGAGTTATTTATAGAGTCCTACCATGAGTGTCTCAAGTCCATAGTATGACTTGTCCAACGAGGCAGCTGAAGTTAATGAGTTGGGGCAAATGTTCTTACTAATTTGAACTTTATCTAGTGCCCACTGGAGATATATACAATAAGAAGCAGTCTATGAACAGAAAGCGGCACAAGGATCCATAATGAAGATGAAACATGCAATGTGTCTTATTTTTTAAATATGAGAGATGAATTGCAACATGTTTGTATATGTCTGTAATTAAACATGATAAGAAGTTTCCCCCCCCCAAAAAAAACCCTACAGTTTTTCAAGATAAAATATTACCATATTACCTGAACACAATTGGGAAACATAAAATGAAAAGGCTAGACCCTGTTTGAACTAATGAATTTCCTACAGAATAACTTTGACTAAACTTAGAACATGTTCCTTTATAGACACTTGCAAATGGAAGAAATAATGCATAGGCTGGGAAAGAGTATGATTAAACTTCTGCACTTGAGGTCCTTCCCCTACTATGTGTAGGTTTTCCTAATCACTAATGTTAAATCACTCATTTCTTCAAATTACTCCTAATGTTTTTATTCATAGCACAGAAATGCAACTCCATTGGCAAGAAATCACTGGGCTTCTATATAGTTAGGTACTTACCTCTGAGCCCAGTGTAATCATTCATCAGTGTCTATGGAAGGAAGGGAGCAAAAAGGAAGTGAATTATTCTATATCCTTCAGGTGAATAATTTACTTGTTTGGTTTAAATAAACCACATTGAGGAATATCAATTATTTAAGATAACTTGTGTACAACTCAGTATGTTATAATCTTGTGTAGCAAGTTCTTGGCTCTGTGTACCTCAGTGGTTTCAAAGAGTTTAATGCCTTTCCTAAAGTGGGAAGACATTTCTTCACTGTAGGATCCAGGCTCATAGGTCATTTGGTCTCAACCACACTTGGCCATTAGTTTTAACCTAGATCAAACATTTTGTTACCAACTGGTGAGAGTTTAATCACTTTTGTTTATTTTATGTAGATCATTTTGCTGTGCCTTTCCAGTCATATCAAAGATCTTTGTAATAGATTCAAAACTGAATTAATTTCATTCATGTAAAGATCCTCTGTGCGTAACATGATGCTGAGGGCTGTGAATGATTGAAACAAACATAAGATTCTTACCTTTAATAATATTTCGATTTGGTTTAGAGATATATTGGAAGTTCAAAGTTAAAACAAATTAATTCCACCTGAGGTCTCTCCCCCACCCAAAAACAAAGCTAAAATCCATAGTGATGTATGGCATTTGATTACATGTTAGCAAATTATAAGAAACACTACCTGGGACTATATAAAAGCGTACAGTGAAAAGAGCTTTAAAGAGAGCTCCATGGTGAAGCAGTTCTTGAGGTATCTTGAGGTATGGTTATGATTGAGTTATGGTTAGAATCCACAGAGGTGTGATGCCTGGCAGGATGGAGGACAGATAAGAATTCTTCAGGTAGGAAGAAAACCCAGTCATGGTGGCAATAATGAGCAAGTTCCATTATTTCCACACCCTTGACAGCACTTGTTATCTCTTGCCATCGTGTTGATCATCATTCTAACAGTTGTAAGGTGACATCTCATTGTTGTTTTAATTTTTATTTTACGTAATGTCCAGTGATGGTGAACAAGTATTGATGCACCTGTAGGCCCTTTGTGTATCTTCCTCAGAGAATGTCTGTTCATTTTTCAGTTGGATTCTTTGCTTGTTTGTTTGCTTTTAATTATTATTGAGTAGGGTACGTACTTTGAATAGTATCACATAGACAACCGCAAATATTTTTTCTATTCCATCAGTTGTCTTTTCACTTTGTTGATACTACTTTTTGTTGTGCAGAAACTTTTAAATCTGATATAGCCCCATTTGTTTATATTTTATTTTGCTGCCTGTACTTTAGGTGTTATATTCCCGAAAAATCATTACCAAGATACATATTAAGTAGCTTTATCCCTGTGTTTTCTTCTAGTAGCTTGATGGTTACAGGCCATACATTTAAGTCTTTAAACCATTTCAAGTTTAATTTTTGTTAGTGGTCCAGTTTCAGTATTTTATGTGTGAAATCCAATAATGCCAGTGCCATTTATTAAAAAGACTGTCTTTTCTCCATTGAATATGCTTGGCCCCCATGTCAAATATTACTTGACTGTATATTGAAAAGCATTTGATTGATGAAAGGTGCACAAGAAGCCTATAGAATCAAGCAGGCCAGTAGAGAAAGCCTGTTTAGTGTGGCATGTTCCTCAGAGAAATCAGCCTTCTTACAATCACTCAAAGTACATTTAATGTATACTGTATGGCAACCACTAGGATTCATATGATGGGGGGAGAAGCAGACAGACTGAACAAGTAATCCCAGCAACAAAAAAGTATACAATTAAATCTATAAATAAAACTATGCGCAAGATAATAAAAATTATTTTTTAGCATAAATTTCATGTCAGGCACTGTGCTCAGGGGTTTATATCTTTTATCTCATGTAGACTACACAGTTCTTTACAGCTTCTAACTAGGAAACTGAAGCTTAGAAAGGTACAAACCTATTTTTGCAACTACTTTGCTAGATTGCTCAAATGTGGTTAATATATTTGGTTTTCCAAAGATGGAATATTTGGTTGACAAAAGGCAAGATATGTTTGAATATGTGATAAAATATATGAGATAGTCAACAGTGAAGGGTTAGAGATGGACACCCTAGGGAATTTATCAGAGGGGCCATACACTCCCCAGACACTGCAGTGGGACTGGCTGCAGTTGAGAACAGACAGAGAAGCAAAAGTTTGAATGCTTCACTATCTAGGAGTTTGGGTTTCCCGCTGTATGTGGTAGGACACCATGGTTAACAGATTTTACATTTGTGCTTTAGAAAACATTAATTTAACAGCTCTGTGGATGATAGAAGAAAAGCCACCAGAAAGGCAGAGACCAATCAAGAAGTCAAAGTGATAAGTAGTAACAGAAGATTAAGTGTAAAACAAAGCCAGGAAGTGGGGAGAGAAGAAAAGTAGCAGATTTAAGAGACACTACAGAGGGGAATATTCTGAACCTGGTTCACAATACAACATCAGAGTGAGAGAGAGGGTGACTTGGGTCCGGCAGAGCCTGATAGTGCCAATCGCTGTGATAGGTCTCTATGTAATAATGTTCCCCGCCACTGCTACCCAGATTGCATCTTGAGAAGAAGCACAAGAAAATTAAATGCACAAGTTGCCATTAATCAGCCTAGAAGACATGGCAATACTCCAGATAAGATGATTCCATAAAACTGTGCCCCCCCCCAAAAAAAAACTTAATTTTAGTTTTCACAAGGGATAGAAAAGAGAAGCAGAAACTTTGACTATCCAAAACTATCCAGTAAGGCTGGTAGAAAAAGTAAAAGAACTAAGCCACTGAGAAACATGAAGGAACATTTAAAATGTTCCCTAGAAGTCCCCCCATCAGCTATATTTTAATAAAATTCACTAGAGTTTAACAATGGGGTCCATTTTGGGGTGGGAGGTAAAAAGTCATCCATCCCCTCACAGTGCTGAGTGTGGGACATGAATACTGCTCTTCTAGGCCTTCAGGTCACAGTCACGATGGTGGTGTAAGGGGAAGGCCATGCATAGGGAATCACGGCCTACGTGTCCCTGAGGAATTATTTTCAGAGGTGCCTGGAAGAATCTTTCTGCTTTTTTTCCAGAAAGGAAAACTCTATCATTTCTCAGACCCCTATATTTCATTGTCCTAATTCAGTAGATTCAGAATGTGACCAGTATCTGTCTGGGAGGCCTCCGCGTGCATGTGTGTGTGTGTGTGTGTGCGCGCAAGCGCACATGTGAGTGTTTGTTCAATCTTCTGTGGCTAGAAGAATTACCTTGACAGACTGTGTCTGTCAGCTTCTGACTAACTGTGGGGTAAGAGGTGGAGTCCACATAAATTTCATAGACTTGGTCTGAACCACCACCCTTTGAAACACAAAGAAAAATGATAGTTAAAGCAAGCAGGCCCACACCAAATGCCCAGCCCTATGATCTCTGGAGAATTGTATCCCAAAGAGCATTTCCCTCCCTCCCTTCCCATCCCCTTTGGTAACAGTTCTAAACAAGGATCAACTTCAGCTGTGCAACATGCTGGCCAAAATTTCAGAAACCCTGGAACCAATTTATTCCATCTGGAAATTAGTTTCAGCTTTTATTGCGGCAGAATTTAGTCCAAACCAGACCCGATTTCCAAAAGGAGGTCCCTGCTCCTTTACTGTCAGAATTTCTCTTTTCAAAGCAGACTCACTTAAAAAAGATTTAAAATGATAATCAACATCAAAGATCTCCTTTTGTACACCAACTACATCTTTCCCCCATAGTGTTTCTCCCAGGTTACTTCTATTCAAGGGCATGAAAAATCCTACCATCAGTTACTATGAAAGGGAGAATTTTAACTGTTCCCTTACAAAAGTAATTTTAGCCAGCTTTCTCTTATGCCAGGTAGTGACTCAGTGGCTTTCCCAAAACAGCAGCTAGATGGGCTGCTTAATCTTTTTGCAAAAAAAATCAAAAATAAAAGCAAACATATAGAACAAGATTTTAACAATAAATTTTAAATAAAATATGGTCCCCCAAATCTACTTTCACAAATATATTAAAAGCATGCAACACCTCAAATAGTCTTATACATAAGATTTCTTTGTTGCAGTCCATCTGCTACTGATTAAACATTTTATATATCCATTGTGATCAATTATGCTATTTATATACTTGAAAATGATTTGTTTGGAAAGGTATGGTCTCGTGTAATTCTTTCATTTCTGAGAATGACAGCCCTTCAAAAAGTAGAACAGCACTCTGCACTCAGGAAATCCACCATCTGCTTTCTTATGCTCTTATAACAAATTATAAACCTATAGCCAAATAGAATTGAGCGAAAACAGAGTATAAATAATACTAATGGCATTCATTTGAGATGTTCAAAAATGCACCAAGTTTTAATTAAGCCAAGCTACTCTCTCAGTCTCCAAAGGAAACCACCACTACCTTTTTACTATCTGCACTGGAGGTCAGAGTTAAACTGTCAAATGGCCAGAAATTTTCATCCAGGTTGAGAAGGCATCCTTAAATTACTCTAATGTAGGCTAAATTTTTCAGGTGGGGAGAACAGACCAAAATGGTGCATGGGAGAGCTCAGCAGAACCTTAATCCCATCAAGAGTACTGGATTAGGGTTACAGTCAACATAATTGAGGGAAAACTGCTCTGGAAAATGTGCAGTCGACCATTTGCCAATATGAGTATTTGTTGGTGCCAAGAGACAGCAAGGACCTAGTGCCAGCAATTTCCCACCATTTGAAACTTAGCTATTGTTTCATTTTTGCATGACCAAACAGGCATCTGAAACCACAGAATAAAACCATTTTTCTTCTGCCTAGCCAAACCGCTTTTAGTGAAATTTTGTAAACCAAAACAAAATTGCTCTCATACTAAAATAAACGTTTGCCAACTATCAGACCATGATTTTATTTTTTTTAACGACCATGATTCATAGCCAGAAAGACCTCTGTCACAAGTAATCCTCCCAAAGGCAGCTAGGAGCCACACCCCCCATTCTTCCTGCCCCCTCTTTCCTAGCAGGCACCCTGGGACCAGCCGGCGCTGGCTCTGCACACCACTGGCTTGCTCTGTGTCTCTGATCCGCTTTCCTCTCCTGCTTTCTCCATTCCAACTGAAAGCTATTCTATGACTTCTGGCATCTCTATTAAGTAGTGAGCCACATGGAAATGATTAACTTTTGAACTGCAAAACTGAAAACACTCTTGTGCACACTGTGGAAATGAGACATGTCATGTAGCAAACGGGTTCCCTTGATAGAGTTTGCAGCAAGAAAAGAGAAATCATTGGCTGGGATTTTGGTTTTGTTGTTGTCATTGTAGATCAAAAGGATGTGATCATCCTTTCTGATTGCTCTTCTCTCCCCCCACCCCCCCTTGGTAAACAGCCTCTGAGTGAGTTCATTAAATATTTAAACAGCTCTGGTATCTATTAATGTTATCAGACACATGAAATATGTCTGATGGATTTATTCTGCCGTTAAGGAGCCATACCCCAGTGTCCCTCCTGGGACAGTGCTCCAGCTGTTTAAACTATAATTCCATCAGTAGGAGAAATGGTGAAAGCACTGACCTCTTTGAAACGGACTCATTGCTACTCAGCCTGTAAATTGCAAATGAAACCTTTCTGTAATAATGTTAAAATATGCATGCATAGGAATTAAAGCACTTGGGGTCACCAACAAAGCCTGGTGCATTTTCTGTAACCTCTAAGCAGCTGGTTGAAAGAATCCAATAAATCAATGCCTGAAGAAGATTAGTGATTAGAGGTGTATGAGTTTTTTTGGGTTCGATAGCTCTACCACCAGGTATGGGGGAATCTTAATCAATTCCCTGAAGCTTTTTAAGTGTTTTTTTTTTTAATTCCATTACTGTTTATTTGATCCTGTTTCTCAAAGGAGATAAATTATGTGGCTATGTGGTCCATTCTTACCCTCCAGAAAAATCAATCTGATATGAAATTATGCACGAGGTTCTTTAAACTCAACTAATTTGTTGTTCTGTTTTTACCTACTTCAAGCTTATTGAAAAAATGTCCTTGACAAATAAGATAAAGTATAGCTGGTCAAGTCTTTCAGGTGGAGAAAAGATGTGATTTAGTTTACTGGTAGGTTATCCATATCATTGCAAGTGTATTTGTTTAAAATAAGTTTAACTTCTATAAAAGCCCTTGAAGGATTTATAAGAATTACTGAAAAAGCCATGTGTTCACATCTCCTGGAAGTGGAAGTCTTAAGTCTTTGATTTCAAAGTCTTAGACTTGCTGTCTGAAGAAACTTGTTTTTGAAGCCATCAAATGGGTTGCCACCCAGAGCCTGACAAACAAGCCAATTCCTTGGTATTGCTAGATGTTGGATATATACAGTCTTGGTTACTAATTTAACAAGCACATCAAACTGATATGTTAAAAATCTGGCAAGTATAATGAATAAGTGATCAAACAGAAAAAAAAAATCCCAAGGATATAAAAAATAGGGTAGTGACTTAAATCTGATAGGATAACTTCATGGCAATAACCTCACACTCTCTAGTTGAGTAAGGTTATTCTTTCAGGAAAAATTGTGCAAATTATAAAATTGTGGAAATGCAAATTAGATAAACTACAAAAGAAGCAGCTTCTAAATGAAGAATTGGTATCAGTAAAGTCACCCAGCCTTTGTAATTGTGTATGTGAGGGAGGTCATTGCTAAGATGTATGTGTGAGATAGAAATTGGAGGTCTCAGGGTGTTCTCTGCTTTGTGATGGAGAAATTTTACTGTGAGTCACCTTTGTAAGGACCAACCCATAGTTTAATGCTTATTTCTCCTTTATTGGCTCATAATGAAGCAACCAAAAATTGATAATCATAAGGTCTACATAGTATGTCAGTCATATTACTAGTGGAATATCACTAGAGCACTACCTTTAGATATGACAGGGTGTTCTAGTGCATCCTAAGAAAGAACTGAGTGGTAAAAAAGCTGAAAAGACCTCAAATGAGCAATGCCTGCCCACACATAGTAAGTGCTCAGAATGTGAATTAAAAGGAATTGGGACAGGTAGGGAGATGTGGCATAGGAAAAAATCTGAACTATATGGCACCAATTATCTAGCCTAATTGAGGCTAGTTAGTGAATATTATAAAGGAATGAATTTCACCTGAACAACTGAAGCGCTTTCTAGCAAGTTTAACTATGTGAACATTATATAGACTGCCTCAATATGTAAGTTTCCTAATATCAGAAGTATAGGTTGTAAAATGATTTGATTCTTGAAAGACTCATGCAGCGGAAGAGAGGTTGACCAAGATAATTTTCAAACCTTCAGACCCAGTAAATCTATAACCTTTTAGATTCCCCAAAGGATTAACAAAAAGAATGCTCCAGAATGTGTAAATCACAAGTCTCTATAAGAGAAAATTTTATGACGATGCTTCCAAAATAACATTTCTAAAGTAGTAATGCCCTCCTTCTCCCAATAGTTAAAAAAAAATTTATATAGCAAAGGAAAATTCTGTGAATCCAAATCAATGTCCTTATTAGAAGATCACCACTTTAAGCAACTAAAATGCCCTTTGAATTTCACTGGAGCTTTGGAAAAAGATATATTTAGTGGTTATTAACCCAGTACTTATCTTTCCACTACACAAAATGTCTCTTTTCCTGAAGAATCCCCTGCAGAGAATTCCCAGACTGGAACAGGGCAGCCGCCTTGCAATTGGCATCCAAACCACAGGGCATAGCCAATAATGATTTGCAGTTAAAGTAGCTGCAAGGGAAAGATGGTAGTCATTTAAAATAATTTCTGCTGCTGGAATTTTGTCCTTTCACTTTTAATCACTTAAGGGTCAATTCACCTAGAATTCTGGGTTTAACCCCTTTAAATAATTTTTTTTTTTCCAAAAGGATCAAGGGTATAGAATGTGTAGGCACAAAGCAATATGAGTGTTCCTTCATGGGACATAAGCTTTAGGGAACTAAAGATAGGTTAATTCCATGCCTGATTCATTCCATGGACCATTTAACGAGAGCCTCTGGAATTGTTCAGCCAATAATGAACTCACAGGATCTAAAGGTAATCACTGCTGCAATTATTAAAATTTACACCAGAATTCTATTACCCTTTCTACAGATAAGTGTCTTGTAGTAAGTGGTCTAGAAGGGATGTGTGAACTGGTTCAATAACACCAGAAATCTCTTATTTGTTCTTTTTTATTTTCATTCTTTGCCTGTAGGCATGAAAATATACTTCTGGTTAATACTAAGGAAATATGTAATGTTATTTTTATAAAGAATTTAAAATTAAATCATTTTAGTATGTATATTTGCTCATTTAATTCCTGCAATCTGGCCTCTTATCATTATTAATAATTTTGAAAGCTAACCTATTGATCTCATACCTACTAAGCACTATTGTAAGCACTTTTCATGCATTCTCTCATTTGATACTCGGAACAATTCCCATGAGACCAATGTTATTATCCCCATTTCACAAATGAAAAATCAAGCTTGGAGGAAAGTTAGGTTCCCCCTTAAGAACACCTAGCTAGGAAGTGATGGAACCAGCACTTGAAGGCTGGGCCAAGGACCCAGCAGCACAGGCTCATAACCACTGTTTGACATGCCCATCACTGCCCATTCCAGTGCCTGTTCATGCCTAGGTTGATACAAGTTAATGGAGGTTTTGAAAAAAACTATGGTCATACTTGCCTTTTTTTCGGTAAGGACAATCTGTGTTCTTTTTTTTTTAACAAGACACAATCTCAATACAAAATTTCCCTTTTCAATTGCATTTATGATTCAATTGCATTTATGATTACTATAAAGGCAAACAGTGTGAAGCATTCAGTGGGTCAAGGAGTTTGGTAGTGTTGCTATAAGAAGACAAAAAGAAAATCAATCTCTGTCTTAGTTCAACACAGACAAAAATTCAGATAACTGTAAGCAAGCACCAAATACAATTTCGATCCTCGTATGCAGTTATCTTAATAATAATTCAGAAGAAAAAGAATTCTCAAGCTAACATCAACAATATGATTGTAACTACAGAACTTCATGTTTGATGTGAAATACAGCCTTTTCTAACAAATAAGTATGCATGTGCATATAGATACATACATACAATACACACAAAAACACATAACACCTTGAGCATTTATGTGAAAATCTGAACACAGGATCCTTTAAAATGTTGGTTATCTGTTCCCAGAACAATAAGCTGTATACCACAGGCAAAAGTTAATTCTTTTTTTCGCTGATTCCAGTTTGAAAGTAAAGTGTGTTTAAAAGAGAAAATATGAATTATATTCTAGAAACATTTCAAAATAATTCCTAGTAAATTATACAAGAGAACTTGCTGGACAGCTTCCAACCCCATTGTTCATATGTTGTGGGAAAATCTAGGAGGAACTAAATTCCCTTAGTATTTGTTATTCATTTAAAAATGACACGTTATCACTGTAGACTCCGTAAGTGGTTGTACTCAAGATTGGGAGAAGTCAAGCACATTTGATTCCACCGATGGCTTCAAATTATTTTTCAAACATTTTGGGTTTGAGGAAACTCAAAACACATTTTCCAAGTTCTCTTTTCCTTTCAAACGCATGTGTTTGGTAAGAAATTTAATCCATATGTTTTTGATTCATTTTGAGTTAACTCATCAAATTGTTGATTTTTAAGATCTATTTGATGTCTAAAAGCTTTTTGATGGCTGTAATTTTTCCCTCTGAAATAGTATTTTGTTTGTTCATGTGTAAACACACGTGGGTCTCAGAGATTCATGCTCCGTGTACCCAGGATTTGAGTGGGTGCTAACTCATTGAAACCCATGTCAGTCATCCAGGGGGGAGTTATGACATGGATAATAGCTCAGAGTGCTCAGATCCATTTTTATTTAAGTGACTTTCATTTCAAATCATTCTTACTCATGCTATGGATACATTTTATAAAAGCTAAAAATATCTTAAATTCTATCTGACTTCATTAAAACAGGAGTTCAGAAAATCAACTTTTGTTGAAAAATCATCAGTGGAAAGCATGTCATATTAAAGGTGAAAGGTCACTATACTTAGTATAAAAATTCTACTGTTCATCAAAAGTGCCCACAAATGAGATAGAACTATAACTTGTTTGGAGGAAGTTTTATTAAGTCTTTATTATTTTTTTGGTTATGCAACTTAAAACGAAGGAAGTCAGCAGTTCTAGAGTTTGGAATAAATGTAGGGGAAATTCCCTACCGAACTTTGCCTCTTTTTTCTTGAAATTGAAATAGAAGGAAGTGAATGATAAATGTTGGTCTGTCCACAAGATTAAAATATCCTGCCTGAGGCAATATGTCCCATCATCAAATACCATTGGTTTTAACACCCCCACTGAAAGAAAAGCTATCAGACAAGGCCTCTATGACTTACTCTGATGAATAGAGAGAGAGTAGATGGAAAAAGAATTTCACAGACCTTGTGAAATTCTAGACTTCTCTGAAGCCTAAAGCACTGTGCACATAAAAGCAAGCATCCATCTTCTCATGGTCAGGGAAAATATGTTCTTATTTTGCCACGAAACATCACAGAGAGCTGATTTTCATGCACAAATGTCTGTCTCATGTACAAATCTACAAAGGAAACATCCACAACTAGCCCAACAAATTGCTCTTAGTTTAATTGGGTGTTTGCCTTACAGATGCTTTCACTGTGACCGATATATCCTGGAACCCCTAAAAGTTCCTCAACATGTGGAACTTAGCTTCAAATGTGAGAGGTAGGGGCATGCTGACACTTTCCTCCCACTGCTTCCCAAGGAATCACTGGCTGATGTGCCTGAAGAAGCCATCTGTCCGAGCTCAGAAGTAGATGAGGCCCATTCCTTTCTGTGAAAAAACTCTGGAAAAAAGAATCATGACCAAATCTTTTCCTACTTAGGTGAGAAAAATAACAACAAAAACAAGAGCGGTTTCCCAAACCTTTCTTTCAAACAGGAACAACCCCCTCCAATGGATATTCACTTTTTCTCAAACTGCCCTTTGTCACTGTATTATCTGCCCTAAAAAAAAAAAAAGAATGTTTCATTCTAAGAAAAAATAGCTGAATACAGACCTATTGTTATTAAATTCACTTACCAAAATAATCTTGCAGAGAAACAATGCAGAGAAAATTTATACCATAATAAACTCTAAGAATATAGCACACACACACACACAGACTTTAACATTGAATGAAAACAAATAAAGATCTTTGACAAATAGACACTGATAATTTCTCAAGTGCAAAGTTCATCTAGGTAGTCTACCTTTCCCTACTGTGTATCTTGGGGTTGAAAGAATTTTTAAAGCCACAAGTGAAAAGGAATTACATAACTCTGATGAATCTATGATTGCTGCATATATAAAAACTAAAATATTTACAGCAACCTTCCTCATATTTGATCTAACTGATGACACTTTAGAATAATCCTTCTCTCTAAGGAAGAAACGCACATCACCTCTAGGTCCAAGGTTCACAACTCCACCACATATTAGCTAAAGAACTTTTTAAAAATTCCAATGTCCAAGCCTTACTCTGAACAAAATATAGCAGAATTTATAGGGTGGGGATCATTATTTTTTTTCAAAGCTTCACAATTGTTTTTGGTAATGTCACCTCACTGGCAGACTTAAGAATTTTCTGACAATTTCCAGTCACTTTGATCCGAAGCGTGAGAAGTCAAATACTGGTGATGAGAGATGAGGGTAACCACAAACTGTTCTGTAACAAAACCTAGAAATCTGCCAGTAGAATTAAGATTCAAAGGGGGGCCCTCCCTGGTGGCATAGCGGGCTAAAGCTCAGTACGGTAAGTGAGCCGCAGTCACTTCAGTGAAAGTTTGATCCCTGCCCTGGAGGTGATCCACACTGCGCAGAAGACCTCTCCTGACCCCTGCTGCTCCCCTCAGCAGTGTATTTCGTTAGTCTGCCTGTTCTGCTCCCCACTCTGTCTCTGGTGAATCCTCTCATTGCCCCTGCATCTCTGGCCTGTACCCAGTGCCCCTGTACCCATAAATAAATAAATCTTAAAAAAAAAGATTAAGAGGGGAAACATGAAAAAAAAATGTGAAGGTTCCAACAGGCTATCATGGGGGGCTATGGGTGCCTTGGTGGTGTGCTGTAGTAACACACACCTGAAGAGGGTGATACTACCTCTAAGTAACATACAGTGCTATAAACCAATGTTACCTCAATAAAATTTTTTAAAAAGGAGGCCTACCAGAGTAGCTGAGCTGCTTCTACGTGAACAATGAAGCCCATACACATAATAATAAAGCTGTAAACGCCAATAAATACAACTTAAAGTTGAGTTTCCAATTTGCAATTTTGAAGCACACTTTCAGAGGGAAAATTAATGACCTGTCAAGAGCTTTTCATTAATAATGGGAGTGATACTATGAGACAAAATAATATTTATACTTCTCTTTAATCACAAATCTTGTATATACTTTTCTATACTTGTTATTTGGTGTTTTTGTTATACCTGAAATAATAGTTCATTGAGGTCTTAGTGCCATGGTTCAAAATTTTCTCATTTTGAAAGGAACTCCTTAAGCTTTAATATTATTCTGTCAGTTTGAAGTTAGAGGCACCAATAATTGGTATTCAAAAGATCATATTCATGAGAGAATGCTGTTTATCCTTTATTTGATTTCTATCAAGGCATCTTAAATACTGATTGCTCAAAGAGTAACTGAAAATGACTGTTAGTGACATCATCAGTCACTGACCGCATAGTTTAGATTTCCATATTCCCCAACTAAAAATTCTGGTTAGGGACCTCCCTGGTGGCGCAACGAATTAGAGTGCAGCACTGCAAGTTGGACCCCCCCCCCATGGAGATGATCCACATAGCACCGCAGTCCTCTCCTGACCTGCCCGCTGCTCCCCTCAGCAGTGTTCTGTTCTCCACTCTGACTCTGGTGAATCCTCTCATAGGCCCTGTGCCTCTGGCCTGCACCCTAGTTCTGTATGCATAAATAAATCTTTAAAAAAAATTCTGGTTACACAACTTTGCAAAAATATTTCCCGTAACAATTTAATAAACACACACAAGAAAACTTTAAAAATCACCTTCTCTGTCAGCAAAGGTGATAAGTATGTTAAAAAAAAAAAAAGTACATGATCTTTTCCCAAAGACTGGGATCTAAAATATCTAGTTATTAAAATCATATTGATATGATAATTACTGAAATAAAATGGCTCTCCAGGAATAATAATTAAACTAAATTGCTTCAAAAAATGTCAAAGATCTACAATTTCTAAGAGGAATATGCCTGTGTAGGGCACTTACAACGTGTCACATGACATGTATGTGTCATACACCTGGCATTGAGTCTCAGTGCAGTGAAGACTGTCAATAGTGCCCTTGTTTCTCATTTAGTTTTACCAAAGATCTCTCATTAAAAAAAAGGTTGGACACCTATGAATCCATATCTTAATGTTCTATGCTGAAAGCATTTGTAATTAGAGACCACACTCTCATTTTTGAAAGTTCTCTTTTGTTTACCACGAAATCTGTTGGTCCTTTCATTTCTTTCTCAACCCATCTGATAAATGAAGTTATCCCTCAAGCTTCTGTCTTGATCTTCTTCACTTTGCATGATTCTTAATTTTCATGTTGTTTAACTGCTTTTGTTGTTTTCATTTTCACCGGTTTTCTAGTGTTTCCTAACTTTCTTCTTTTTTTTTTTTAAGATTTTATTTATTTATGCATACAGAACTGCAGTACAGGCCAGAGGTACAGACATAGTGAGAGGATTCACCAGAGACAGAGTAGGGAGCAGAACAGGCAGATCCACGAAGTACGCTACTGAGGGGAGCAGCCGGGGAGACAAGAGAGGTCTGCTGCACCATATAGATCACCTCTGGAGCCAGGGATCCAAGTTGCACTGAGGCAGCCACAGTCAGCTTTGCAGTGCTACGCTCCAACCCACTGTGCCACCAGAGTGGGCCCCCTCTCCTAATTTTCTAATTCTAACATGCATTTTGCCCTGAAACCGCCAGATATCAAAATGCCTATCTCCACAAGGTTATTTCAAGTGCACCTTATATTGTTATCGCCCCCACATATCCCCAAGGTGATGTTCTTTTACTGTTTTCCAGTGAATAAGGTGTTACTTTATTGACACAATTATCCCCAACCTAAGTCTTAAATTTGAGTCCTTTAAAATGTTATAATACTGGGCCCTCCTTGGTGGTGCAACGGGCTAGGATGCAGCACTGCAAGCTAGGTGCCACCACTTCAGTGTGAGTTTGATACCTGGCCTAGAGGTGACCCACATGACACAGCAGATCTCTCCTGACCCGCCCAGTGCTCCCCTCAGCAGTGTGCTTCATCGATCTACCTGTTCTGCTCCCCACTCTGTCTCTGGTGAATCCTCTTACTCCCCCTGCACCTCTGGCCTGTACCCCAGTTCTGCATGCATAAATAAATAAATCTTTAAAATATATATATAATACTGTTAAGTATTATCCAATAACTAATCTAATAACTTATCTAGATTGGTTGATTCAATTTGTAAATGAATCTAGAATCCTTCTCCATCTCTTCAACATCACACCTATAGTTTTAGTTCTACTCTTCATCATCTTTTTCTTGGTATCTCTCAATATTCTTCTAACTGCTTTAAAACCACAAGGAGATGCCATCTTGTGCCTGTGAAAATGGCCCATATTGAAAAGATCAGAAACAAGTGCTGGCAAAGATGTGGTGGGAATAGAATCTGATCCAGCTCTTATCCACAGGATGGAGGCATCTCAAAATATTAAAAATTGACCTGCCAAGTGACCCAGTAATTCCACTTTTAAGCATCTCTCAAAAAAAATCATAATCACTAATCTGAAAAGAAACCTGCACCCCCATGTTTATCGCAATACTATTTACTGTAGCCCACTTATGAAAGCAACCTTTTATGCCCCAGAACAGATAAGAGAATCATGAAACTGTGGTATATATATACACAGTGGATTAGTAAACAGTGAGATGGATGGAGCTAGAAGGGGTATTGCTAAATAAAATAAGCCAGAAGGACAATGAGAAATATGGGATAGAAGATAAAGCAACTGAAACATGTGGAATATAAAGTAACTTCAAAAAGATAAGCTTAAAAATTAACCCTTGAGAAGATGCTAACTACAACTACAATGAGATACCACCTCACACCAGTGAGAATGGCGCAACAACAAATGTTAGCGAGGATGTGGAGAAAAACAATCTCTCCTGCACTGCTGGTGGGAATACAAACTAGTACAACCACTATGGAAAACTGTTTGGAGGTTTCTCAAACTGCTAATCATGGAGCTTCCATATGACCCAGCAATCCCACTCCTAGGTATTTACCCAAAAGACACAGAAACACTGATTTAAAAAAAAACACTTGCACCCCCGTGTTTATTGTTGCTTTTAATAGGAAAGACATGGAATCCACTCAAATGCCCAAAAGTAGATGAGTGGATTAAAAAAGATATGGTACATATACACAATGGAATATTATTCAGAATATTACTCCATCCAGCAACATGGATGGAACTGGAAGGAATCATGCTTAGTGAAATAAGCCAGAAAGAAAAAGAAAAATACCAGGTGGTTTCACTCATAGCAGGAGCCTAGAGGAAGGGGTGGGGTTGGGCTGAATATAACAATGACAACTGTATTTTACAGGTGTGGAGTGGGGAATGGTATAAAAAATGGGAGGGGAAAGTGCATAGGACTATAATGATGGCACATGGGTGAATTGGTGATGAGACATCCACAGAGTTTACAACTGAGATGAAAAAAGTCACAAAATGATGTAAAAATAAACCATAATAATAATTAGCTCTTGAAAATTGCTATAGAACTGAAGCATCCACCGTGGGGAATTGAAGAAAAGCAGTAAGAACAAAGGGAAAGAAGCACAATGGACTATGAATTTGGACTATGTGATTTGTGGGTGGGTACACCATGGTGGCTATGCCTGATGGGGGTAGCCAAATATTAGTGTGATTAAAAATTAGTTAAATTAATAAATAACAAAAATTCAGGCACAGGTCTGGATGGATAATTTGATCAAGAATAAAGTTTATGGGAAAACATCCCTAGTCACAAAGTACTTTGCCAAGTTAAAACATAGATGAGGCAATGACATACAGAGTTTCTAACTCACTCCACATCTGACAAAACACTTAATTTCAATTTAGCCAATAATTGGCTGAGAATCATTGCCTCGGAGGCCAGTATCAGTCAGCCTCTGATGTAGTGTGTGAAGATCCAAAAAACAGTAACTGTTTCTGAGCAGCTTACTGATTATTTTAGATATTTTTATTCTTATTTATTTTTGTAAGTGTTTTTAGGTCCCCAAATATATTGAACAGAAGATACAGAGATTTCCAGGGTACTCCTGTCCCCAACATGCCCAGCCTGCTCCATTATCAGCATCCCCCAGCATGCAAGTGATGAACCTATCCTCATCAACTAGAATTCATCATTTACATTAGGGTTCATGCTTGGCATCGTACATTCTATGGGTTTGGACAAATAATATGGTGACTTATTGCCACCATACAAAATATCTTGACTGACCTCAAGATCCTCTGTGCTCTTGCCTATTCATCACTCCTACACCAAATCCCTGGCCACAACTGATTGTTTTTACTAGATCTATAATTTTGCCTTTTCTAGAATGTCATACAGTAGGTAGAATTTTAGATTAATTTATTTTATGTAGTTATATGCATTAACAGTTTCTCTATGTCTTTTCCGGTTTCAGAACTCATTTTGTTTTAGGATTGAATGATACTCCATTGTCTGAATGTGTCACAGTTATTTGTCCATTCACCTACTAAAGGGCATCACAATTGCTTCCAAGTTTTCACAATTAGGAATAAAGCTGTTTTAAACCTTCACATCCAGCTCCTGTGGTAGTAGCAGTATTATCCACAAGAGCCATATCACGGAACAACCTAAATATGCAATGACAGACAACTGTATAAAGAAATTGTGGGGGATATCACTGGAATGCTGCTCAACTATTTGAAAAAACAAAAGTGTCTTTAGGAACAAAATGGAGGAATGGTGAGGTGATTTTGCTAATTGAAATAAGTCAGAAACTGAAAAACAGATACAGGATGTTTCAGTTATTTGTGGAATATAAATAATTAAAAAGAATAAATGATGCATAACAAAAATAATTCTTGGGCTCTGTAAAAAACTACACTGTTTACCAGAGGGAATGGGGGTTGTGAGGAGGCTGAAGGGGAAGGAAAGGGATAGAACATAGCACTGGAGGGCTGGTGGAAGGGAAGGAGAGCAAACACACATGTAGATATGTTCCCCCGAAGTCACATAGACATATACATGACTGAAAATAATTTTTTTAACAATTAAAACTATCCATGTAGAGTTTTTGTGTGGATCTAAGTTATCCTTGGCATTTACTCAGATGCCAAGGGCTGAGACAGCTGGATGATCTGGAAACAGTACAGTCAGTTTTAGAAGAACAATCAAACTGTGATACCTGACCTACATAAAACAAAAATAAAGTTTGATATTTTAACACTCATTCTACTCTCAATGACTGAGCTCCTGTTGCTTCACATCCTCACCAGCATTTGGTGTCAGAGTCCTAAATGGTTTTTATCCAAAACAGTGTTTTCTATGTTATTACAGTAAGACTCACAAGATGAGTTTAAGTTTGAATCTGGAAGCTTATATATTGAAATATTTCCTTAAAACGAAGATGTTAACTTTTGTAACATACAAAGTGGCCCTTAAATTTGATTCTCCTCCATATTTTTAGAATTAATCTATGAACCCGATCTTTTTCACCTTACAGCAGTATATTGAAATCATTGTGAGAATCAAAATCACTGAGAATTCCTCAGCCACCCTCCTCCCCACTCCTTCGGGTTATGGTTATGTAGTGAGTAGTAGGCCTATAAGGCTATATTTTACCTATGTGCATTTCAAATGGTTCTAATGCAAGAACAGGGACCACACTTTAATAATTATCCATGGGACCTCAGATCCAAGCTATAAATTTCACATACAACAACTTACCATAAGAACCTTTCAATGGCTTATCCTCTGTGAACATAAATCCCAGCATCCAATCACATCCTTGGTCATCATTCACTCTCACTCAAGCCCAACCCTCTTGGTCAAGCCAGATAATAAAGTAGCTAGGCTCTTAGAGTATCTCCAGCAGAGAAAGGCTCAGGTTAATTTCTCTGATCTACCATTATTTATAGAAATGTAAATTCTGTTTTACAGAGATGGCCTTGGCTTACAACCAAATATGAATTGAAAATTTTGGAAAGTTCATATATGTTATGTTACATAATACTGCCTATAGACTTAACATAAAATTAATTACCTTGGGTGAATGGTTTTAATAAGTTTCCAAATACAATCTCCTACGTTCTCAGAGCCACAAGAAACACGCTCTCCAGGTGTCCCAAACCACTGACACCAGAAGGGGAGTGCATTAAGTTGTGACAGTGCTATAACCTTTTCCTTGCAGAGCCATTACATATCAGCATTTGTGAACCCCTAACTGTTTCTATTGCTCCTTCATTTCTTGGCCTTCCACAAGAAATATGAAACTCCTTTTCCTAAACTGCATAAGTTTGTCCTGCTATGTGCATTGTGCCTACCATGCCCAGCTTTCTCCACAGATTCATGTTCCAGCCTGTGACTTGGGATAGGAGTGAGGATTTCCTATATTCCACACCCCCAAGTTCACTAGGTCTGATTTGCCAGACCCCTTCTGTTACTTCCCTTTAGGTTTTGATAGGATTTCCAACTCTTAACTTCCATAAAGGCTTACCACAGAACAAGAGATTTGATAGAGAAGGAAAAAATAACTTGAGTACCTGCTTCATTGCATCATATCTAATTTTTTTCTTGTATCATTTTTCCTTACATCATTATTCATTTTTGTAGAGTAATTGTTTTCTGTAACAATTGGTTTCTCCCACAAAAACAGTGATTCGAAAGGATACCTGCACCCCTATGTTTATTGCTGCTCTATTTACAACAGAGAAGTGGAATCAACCCAAATGCCCAAAAGTAGATGACTGGATTAAAAAGAGCTGGTACATATATACAATAGAATATTACTTAGGAATCAAAAAGATTAATGCATGTCTTTTGCAGCAACATGGATGGAGCTGGAAGGGATCATGCTCAGTGAAATAAGCAAAATACTGGATGGTTTTACTCATAACAGAAGTGTAAGTGATGGGGAAGGGAGGGAGGAAGAGAGAGAGAGACAAGAAAATTTAATAGAGTTAAAATGAAAACAATGAACAACTATAAACCAAAGACATTTTATGGGGGTGGAAGGGGGAATGGGATCGGAACTGGGGTGGGAAGAGTGCAGTGGACTGTGGTGATGGCACATGGGTGAATAGGTGGTGGGAAGCCCATGGGGATTACAACTGAGATGAAAAAATGCATAAAATGAAGAATTATGTAAAAAAAATGTTTTACATCATATATATTTCTTATACACACACACACACAGAGATACATATGTATATATCCATATATATAAGAAATAACATCTGCAAGAAAAAAAAATAATTGGCTTCTCCATTCAGGTCTAGTCCCCTAATTCCCCAACCACCACAGCACCCATGAACCATCTCCATAGTCCCTTGTGTTGTGCCTTCCCTGTTTTGATCTCCCTCCTTCCCTCTCTTACTGGTTGCCTCAGATCTATGGTCAGCTTGTTAATTTTGCCTTTTCTTGACCTTTTGTTTGGTTCCTCTGTATTCTGTATGTAAGTGAAACCATCTGATATTTATCTTTTGCCCCTAAACTTACTTGCGTTAGAGTAATCCCTCCCAGCATCCCATGTTGTTGCAAATAACAAGAGATCACATCTAACTTTCTCAGGATGTCATTATAGAGGATTCTGTTGTCTCTCCTCTTTAGATTGCAGATTCTAATAGAATTTATAATAAGCATGCAACTGTGTCATTAATTTCTCAAGAGGACATTCCAAATTACTCCTCGTAGTTACCCTCTGGAACACTTCATCTTCCAACCCTCCTGACCTACCATCATGGATCCTACCCTGGTTGACTCAGGGTCCATTTATAAGTGACATCAATGCCTAGGAAATGTAGGTAACTCTCTTCACAGTTACCCCACAACCTTCAAGCTTCTACTTAATGTTTGCTCCCAAAAAGCAATTTCCCTTATTGTTGACTAGAGACCATTTTGCTCCTTCATGATTATAATAGTAACTAACTATATTCCAGACCATGTTCTGAGACTTGCAAGCAACGGTATATTTAATTTTTATTTTAGCCATTTGAGTATATATGTTTTTATTCTTCCTATAGCGAACATGAAACTATTGAGGCATGGAATGATCTCATAACTTATCCAGAGTGAAACAACAAGCATTTTCAGAGCCAGGATTTGAATTCAAGAAGTTCCAGCAATCAAGCTCTTTAAATAGCACTGCAACTGGTAATTATCTATGTATGTATCTACTGTCTGTCTCTCCTTCTCATGGATAAGCACCATGAGGTGAGGGCCACACTGATTCTGTTCCATTAGTATATAGATGGTACTTAGCATAGTGTTTAGCAGATAATAGGCACTTAAGGAAGAAGAAAGGACAGAGGGAGGGAAGGAAGGAAGAGATGGAAGAAGGAGAGAAATAAAGTGAAAAACAAATCAATATTTAATGACCTGATACATGACCAAAGAGAGGATATAATTTCAGTGATGCTCACACTAGCTGAAATGTATCCTGGTCATGGGCACAACCCACTGTAACAACCGCCATAACTTCAGTGCCCAGTCACTGTGGACTAACAGCTAGCAAACACTCAAGACAGGAAGGAGACTTTGATCAAAGTTTCTTCCCCAAAGAAAACGCAGTGAGCTGAGAGAACAATACTAGGCATGCCATAAATTGCTGCAATGTGGGTGGGCAATATTAAGAGGGGGAGTCTTAACCACACCCTTGTCAGGCAAATCAATGTCAAATCCATTGGTTTGATTTCAGAGTGACAGAATGACAAATAGAAACCTGACTCCCCTGAGGCTGGGCTTTAACGTGGCTGAACAATCTCTTCTCTTTTAATTGAATAGAGTTCCAGGGAGATGGAAGAGGGCAGAAAGGAGGAATGGCAGATGAGTGAAAGGGGTCCACGGGTAGAGGAGAAGCATGGCTGTGAGCTACTAGCAGCCCAAGTGTGCTCTGTAAGTGCTGTCTGGGAAATTTATGTTTTCAGGGGGCGCAGCGCTGGTTCCTGTTTCCTGAGCAGGCATTTGGGGTACTTGCATGCAGAACGGGAATTACACTTCTCTGCATCTGATTTTTAACTACACCTGTACACTCTTAGAAATGCTAATAGACAAATATAAATTTAGGTACAAAGGAAAAATCTAATAAGAAGAGCATGTGAATAAGTAAGAAATGTCTAATTTTTTGCAGTCATTAGGACTAGGGGAACATGCTTATAGTAATTAGGTAAGATTGATTTCGAGGCCGAACACCACCCACAATTTGTGTAGTCTGGGGGTCAGGCGGGCAGCTGCAGAAACCGCTCGGCTAATTATGAGAATTCACTGTTCGTTAATAGAATCTCTCTCCACAAACAGCAGCTGTGTGTTTGCTCACGCAAATTATTAATTCTGGCCTCGCCTCAGCTGCAAGTTTCTGCTGTGCAGAAAGGAATCCTCAGATAGAAGTGTCAGTTATCACCCAAGCGATACCAAGAAAGGAAGGAAAATATGAAATGAAAGAAAATATCTTCTAATCACAGGTGTATAAAGATTTTGCATCTACCTCCCTTTTCTGCCTTTCACTCCCAAACAATTGAATGCCAATTTTGGAACTCATTAATCTGTAGGCAACCTAGCGAGATCTAATTTATACCTGTCAGGAGCAATGGGCAGCAGCTAATAGGAAAGTAATTGCAATATAAGTCTGCTTCCCCACTTGATAGTATGCAAGATTTTAATGACAGCCCTTCTCCTTTGGAATACCAGGCTGGCCAACAGATACATTCTCTCTTTTGCAGTCACACTGGGAACAAAAGAGATGTCTTCTTGGCTTTTATTATATACTGCAAATAAAGTGATAAAGGCAGAGTAGATGGAACATGAAGCACACCTATTTATTCTCTGGAAGCAATGAACGCGATATTCCTGCAATACAAACTGTGATCTAGTACCACACCTTTTTATTTTGTTTTTAAAAAAGGTATCTGGCTGGAATCTAATACCTACATAAAATATATCTCCTGCTTCAAATGGAATTGAATATCTGTATTCAATAATGAGCTAGTGTGAAATGTCAGGATACTTAAGCGGGCTCAAAATTTCCCATATTGCTTTGGAGTCCTTAGAAAGAAACTAGTATTTGCTACATAAAAAAAGGGGGAAGTATCTACTTATTTCAAAGCCCCCTCCTTTTTTTTTTATTCTAGGATCATCTTTTGTGGGATTTTTCCATGAAAAAATTAGGAACACCAAAGGTTGCGTAAGGTAACAGAATGTTTTGCAAAACTATTTTTCGAGCATGACCTCTTGCTTCTTCAACCACTGCCCTAACTAGATGATTTCTAAGTGGTCCCGAAGTATGAGAGCTGAAAAAAAAGTTTAACTTCTGAAACATGAAGCCTTGCCTCAATTTCCCTGCCTTAAAGGTTACTCCTGTATAAGTTCAAGCAAATTCAGTAACCTCTCTCAAATGTGCTTGCTTCAAATACAAACCTTCAGGTGGTTGGGATAGAATCAAATAAAAAGACATGTGGAAAAGCACTTTAAAAGGAGACATGCAGGGCTCTACCTGGCGGTGCAATGGGTTAAAGCACCACATTATAAAGCTCTCTGAAGCCACTGCAGCAGGAGTTCAATCCCCCACCAGGGAGGCAACCCACATGGCTGGCAGACCTCTCCTGGCCCACCCGTTGCTCCCCTCAGCAGTGTACTTTGTCCATCTGCCTGTTCTGCTCCCCGCTCTGTCCCTGGTGAATCCTCTCACCCTCCGCATTTCTGGCCTGTACCCCAGTTCTGTAAGCATAAATAAATAAATTTATTCACCAATAAATTTATTCATCGATAAATTTATTCATAAATAAATAAATAAATTTATTCATACAGAACTGGGGTACAGGCCAGAGATGCGGAGGGTGAGAGGATTCACCAGAGACAGAGCGGGGAGCAGAACAGGCAGATCGACAAAGTACACTGCTGAGGGGAGCAGTGGGCGGGCCAGGAGAGGTCTGCCAGCCATGTGGGTCTCCTCCGGGCAGGCGGGGATCCAAGTCATGCGGAAGTGGCTTAAGCTTCTTAGTGCTGTGCTTTAACCCGCTGCACCACCAGGGAGGGCCAATATAAATAAATCTTTAAAAAAAAAAGAGAGAGAGAGAGAGATACATGCAAACACTTGTCGTTACTTATTCTGTGACAACCGAAAGTGCTTGTGGAGAAAGCATACATTAAAATGCAAATTTCTAGAAAGAAGGAAGAGAGAAAATGAGTTACTATTGCACATCACACTTCTCATGCTGTCATCCCTGTTTCCAAACCAAATTCAACCAGTCTTTGGTGGTGTTTGATTTGAGCTCAAAACCCATCCAAGACATTGTAGGAAAGGCAAAGTAAATAAAGCATAATCCCTGCCTTCAAGTGGCTTATCAGAAAAACAAAGGTAGTCTGTCCTGTTACTGCTTATTTATTCAATAAACATTAAAGACCTCACACTGTGACAGGCACTATTGTACACAACAGTTAAGACGACAGCGTGTCTAGACTGTCCTGAGGGTGGACAAGATTGAGGGGGACAGTCATAATGTTCCTAATGCGTCCTAATCCCCTTGTGCTTAAATTAGTCATGACCTTTGAAATGTCACTTCACTTCTCAGAACCTTAGTTTCTTTATTTGTAAGAAGGAAGTTCTTAAAAGATCTTCTTAAAGATCTTTTCCAAGTTTGAAAGCTCTATGGCTCTGTGTTGTTTTTTAATTTAAGAGATAAATGGTTTGAAATTACGATTATACTTAATCCTTGCCTTGCAGTGAATAGTAACATAGATAACAACAATTAACAAAACATTTTGAAGGAAAAAATATTAGAATATAGGACAGTGAATTGTAAATAAAAAGTACTAAAATGACCTATTTGGTATGCGTCATGGTGGAAAATTTTAAATTACCCAGGAAATGTGCTCCATGTTCATAATCGAAAGAGATGATTCAGGTCAAGCATTGATTTGGACAAATCACTTATACATTCTGAGTCTTACTGTTCTAAACTGTTTACTTTTAAAAAATGAAGCCTATCCATTTCATAGTTCTTGTGAATATCAAATGAAATATTTATGAACTATTTAAAATAATATTTTATAAATATAAGTAATCTGCTTGACTTACTATAATCTTGAATGGCTAAATTTGCCTGACCACACTAAGTTCTAGAACTTCCGTAAGAATGCAAGTCTCTACTTCACTGTATTCTATAAGATTGAATATTGCTTGGAATCAAGAGAGAACAGGGCCACATGTCAGATCATTTCATTCACTTATTAAATATTTGAATATTGTGAAAGTTACCTAATCTTCCCACCTTTCTGTTTTGTCATCATGAATTCTTGAAAGTGCATGAGATGGTTATGAATAATGGAAGGACATCAGGCCCAGTGAGCAGAGGATATGACGTGTGACTTTCTGCTATGGTGTGACTCAGGCTAGAGTGTCATCTTGCTGCCTCAGAAACTGACTTTCCTTAATTTAACTTTGATGATCCCTACTTCTAGAGAGTTTTGTGATAAACAGTCACATTTGCCTCAATTGAAAGAGGAAAAAAATTACACTTACTTCTCTTACATAATTGCCTCCATGGCAAAAAAACATGTTTAACCAACAGACTTAGAGAAAACATTAAAACCAACTCTGTGCTGTGAAGAGAAAGCTACAGAAAGACCTCTTATCTTGTTCAAATCCTCTCCTATCTTGTTCTTACTGCAGCTACCTCATGAATGGGCAAGTATCTCCTTACTTTCAGGGAATCCAAATTATCACAACATTCAGATCTAGATATGACATCTTTGTTCTTACTTTAAAATAGTCTGGTTTAGAACTGTTCCACAAATCTACTGTCGCATAGCAGACCATGAGGAACCCTAGAGATTTAAAACTGCAGCAAGTTTTTCGATATCTATCCAAATAAGAGGGACCAATATTCTCACTTAATTAGTTTCAGCTTATTTAAGTGTAAATTTAAGTGTAATGTCCACTAAAAATACAATTGGAATTAAGGATACTAGAAAGGCAAGTAAAGAATTATCAGCCTCTTTAACTGGCAAGATATTTGCAATAAACTTAACAGTCAACTCTTTTTTTAGCTCACGAGTCTGCAACGTGGGTCACAATCAGCAGGGAAAGTCCATCTCTGTTCTATTAGCCATTAGCTGGGGCAGCTTGGCTGAGACTAGAGAATTCACATCCAAGATGGTTCTTTTATATGCTTGGTAAGATAATGTTAGTTGCTGTCTGACTTCTTCACACGCTAGTGTCTCAGCTGCAAGTCCTAGAGTCCCAAGGTAAAAATAGTGGAAGCTGCCAGTTACTGAAACCTGAGCATTTCATCACTTTCTCTGCATGCTATTGAATAAGCAATCAAGGGCCAGATTTCAGGCAAGGGACAGAATCCACATCTCAATGAGAAAACATTCAAATATTTACGAGGAAGGGGCGTATTTCAAAACTGCCTCAATAAATGTCCTAATCATGGTTCACTGTAGGAAACCGAGCCCATTGTGGAGATGGGAGCAGAAAGCACTGAATGTAAGCAGACACTCATGAAGGCCCAGGAAGGACAGACAAGCAAATGCTAGGGTGGTCTGCAAATGACTTCCAGAGCAATAAGAGTGGTTCACCAGGGGAGTCCCTATAGTCTGCCTCTAGGGCTCTGCTGAATCCAGGATGCCAAAGGCGGTCCCTCGTATCCAGAAAAGCTTGAGGCTGGAGACCTACTTCTCAAGTAGGATGTCAGAACAAGGTGATGTCTGTGGCCCCTGCCTCTCACCACCCGGGATGCTGGAGAAGGACTACCGAGCAAGGAAGCCTCAAGTGTCCTCTCTCACTCAGTCAGTAACCTAGCAGCAGTTTTCAGACTTCAGCATGACCCAAAATCATATAGAAACCAGACTGCTGAACTCACATCAACAATTCCTGCTTGAGTAGGTTGGAAGCAGGGTCAAAATCTGCCTTTCTACTATGTCCCCAAGTGTTGCTGCTGGTGCTGAGACAGGGACTCCAGTTGCAGAACCACTGGCCTAGAGGTAGCTGAAGGTGGTGACCCCCTGATTCCCTTCCAAATCTACAATGAATATAATAGGCAGAAACTGACTTGCAACCAAAACCATGCTTGTGAGGTAGCATAAAAAGGCAATTTAGGCCCTCCCTGGTGGCGCAGTGGGTTAAAGCACAGCACTAAGAAGCTAAAGCCACTACTGCATGAGTTCGAATCCGCCTGCCCTGGAGGAGCTCCACATGGCGCGGCAGACCTCTCCTGACCCGCCCACTGCTCCCCTCAGCAGTGTTCTTCGTCACTCTGCCTGTTCTGCTACCCTCTCTGTCTCTGGTGAATCCTTTCACCCTCCACATCTCTGGCCTGTACCCCAGTTCCATATGAATAAATAAATAAATCTTTAAAAAAAAATGCAATTTAAACCTCCAGCTAAGAGAGCTAATCCAGACACTTAGCACTAGAACTATCACAGGAAACACTGACATATCCAGAAGTTGAGAATCGGTTAACATTCACCATAACCTGACTTGACTGTATAATTTACCACAATGATTGTAAATACTAAATTCCTCATTGTGAACATGAAGCATCCTTATTTTCTATGTGTGTACTTGTGACAGTGAAGTTTACAATGAAGTTCCTCGCATCCTGGCATCCCCAAACTCCTAATACACACATATATTTTGTACACGGCAAGTTTTTCATGGAACAAAAGGGAAATTTTTATGTCACTCTCTGTGAAGCTAAATTGTCATTTTCTCAGGGTGAGAAAGATGATTGTATTATTTGTTGATTCTCTTTCCAAATAAGATTTTGACACATGCTAGTGTCTGTCAGTTTGTCTTTATTTCCCTCCCTTCCTTGAGCAGCGCTGGTGTCCATGCAAATGTCCCTATTTTAAACAGAAAGTTGGAGATGGGGAAATTTGTATGCAAGGTTAGTTTGAAGAAGGTGCAGATGAATTTTATGCTGTTTGCAGAGTTAGTCTTCATTTGATTAAATAACATGTTTGCACTGAAAAGAAGAAGAGGGAGAAGATCTAAGGAAGAGAGTGCACAAGTAGACGATGAGTTGGAACATCTGCTGTGCTGAGCATCCCATGGGTGGTGCTGGGTTGCGTGATGATTATTTCACAGGTGCAACAACCTCATTATTCAGGTACATCAGGAAGTGCTAAGATGATTCCCAGCAGAGATGGGTAAGTGGAACGTAAACAATATCTCAGCTGGATCCGTTGAAGACATGGGGTGTTTCTATGCTTGAGACTGACCAGTAGCTTCGGGCTTATTGTAAAATATGTTTCATAACAAATTTCTTCTTCATAAAGCAGCATCTTTGCTTTTAATTATTATGTTCATGGGCAAATCTGAGTGTCTTATGAGTCTGTGACTTCTATTTAATTAACAGCTATGCATCTGCAGCATACATTTCCAACTAACTAATCCATAATTCAATCCTGATTTCAGCATCCATATCTCCAGTGCCACTAGGCAATAATCAATACTTTTAAATGGCTACATAAATTAGGGCACCAATAAGAGCCTTTCTTAAAAAAAAATATGCTATGGTCGCCTCCTGAATAATAATTACTAAGTCACTGTCAGCAAAAAGATCTCATGGCAGCCCTGCCTTTGCCGGGAAAAAAATTCTCCAAATAGATAGGTTAAGTTACTTTCACATTTTTCATATCAGTTTTTTCATGATAAGGAACATTTTATAAGATACAAAATTTTGCAATGAATCAAAAGCTATGGGAAAGGGGAATTTAAGAGAGCTGACAGGGAATTTTTGAAATCTAGTTAAAATGTAAGTAAATTAAGGAGATTTGTGAGAGTAGAGGTATCTTCTACAGGATTTAAAGGCAGGTTGGGAAACTCTTTCCCATGGAAGGTACAGCACCGGTTTACATCTGATGCATTAGGAAATCGATCACTAAAGCATTGCTGAAGATTTCATTGTCGGCACCACGAACGTGACCCTCTGTGAGCCCTGTCTGGTGTGTTTCCTTGTCTGTAGTCTCCAAATTTGCTAAAAGAACATGTGGTTTTTTATTCAGGAAAAAGTTAATAAAAATAAAACCACTTACTCTGTATGCCTCTACAATGATTCTCTGTTATTGTATTACATTTAACAAATGTTTTGAATAGCTTGTGTTTGAATAAGATCAATTTTTATCCTGGAAAGACATCAAAGGTTCAGATGGGTGACATTAGAATACAAGGACAAAGAGAACAAGATAGAAACAGAAAATGAAAACACAGACTAATGGAGGCAGAAAGTTCTTCCTGCAGCCTTGATTAACACAGCAAATGAGAAACAGCAGGGTTTACATGCTATCACTTTTAATCCACATTCTTTAATTTACTTTCATCTAGGTGTAGAAGAAAATGAGTTTGGGGTAGGTGTTCTAATGGACTAATGCTAAAGTTTCTTTTCAATGTCAAAGGTTTGTATTTGTTTAAGTCACAGAGTTTTATCTAAGCAGCACTGCTGACATGATATAGTTAGAAAACAATCAAAGTCAAGTAAAGTTACCTTTATGATTTTTAGGGACAGAAAGAACTATTTCATTGATTTTAGGTGCAGCTCTTGATTGCTCTTGAAAGTAATGATTGGTTAAAATGATACAGCACTAAATTGTGAGACTCCAGAGTTGAGCTTTAATAGGCAGACACAGATAAGGTGTGTGGGTATTCAAGGCATATGTTTGCCACACATCACTCATTCATTCATGTGTTCTATCCGAGGACAAGAAAGTAAAATCACGTAGGAAAAGATAGCCAAGTTAACTTTGGAAAGTGCTATAATAATCTACAGAAATCAGAATGTGAGGACATATCTGTCCTGAAAAATAGAAATCAGAAAGTGCTATAATAATTTATAGAAATCAGAATGTGAAGACATGATCTGTCCATGAAAACCAAGTTAAGAATTAGAAAGTATTGCTGGAAGAGCAGAGAACTTAGAAAGAGAGGGATCAGCAAGATACTTTAAGATTCAAATTAGTGTGGCTCCGCAAAATGAATGGAGGAAATTCTGATGGGGAAGCCTGAGTTGAATCACCTGAGAATTAGCTATGGGCCCTGAATGAAAAGAAGGACCCAAAGATGGCTTTCTAATTTTAGAACTGGGAAACAAAGACGAATAATAGTATTACCCTGGGGGGGGGGGGGAAGTAGAGAAGTTGGCTTTACCCTTAAGTTGTGGTTTGGGAGGTTATGGTGTTTGTGGTCCCTGCAACTACAAGGAAACTTCTGGAACCAGAAAATGTCCAGCCAACAGCTGAAGATCTGGAGATGCAGGACTAAGGAAAGATCAGGGAACTGGATATGAATAAAACCCAAAAGCAGTTGATAACTGAATAAAACCCAACATTAATAATACGAATATACCTTTCTATTATTAATGTATATGTTTCTTTCTTTCACTAGAATGAGAGTCTTTTAAAACTATGACATTATGGTCTCCTCCTCTCCATTATTCTCAGTGCCCGGGACAGACCTGGACAGTAGCATATCTATATAATAAACAGATACATAAATAAATAAGCAAAGTCTGCGGTTCTCCCCAGAAGCCTGTGAGCATGGCAGGGCTGGAAATGACGGGTCTGCTCACATTGCTTGTTTATAGCTCGTGACCACTCTCCTCAACCTGGAGCCATACTATCCTGCTTGTGAAATATTTTTAATACTCCCCTAGGAGACAGGTGTTATTTTTTCCTACTTTACCACGTAGGAAATTAACATTGGAAAAATGTGCGTATTTTTTGCAATACACAAGCCAGAAGAGCTACAAATGGACTTCATATTTTCTGGCTGCTACACTGCCAGATTTTTTACCCAGCATTTTCACGAAGTTTTCAACAAGATGGCTAACAGACCTGAAGGTTTATGGAGGTCGTAAGTTATTGAAAATCTTTTATTTTTTTTTTAACAAAACTGGATCTGTCTTGTTTAACACACACAAATACAGTATAATTTTATTCAGCCTTGTTAATTTTAATATCCTAGTAAAGTTGGAAATCCCAGGATTGCCTTAAATTTCACAAAGCATCAGAATATTCTGTAATGCACCATTTTATTAAAATAACTGAGCATATAAAATAGATTCCTCTAACTGAATTGATTATAATACATAGTATACGAAGATTTCAGAATGAGAAAGATGAATTCTCACCACAGGAACATGGTGCTAAGCTTTAAACTCCTATTTGAATTGATTTTCTATCATCACGTTTTTAAGGTGCTTCTATTAGCTCCTCTCTTTCATTCTCTCTCTCTAATTCCCATACTTTGAACACCTAAAACTGATGTTGGATTAAGTAGTATTTCCTAGAGTTTCTTCCACCTTCTATGCACTTCATTTAATAGCTCTCTCTGCTAGTGGTAGTTTAGGAGTCTCGTCACGGTTCTTTCAGCTATAAACATAATTTTCTAGACGTCCAGTCATTCACATCATCTCTGGTCTTATTTGTGTATAAATTTTACAATTTCTTTTCATCTGCTATATGATCCTTGATCCTTCAACTAAATCTTTTCACCCCTCTATTTTTTATTTTATCCCAGCAGGATCTGTGGTCTCTTAAGGACTGTTTTTGCTGTATTTTCTGGAAGGGTTTTTTTTTCCTTTTGTTTCTATTGTTTTACAGAATGATGGTCACTGTTCTCCATCAAACTAAAATCTCAGTATCTACAACATATTCTATTTAAAAAGTGGTTCCCTGCTATTTCATTTTTTTTTATCAGAACTTCTCATTAATGGCTCTATTACATTTTGAACCAAATAATTCTCATTTGTGGAGGACAGTCCTGTGTGGTATAGGATGTTTAACCACACTTTTGTCTTCTACGCACTTGATGCCAACATCATCCTCCAACACACTCATTTGTTGTGACAACCAAGAATGTCTGCAGACATTTTTGAATGTTACTTTGGAGGGCAGGCTTACGGGCTGATTTCTACTGATTCAGAGGCTGATAGGGTTAGCTTATTTGAGTTAATTTGGCAGACACTCAGGAAGGGCCACAGAATCTTGGATTGAGTCTTAACTCTTTAACTTACTAGCCTATAACTTTGAACACATAGTTTCTATGAGTCGTTGAATTCCTTATCTGCACACTAGTACTAAAAAGTACCCTCATTAACTCAAAGAATTATCTTGTAGGTCCAATGAAATAGTGTGTGTAAAATCTCACAGCGCGTGTGATATCAAAATAGACATTCTTCTTCTAATTTTCTTTTTCATTTTTGATGATGAGAGAGGACAGGGGGAAAAGCCTTTAAAATTAGATTGAATCAGACAATGAAGTCTTCTATTTAAGGGGAAAAATTACCCCAGTTGGCAGGTTAACTAGATTGCCAGCCCACTCCTTCCTTTTCTAATTTCCTAGACTATGAAGAAAACACTCAAAGAGCTTTGTTTCCATTGGAAAAATTCAAACCCACAAAGTTCTCTTGGGCTTTCTAATCCCTCTTGTCCAATGCAATTAGTATGTCAAGAAACAGAAAGAGTTATGTTTATGATGGCTCAAAGTTGAAATGTCATCCTTTAGGCACTGATATTATTTTTATACAGAGCAAGTAGGTTGACAGTAATTATTATGTGCTGCGCAGGGCCCTTTACTTCTAAAACATTTCATATAAAAACATTTTAACACCCAAGTTTCATGATATTAACATAAAATGCAAAGAAAAGGGAAAGGTGCATTGCATGAAGAAGATATACTTAACTTCTCTCAAAATAATGAGATTCAAATGCAACATCCTTGGGAAATTTGCTTCTCTCATGGGGCACTCTTGATTACAAAGAAAAAGACAGGTGCCACTTAGTAAGAAAAGAAATCCAATTCCTTGCATTTCATTTATTCTGTACTCACATTATATTGCAATTCAGCTGCACTTTAGCTAAGTGACCCCCTTAAATAATCTCATTTACACCTACACACATTTTTTTTTAACTTGGTCTGGTTTTCTTATACCAACATGTGTTGTTTATGCATGTAAGTTGCTGAGCTTTTCATACAATAGGGATAATTTCAAGACCATAATGATACCCCCTGAAATAAATTATTTAATATATTTTTTGAAAAAAGAAGTAAAGCAACTCTTCTGGGTAATTGATGTGAGGTAAGCTACTGCATCAGTTGTATATTCATTTTTCTCCAATGTATGCAATTATCCACTCAGCCTGTACCCATTAATATTATTTTTCTTCCTAAGCTGGAAGTATTTAAAGCCATTAGAAAATAATCCAAAGAATTCTATTTGCTGAATAAATTTTAATTTGCATGGCACCAGGAATTTTTTATTAATGGGAAATAAATTATTGCAATCTTTGGGAAGGAGACAAGTTAATAGCTTTGTGAAAAGCAATGGAGAGAAAATGATCTTGAAAAGGTCAGGTCTCCTGTCACAGTGTCTTTATGCACAATTAAAACAAGTCAAGAAAGTGGCTATATAATCAGGACCATGAATATGCATTATATCCTAATGAGAGTGTGAAGATGTAGCAGGCTTAGTGCTAAAGTCATGGTGGGGTGGTGACATAAAAATGGTAATTTGTGATGTAGTATTTAACTGTGTTTCTCTTTCTCATGGAAAAACTTAACTCTTTGATAGCTAGCCCATCCTATCTCAGTGTATGTGAGCTTGTTTTATTTTTCATGGAACAACCACAAAAATAAATAAGTAAAAAGAAAGAGAGCATGGCAACAATTCTGTCAGAACAGCTAACCAAACATTACCTACTAGCAAGTTTGAGATAACTGATGGGCTCAATTTTTTATTTTCCCATCAGTTGTTTTGATCTTTAGATAGAACATTAAGTCTGTATGTCTGAAGCATGTGTGTAGAGGCATTTTAATTCAGAATAAAATCCTTTACCAATCATAACCTGGGCTGTCCATGTCACTGTTACTTTGCCAGCATCTTTCATTTTGTCCTCCTATGACATTGTGTGAATTCCTAACCAATGGCAAAAGAAAAATAGCATTGTGCTCTGATGGAATTTTTTAAATCCTGAACAGTTTATATCTTGAACAGCCTATTATAGGGTATATTGTTTGTAAGAGTGCTCTTTCTGTAGGAAAAGCCTTCAGAAATGACATTAGCAGAAATAAGTGGCTGCATCAAGAAGTTAACTTAAGTTCTTAAGTGGTCAATTACCTCTGGGTAATGGCTGCTTCACTGGGTCATATCACTGCTGCTCTGTATGCTATTGAGTCCTTTCTGGCTATTCTACATTTTAATTGAAAAGCAGTATGAACATTCTGATTCAGTGGTCATTTAATAAAAGATAATGATCACTGAAC
The DNA here is from genome assembly GCF_000260355.1 of Condylura cristata. Lineage (NCBI taxonomy): Eukaryota > Metazoa > Chordata > Mammalia > Eulipotyphla > Talpidae > Condylura > Condylura cristata. The sequence goes on from NW_004567110.1 coordinate 31,918,498, forward strand.
AATGATTCTGATTAGCTAATGGCAATTTAAAGGTTTATAGAACCTCTCACAATTCTGCCTGCTTGTCTGGAATATGAATAGAAGAATTTGAATTAAGATTTCTGTTCTTGGTAGGGAGAAAATAAAATTTGGAAAAAGCAGGAGCTTCTCTTTATGCATTTTTGACAGCAACTGTAAACAGACAACATTAAGATCTCAGCAATCAGAACTAACATGGAAGGACCTTTGTCTTTTTAACTCTGCTAGATGTGAACACCAGTCATCCTATTAACCTGGTCCCACTTTTGAAAGAATTGGTTGTGCTTCTACCTAGTATCTCAACTTATAATCTCTAGTCATTTTAATGTTGGGCCTTGCCTCTAGGGTTATGTGAAGCAAATGCTCACAGAGTACAAATAGTACAGAATCTTACCTCCATGCTGAGATTTCAGAGCAAATCAAACACTCCCCAACTATCTCCTTTGATCTGATGCATTTCAATGAGTAAGTCATTTATTTGGCTGTGTGGTCAATTAAAAATAAAAACACGTGGTACAGAATGGTACAAATATTCAGAAAGTGGGAGCTAAGGATACTGAAAGACAAGTCACCCCTTCAAGAGTTTCCCAAGAGTCAGCCCTGAATATAGTTTATAGAACACTAGGTACTATGTAGTCTTCTTTGTGTAGAGCTTAACTACATGTTAGATGAAGTATTCCTTTTCCTATGCTATTTATTAACCATTGCGTACACATTGTTAACTGTAGGACAGAGAGCATGGAAATTAGGAAACTGGAATAAAAGAAATGTCTACACTGGAACAAATTTTAAAGTTTAATTAATCCCTAGCAATACAGTGAATGGAGTATATTTTTTAATGTATGTCTAGAGGGGTGGGGTAACTAGGTAACTATTACCACAATATTCACAATGGACATTTAGAAATAAGTTTGATAACACTTAACTAGGTGTAAAACAAACATTTTATCCAACTTAGTATCATGACCAAACTCAGTATCATGAAAAGGAAAACAGATTCAATGACATGTAGATTTTGAAATTCCAGGCTTTGTCTTGATGTATTTGTGTTTGTATGAACTGTATTTATAAGAGGCTCCTTAGCCCTTGCTGAGTGCTTATTCACATTCAACATGAGCAGTTCTAGAAGCTGGCTTATTTGGGTCATTTAGACAGTGTGTATTTGTGTATGTATGTGCTTATGTATCTGGCTTTTGAGGCATTTATCACTGTGTTTGATACCTGTTCTTACATTTAGTTTAATAAGAGTTCTACTTGTTAGTAGCTGGGTGACTTAGCAAGTTGATTAAATTCTGAACTTAAACTATCTCTTTCCAAGTGAGGAGTAACAATAGCCACTTCACAGGGCTATGGCAAAAACATACAAACTCACTAGCAGAGTAGCACTCAATAAAAGTTGCTCTTCCTTCTTTTTCTCAGTGTGATCCCCATCAGACATAGGTATTTGAAGTAAATAAATATATAATTTGATTCAGTGTCTATTTTCTGAACTTTGTATTATTGTCAAGAGTAAATGATAACAAAATTTGTTTTTTTCTTCAAGAAATCTGTGATCTAACAAATTCAATAAACATAGAGGATAAGTAAATAAAACAAACGATTTATAGAAACTAGTGGACATTAAAAAAGAAATGAGGTTGCTGAGGTTAAGAGATGGGGGAAATGGAAGAAGTATCAAAGTGCTGTAAGGGATAGTAGCAGGAAAAAAATTACTTATAGCTATATAAAGTAACCCTCAAAATGCCATGATTGGCATTAACAGTGGTTATATACAGTGGTCCAATAACACTAAATCACATGTAACTCCAAGGAAATGTGAAGCTATCTGTTACCAGGTACACTGTCAGAAACCAGTCAGAAACCTTTTCATTTTTGTACACAACTGTTCTTGACTACCTTGTATTCCAAAGAACTGGTACTTTATCCTTCTAACTCAACCTATTTCTAGCACGTCTCATAATACTGCACTGCTCTTAAATTTTTGTCCTTCAATTACATAGAACAAGGTTCATCAACTACAGCCTGGGAACAAAATCCACATTACCGTCTATTTCTGTGAATACAATTTTTTGGAATACAGTCACACCAACTCATTTATGTATTTTCTCATTTATTTGCTTTTGTGCCATATAGATAGAGTTGAATATTTGTACAGAGACCTTATAGGAAGCAAAATCTAAAATATTTGATCTATGCCACAAGGAAAAGAATGAAACTAGACCACTATTTCATGCCATACACAAAAATCACCTCAGAATGGATTAAAGATACGGGTGCAAGACTGGAAACCATAAACTACATTAAAGAAAGCAGACAAAACACTCCAAGAAATTGGCTTCAGTGATGTCTTTGGACTCAACTCCAATGGTAGAGGAAATAAAAGCAAATCTAATACATATATATTTAAAATGTCCTTACAAATGTATGTAATTGTAAATGATTTTTTATGTTGGAAGATATATTTGCCTCAATATAGAATCTAAATAATAGCAACACTATACTCACTATTTATATTAGAACAAATTCTCTAAGTTTTTTTAACCTCCATGATTTACAGTTTAAGTTTATATTTAAGTTTATAAATTTAAGTTTATAAATTAAATATATAAGAAGTCAAAATATAGTTTTCAAATAAAATTCATTCTAATCTTTAAAAAAAATTTAAATAGGCCCTCCCTGGTGGCACAGCAGGTTAAAGTATTGCACTAAGAAACTAAAGCCACTTCAGCATGAGTTCAATCCCCGCCTGCCCCGGAGGTGACCACATGGCGCGGCAGACGTCTCCTGACCCGCCCGCTGCTCCCCTCAGCAGTGTACTTCATCGATCTGCCTGTTCTGCTCCCCACTCTGTCTCTGGTGAGGCCTCTCACCGTCCCTGCATCTCTGGCCTGTACCCCAGTTCTGTATGAACAAATAAATAAATATTTAAAAAAAATTTAAATAATGGAAAATATTTGGTCTCAGCTTGTCCTTTACAGAAGTTCCCTGGTTCCTGATATAAAGAATTCATTGAAAGAAGTTCAAATAAAAAACCTTTTTTTGGTATTGTCAACACTTAGCCAGTGCCTAAAATAAAGGAGGTAGTTAATAAATATTTGTTGAAAAGTAAGAATTCATCACTATCATTGTTCTGTCATATTGTGTTGTTAATTAATATGTAATTTTGCAAAATGTTTTAAAGTAATCAAAGATGTTTCCAAAAACAAAAAATCAAGTCACCAAATTGGGATTTTGGGGGGAAATTTTGGAGACTCAAAATTTAATAATTGAGTTAGACTTGATGATCTCTAGAAAGCAAGAGGAATATAAACAAAACAAGAATAAGGAAAATCAGATGGGTGAATAAAACATCTTCATACTTTGTCATTCTTTTTCCCACCTTCCTTCCTTCTCCTTTTACTCAGATATTCATGGATTAAAAATGAAAACATACCACAACTTGATTTGTACCAGTTTATCATCAAGAGAATAAGAAAGAGGGAGAATTTGAATAGAGGATCCTATGATGTCATCATTAGTAAAAGACCTGCTGGATGGTAGTCTAGTATATTCCATAATCAGATTTACGGCTGATGCTTCTGTCCAGAAATCCAGAAGTGTCATCTACATTACCAAGGCCTTCTCTTTATCCACAAATTATTCTACTTAGAGTTGTCTTAATTGCTAAAGAAATGCAGATTCAGGCATAAGAAACTTGTCAGTATTTGCATCCTGTTTGGCCATGTGGAACATAAATAATAAAAGCAATGAAAATATAAACATCAACTGTATTTTGCTGTATTTGAATTCACAATTCAAAAGCTCACAATGTCAACAATGTTGACATAATTAGATAACATAATTAAAATAATTTTAAAATTAAAATGTGTCTGCTTCTTTGAATGATTACAAAGATTATATTTTGAAAAGAGGGCAAGCTAAATTCCTTTAAATATCATAAATTACAAAATTGAAAGTCAGCTTATGAATAAAACACCAATACAAACTGAAGAAATTCATCTACTTGGATACCCATGTGTGATAGGACTACTTACCTATCAATATAAAAATTAGTCAACATTGTGAGGCAGATGAGCCCATGGTGGTCAAAGGACTGAAGTTCTGGTTTTTAAGGATGAACAGAAACAAATTATTCTTTAGAAAAAGAAAGAATTCCCATTCATCCCCTTTATTTTCCATTTCTTTCTTACTCCTCAGTGATGCCTTAGGAGCTAAAGTGTTTCATATTTACAAAGACGACCACAAAGTCTCATTGCAAGGTGGCTTTGCCACCCTGCTCATGAGGAGGTGGAATCTGTGGTCCCCCCTCTGAGTTGGGGCTGCCTTTGTGACCCCTAGATTAAGGGAGAGTGGTGTGAGTGACGCTGTGTGACTGCCAAGCCTTTGTCTGATAAGGAATCTGCCATCTTGCAGCTTCTGCCCTGACTGCACTAGACCCGGAGACCATCACGCTGTGAGGAACCAGGGATGCAGGGACCCGTGGAGCAAGTCCCACTGACACAATCAGTCCAGCATTCAGCCTGACGGCAGCTGAAGCCTGATGAGGGAAACTGAGAACAGCAAAGAACTGACTGGTCGCCTCATTACTCACTTGTTGAAATTTTAGGTCACTGTGCTTGAGCACTGCGTTTGGCTCATGATGCTGTAACAGATGACTGACACAGGGTTCAAGGCTATTACAGAGAATACACAGAAGCAGAAGCATTTCCCATCACTTATTCAAAGACTCTTCATGTCTGACAATGATAAAAGAACTGCAACACTTATTTACATTTACATTTATGTTACTTCCCCCCCCCCCAGTTTGAAAGCCATTTTTTAAACTGCATTTTTTTAAAGATCTATTTATTTATTCATATGCAACTGGGGTACAGGCCAGAGATGTGGAGGGTGAGAGGATTCACCAGAGACAGACAGGAGAGCAGAACAGGCAGATCGACCAAGTACACTGGGGAGGGGAGCAGCGGGCGGGTCAGGAGAGGTCTGCCACGCCATGTGGTCACCTCCGGGGCAGGCAGGGATCGCACTCATGCGAAGATTGCATTCATGTGGAAGTGGCTTTAGCTTCTTAGTGCTGTGCTTTAACCCGCTGCGCCACCAGGGAGGGCCTAAACTGCATTATTTTTAATTTATATTGTAATACTGGTATAAAACATTTCCTATGTTTATAGATAAGGTTCATACCTCTTCAGGTATATGTTTCCATGGCTACCCACCTCAAAGCACCCATACACATCTACCATAAGAGAAAAAGTATTTTTATTGGTACCATGCTATATTTTCTGTCTATATTTTCCATTTATTGAAAATATCTATAACCTAAGTCATGCATGCCTGAGTCCTATCCAGAGAATCAATGCTACAATTTAATTTTGATTCCAACAAGTTTGCCCTCATTTAGAAAGTGGTCTTTATTTAGAAAGGAACATATCCCTTGTGTGTTTCAAACCTTTCCTAGTTATCTTATTTTAATTTTCATTTCCCAGACTGATTGGGGATCTTTTATGTTTTTAATTCATTTTTATTTCCCCAGAGTCAATTTAGTCCACCACTTATTCCAAGGTCTCTAATAGAGCAGTCTTATAATGGAGGTGGGAGATGAAGCTGAAAGTAGGAAGAAAATAGTGTTGGAGGTCAGAAAGTAGAAGAGAGGCTGGGTGGGGGGGGGGGGTTCCTGGGCCCCATTCTGAAGCTTTTCCTGAGTGCCAATAACCTCCTTTCCTCCAAAATCACAAGCAAAAATCAGATGTCATCTGATTTTCAGCTTTGCTATTTCTAGTATAGCTTTGTAATTTTTTGCTATTCCTATAAAAAGCAAAATTCTAACATGTTCACTTTTTTCCACTATTCAAATCACTAGGTGAGAGCTTATTCTTTTTCCTGCTAAGGGATGAGTTCAATTTTTACCACTCTCATACTTTTTGACTGAGACCTCTCATCACAGTCTCTGGCTTGTGTCCTTATCAGTTAGCTACCCCCACCCATCACTATTCCACACATCACCAAGCCATCCATGACCACCACTCAGTATCTTATGTGGGAGAGGACATTTTGCTTTAGGCCAGACAAGGCATGAGCCAACACTCCAGGCCCTGAGTGGACACTGCCATCTTGGAGTTGGTGTCCTTCAGGTGTGTACAGTAGTTGTGCTTCTATTTGGCCAAGGGTGTCTCAGTGCTTCTTCTATTGGCCACAGACCCTGAAGCCCCCAAATAACATAACTGTCCCTTTGAGGCCCCTGGTATGAGCAACACCTAGTTCTGGAAGTTTTCAAGTAATTACTTGCTAAATGTTCACATTGTAGTCACCCCGTAAGTCCTATAACAATAGGTTTAGTCTCTATATGAAGCTAGTTACAGCAATTTTTCTCTTCCTTGAGGCTTTATCTAAAATCATAAATTCATCTAAGAAATGCCTTATTCCCTCCCACAGAGTTTGAGAAACTCAATATGCGTTTTAGTATTATAAAGGAATTAAGAGAATTCTTATATTTTTAAAAGTCTTATTTAACACAGTTTTTCCTAAATACTTAGTATTGTCCTAGTATTTCCCATTATTTACTATGGAAAATCTTTCCTATAGCCAGATAACAGTTCTGCAAAATGCATTTCAGAAATAAAAGCATCAATATAAACAACAAAACAGTGGCATTCAATCAACTTCTACTTCCTTTTCATCAAGAGTTAAAATGGCAAGTATAAAATGTGTGGTTCATTCTGATTTTTTAAAGTATCCCATACTTTTCTAGGCTGGTCTGTGACAGAAAGTCATTTTTTTATATGGAGACCCTTCATCTTAGTCATCACGTATAATTTATTAGAAGCTCATTTTAATGGTCTCCATGAGAGATCCTTAAAGATGCACTAATTTTACAGTACAAAGGTGACTGGGTTCTGTTGGCTGGATGCTACATCTCTCTTCTTTCTAATTAGAAGCCTGATAACTAGATTATCAAATTCTCAGTGGTCTGTTTTTTCTTTGTGATAGAGGGAGAGTGTAGTCCTTGAATATTCTTTTTGTGGAAGCATAACTTTCTGATATGGATCTGAACTAGAAAGTGAATCTTCCAAGGTAGAGGCATGGATATCTGAACACTTTTTAGCACTTGCCTGCACCCACTAAGAGAAGTGAGGTAAGAGTTCAAGCATCTGATTGCAATATTCCCAGTGAATTTTGTTGCTATTTGAGGGCAGAATATCCAGAAAACAAGCTGCATATATGAAGTTCTCCACTGTCCAACAGAAACCCTTATAAAGCAGGCTAAGTTGATCTCTAAGGACATTGCATGATTGTAACTGCTAGGGAAAGAGCCAAGAGAAGTGCTACAAAGTCATTTGACATATATAGCTCCTGGCATTTTAATCTCACGCAGGGATTTTGGTGGCAGTCAATCTATGGTCATTTTGATCCAGTCAGCACAAGGAATGATGCTTCTCATGTTGTTGTAGGCTTAGACATTTGTGGCAGCAGACATATGAAAGTATAAGGGGAATACTTTTAATTTCCCTGCCCCAATCAAGTTGGGATTCCCTTCTAATAGAATATTCCATAGAAATAGTGGCCAAAGTAAGTTTCTTACATAAATGAAAATCACCTGTAATCTAAATTGTTTCATGATAATAGCCAGCTGCAAGCTATTGAACATTTAAATATGACAATGTATAAAAGAAATGAAATTAAATTACATTTAATTGCAAATAAATTAAATTTATTAGACACTTGTGTCTACTGGCTACTTACTATATTGGACAGTATAGCTCTAAGGCATTTACAAGTTAGTCAGGGGAAGTATCAAGTTAGAAGGGTCATTGCTTTTGTTTTCCAAAATTTATAAAACTAAGTGAATAACACGTAAATCCTCAATCTGTGTTTCTGGTTATAGTGACATTTATGTGTCAGCTGTCTATGTGACAGACTGGGCAGATACTGGTTATCACATTGAGTTCCTAGAAGGAACCAAGCCTGCTACTTGGAAGAAAAGAAAATAGCAGATATCAAGACAGACAAAGTTGAGAAAGGCAATCTCTAACATCTGGAATGAACTGATCATGGAATAAAAAAGAAAATAAACAATTTAGCAAAAGAGTCCTTAATACACCAAAGAAGAATGTTAAATACTGTAAACCAAAATGATTAAGTGATCTGGGGTTTCTTTCACTGACAACAACAACAAAAATAAATAAAATGTAAACCTAGTAGGGAAAGCTAAATTTTGACCTTGATTTGTGATAATCTCTAGTCCCTGTTTTTTACACTCTACTAAGTAAAGGTCACCATTCTCATCTTGATTAAATGTTTCTGGACCTTGGTGGTCCAGAAGTCAATACAATCAAAAGTGACATCTTCCCAAAGACGCCTAAAACTTGGCTTTAGCCGAGATTGTCTCAGGTTGAACTTTTAGTCATTTGTTTTCTTGTAACTTTAGCATACTGCAAAACAAATTTGAATGTCAATAAAAAAATACATTTATTGCCAAATACTTAGGAACATTAAAAAGGCCACAGGGGAGAATTTGACAACTAGTGATAAAGTTAAATTTAAAGTGACATAAGTACATACAATTGGCTGAAGTAAGTATAATTTACTTGTCAATATAACAGCCCTTAAAAAGATCACAAAATCAGGAGGTTATAAACCATTACATGAAGGCTGAGTTATAATATTCTTTCTAAACATTAGCAGAGTAAATTGAACTGGATGAAGCAAAGAAATGTGCACAGATGTGGGAGAAAAAAAGATGAAGAAAAATAAAATGTAATACAGTAGGAATAAAGAAGCTGACAATATTAGAATGAGATAGCCAGATTCCAGTGGGAAATGGATTATTTCATGTGATACATCCATAATCTGATTTTGGTCCTAAGTGCAAAATAAAAATACAAAAAACAGCTTTGATATGATATTGTGTTCTCTTTGCATACATGTGAATTGATTCTTATATTGATAGAGTTGAGTCAAATAACCCACATGCTCCTCATTTTATCTCCTCAACCTTTTATTAATCACTCTTTTATAAAGTCTAGTATTAAAGGGCTACCAAAAGGCCACTTTCATTCATTTTGCTCTGAATGGCATTTCACAAATTTAAAGTACTCTCATGTTTAAAAATTTCCTTGTATTTTAGTCTAAATGTCACTTCATTTCACTAAATACCTTAGTATACCTCTGAATGTGTCTGTATTTAAGAGACTCACTTTCCTCATTAAGCTATTTTTCTCTCTCAAAAAAAGTTCTGTTATATTGCATTTGGTTTTCCACTTGTAACTTTTTCCCAAAACTCTTCACTTTGCTATCATTTACTTTCTGTTATTTAAGACACTTAATGAATGCATTGTTATTCTTCATCATTTCCAGTTTGTCTTTCCAACTACTTAAGAAATACCCAGGATTTTGCTTGTTCTATTTGTTTGTTACGTTCTTATTTTAGTTGACCCTACCAGTTGTTTGGTTCTCTGAAAAATACAATTGCCTGCAGCCCTATGGATATATTGCTTTGTCAATTCTCTGAGTAAATTCTCATGTGTTACTCACCCAGCCTTCCCCCTCACCCCACCCAACACCCAGCACCATCCAGTGAGAAGATAAAGCCATCCTGACTCTCATCCAACAAAAAGGGAGTTAGTTATGCCACTCCCAATGACTCTAGCACCTGAGCTATTCTGGTCTTGAAACTGTAACTTGAATAACTTGCTCAAGGCTTTACAGAGGTTTATGGTGGCTCCATGGGTTCTGGCTGCTAATGGTCCATATGCTTCTGTTGTATACACAAATTAGTCATTTATTGCATACAATAAAAATATGTATTAACTTATTCTTAATTGCATTAAGAATGCAATTGTAGTGTTCATTTGTCTAATTTGTGTTATGAGTTGGTTTGGTTTTCTGTTCACCTTTTGTATTCTAGAAGCCCAAAAGTAAATCTACTGTACAAACTGAACTATATAAATAATCATTCTAACTGAACTAAGTGAAACCATCTCAAACTGTGATCACTTTTACTTTGGGATTTTTCTCAGGACAGATTCAAATGTCATGTAGTGCCCATGCCAATCTATATTCTCAGGGTTATTGCTTTATACGAACATCTTTTTTAAATGCCTATAAATTATTAGTCTATTAATTGGATATGAAAACGTAAAGAATTCCCACCTCTTAAAATAGAAATCTGTCTGAAACCAGGACACAAGAATGATCCGTTTGAATTCTTCAAACTACTGCCCCACACATGCTTCAAGAGCTTTGTTCTTGCTCTCTAATTTAAATCCAGTTGATATTTAAAATGTAATCAAAGTTCAATCAGAACTTATACTACTTAAGTCAGAAAAACATATAACTAGAAATGATGTATATTTTACACATTATGAACAAAAATTGTTTTTCCAGGTATCAGTAGGAAAAAAACAAATATGTACTTCATACAAATGTAAATTAAAATCTAGCAATCCTTGTACTAAAGAAAATGTCCGCAGGATATTTCAAATCATGAAGTGTGTGCGTATACTCATTAACCCATGAGAATTAACCATCTGGCACATGATATACTTACTGGTTTGAAAGAAAAATAGGTCCTCTCAACAAAACATTCTCCATTCAATATGCAGAACAGTCATTAATAGAATACTCACTGTTGGGTTGAAATACAGGGAAATAAGATCTGGGGCATAGAAACAAGTCATCCTTAAAAAGTTATTAGAGTCCCAGTGACATTGACAAAAGACCACACAACAACCTCTTTTCTAACCAAAGATTCAACAACAAATAAGACAGCTGGATATGAAAAAGAGGTTCCACTCATCGACACTGACAGGAGTTTATATTCCAGGTCCATCTGTCTATTTTCTCTGTATAAGTGTACACATATGTACACATATATGTGTGATTATAATTATACCACGTATCTATCTATATACCTACAATAACATTCCATAGATTAACACTGCCCCTTTTGTCCATAGACCTAGCTTTGAAAATGATGTTCCACTAAATTAACCTAAAATCTACCCAAGCTGATATGAAGTCCAATTTCATGCAACTCTGGTACTCTACTACCTCCAAAGCAGCATCTAACTCTTTCTCAGCCCAGATAAATGGCATAGGTAGACAAATAGTTAGGGAAGAAGTGTTAGTAAATTCCCGTACTGAGATCCAGTATTCAAAATTTCAAGCAGTATAAGTTATATAATTATATATCACTGTTACTAAAAATGATAAAAGTTAAACAATTGCTCTATTATAAAATCAATCTTATCACTCCAGATTAACAGGGTAGGAGTATAAGGGTATATCCTCATCTATTCATAAGCATTGCTTGAGTGTCTCCTGTATATTCGAGCTTCTATTTGAGATCCAAAGTGAACACAAAAGAAAGATGTTGCCAAGGAATGTGTAATAAGGACAAAGAAACTATACATATATGAGTCAACTTGGAAATACTTGAAAGGCCACCTGTAAGTTTAAGAGAGTATGTAACATGGTAAAATGAAAAATTCAGTCAAGTAAACAATCAGGAAATGACTTTTGTACCAGATAAATATTGACATGAGTTTTGAAAGAAGAGGATTCAATGCAGAGTCTATGCCAAATCCTTTGCAAACTAAGACCTGGAGTGTTTGATAAGCCCATATGTTGGTATGATTTTCATACTCACATATTTGATATCCTATTTGATGTGAACCAAAAAGACAATTTTGTGAAGATTATTACAAGGCTCATTGTCCAAATTCTTAAGGAAAGAATGTTTAAGCATTTCATGCTATTCTCTGGAGAAGTATCCCTTTAAACACATATAAGGTAAGATACATTTTAGAAACCGAAATCAGAGAGGTCTGAACCATAGATGGTATGATTATGACATTTCACAAATCATGAGAAAAGTCATGATTTTTTAACAGCTTTTCTGGTGCCAGCAGTCCCTTCTTATTGTTATATTTGTTAGCTTATTCTTTTTCCTTCCCACTCCCCTTTCTATACCATTCTTTATTTCTAGTTTCAAAAACACAATAACAGAAAAGAGTTGAATGTGTGACCAATTGATCCACAGCATTGGATAAACATCAGTCATCACCCACCACTTGCTAAACATCCTCCACTGGGTATATCGTTTCAAATATCAGGTACAGAGACAGAATAATGTCATTGGTTGGTTCCAAAGTGACCATAAAGATCAGGACACTGAATATATTAGAGGCTAAAATTCTGAAGATGAGAACCTCATATATTAATTCATTCATTTAACCACCACTTACTTACCAGCACTGCCTCTCCTATTCCATTCCACAGTAGAGGGTAGAACAAAAAATAAGATTAAGATTTTGTTCTTACTAGGTATGATTCTTCTTGGCTTGAGAGAAATATTATAGTCATGCATTTTCCATCATCTTCAGGTCCCCTTTGTTCTTACCTAAAAAGCTTTACCTATAATAATTTTATAGTACCTTGACCTATAGGAGGTAACCAGTAAGTGTCCAGGAAAAAAAATGAAAAAGCAATGGGTCAAACATGCACATTATGTGCTAGTCAATAAATAATCCCAACCACATCTTACCATTTAAAAAGACTATAATCAAAGAGATATTAATTGACTCTCTTTCTCTCTATGTGAATCCAAACTTGGGGTCAGGAGACCCTAAATTGAAAATATTAACATTAGGAAATTTACTGAATGTAATCAGATATTTGAAAATCATATATTAGACAAGAGGTTAATATCCAAAATATATACTTAAAAAACTCATACAAGTATAAAAGCATCCCAGTGGCATAGCGGGTTAAAGCACAGCACAAAGAAGCTTAAGCACTTCCGCATGAATTCGATTCCCGCTTGCCCTGGAGGTGACCACATGGCGAGGCAGACCTCTCCTGACCCGCCCGCTGCTCCCCTCAGCAGTGTACTTCGTAGATCTGCCTGTTCTGCTCCCTGCTCTGTCTCTGGTGAATCCTCTCACCCTCCCCATCTCTGGCCTGTACCCAGTTCTGTAAGAATAAATAAATAAATCTTTAAAAAAAAAAAAGGCAAAAGATCTAGACATGTCCCCAAAGAAGACATAAAGATGACCAGTAGACACATGAAAAGATTTCCATCAGCTCTTAAGTAAATGCAAACTAAAGCAACAATGGCTTAATCTCACTCCCGAGAATGGCTATTATCAAAAGATAAGAAACAAGTTTGGCAAAGATGTAGAGAGGGCATACTGTCAGTAGGAATGTAAATCTGTATAGCCACTATGGGAAACAGCATGAAATTTCCCATAAAAATAAGAATAGAAATATTTGTAATATAGCTATAATATTTCTATTTTATCAAAAGGTAAAACATTCATTAAAAAATACATGCATGAGCATGAAAAAAACATGTTCACCAAAGCTTTCTTTACAATAGCCAACATAAAGCAACAACCTCAATGCCTATCAATGAATGAACAAATTAAAATAAAAAAAATACAGAGTATATAGAGTATTTCTCAGAAATAAAAAAAAAAAAAATCATACCATTTCTGACAACATGGCTAGACCTAGAAGCCATTATGCTAAGTGAAATAAGTCAGGTGGAGAAAGAAAATACCATTTGATTCCATTCATATGTAAGATAAAGAAACAAAACAAATGAACAAACATACAAAACTTCTTAGATTATAAGAGCAAATGGTGGACACTATAAGCGACAAGGGGAATGAGGTGGGTGAAACTGGTTAAGGGAGTCAATTGTATGGTGGTCACAGAAACTAAACTTTGGTGGTGATCACAACATAGTCTATACAGATATCAAACTGCAATGCTGCATACCTGGAACATAGACAATGTTACAAATCAATGCTACCTCAATAAAAATTAAATTAATAAATTAATAGAATGTTCTTACATAAGGAGATAAACCAGAAAGAGATAAAGGAATTCAAGAGTGAGTCTAAGAAAACAAGATAGTTTTTTTTTTTTAAGATTTATTTATTTATTCATACAGAACTGGGGTACAGGCCAGAGGCTCAGGGGCGGTGAGAGGCTTCACCAGAGACAGAGTGGGGGAAACAGAACAGGCAGATTGACAAAGTACACAGCTGAGGGGAACAGCGGGCGGGTCAGGAGAGGTCTGCCACACCATGTGGTCACCTCCAGGGCAGGCGGGAATCAAACTCATAGGGAAGTGGCTTTCGCTTCTCAGTGCTGTGTTTTAACCCACTGCGCCACTGGGGAGGGCCGAAAACAAGATACTTTTTAGGTGAGAAAAGCAAGATGGTCCTCGGAGAGGAGACAGTGAATAAATGAATGAATGAGTAAATGATACATTTTTAGTAATATATTTAACAAGATGAGAGTAGCAGCATTCTTTAGGGAAAAAAGAAGTATTACTTTATCAAAACATAATTATCAGTAATTATAATAATTTTATTAAACTTCAAAGTTGACTTTGAAGAGTCATGGATATAGATGTTTAGTAGAAAGTTTCTCTAATATTTCCAAATTGGACATCTTTGGAATGTATAGGTATTACCACCAAATTATTCTAAAAGCCAGTTTGTACTTTTTACCTTGTTGATTTTATTCACAGGTGTGATGTTTCTTGCTTTATATTTCAGCACCATTTTAATGGTGAACTTACTGTCCTGGGATGAGGGAAAGAAGACTGTCAACTCCAGTCAGCTCTTTCCTCCATGATTAGACTACCACACTCTGCATTCTGCATTCATGGCACCATTCTAAATCTGTTAGTAATGTATTTTATTAAATCTTACAAGGCTGGGCCCTCCCTGGTGGTGCAAGGGGTTAAAACACAGCACTCAGAAGCTAAAGCCACTTCAGCATGAGTTCGATCTTGCCCCAAAGGTGACCCACATGGCACGGCAGACCTCTCCTGACCCACCCACTGCTCCCATCAGCAATGTACTTCATCAGTCGGCCTGTTCTTTTCCCCACTCTGTCAGGTGAATCTTCTCACTGTCCCTGTTCCTCTGGCCTGTACCCCAGTTCTGTATGCATAAATAAATAAATCTTAAAAAAAAATCTTAAGAGGCTATAAACTCAATGAAAGAGGCTAAGTCTACTTTGCCCTTTATTCTCTTGGTCACTAGCAAAGTGCTTGCTGGAGAGGAAGTAGGGACTCAACAATTACTTGTTGAATGAATGACTTAGTGAA
Organism: Condylura cristata; assembly: GCF_000260355.1. Taxonomy (NCBI): domain Eukaryota; kingdom Metazoa; phylum Chordata; class Mammalia; order Eulipotyphla; family Talpidae; genus Condylura; species Condylura cristata. The sequence continues at coordinate 31,933,643 of NW_004567110.1, forward strand.
TGAATAGACCCCACAGGAGCTGAGGACAGCAACACAGACCTTCAAAAAACAAACAGGAACCTCAGCTTCACAGCCCCTTATAAAAACCTAGATATATTTTGGCAGGTCGGTGAGACTCCTCCATAACAAGCAACTTGGTTTGTCACCCAGTTGAACTCAATGATAGCTTCATGGTCTCAAATATCAGCTGCCACCTTGAGTTAGTCTGCTGTTCTGCTTACTCTATCTATCTTATGATTCCGCTGCAACTGTCTTGCTGTCCTTGTTGGGTAAAGATTTTATGCAAGATATTTTTTTTAAGATTTATTTATTTATGCATACAGAACTGGGTGGTACAGGCCAGAGGTGCAGGGGTGATGAGAGGATTCACCAGAAACAGAGTAGGGAGCAGAACAGTCAAGTGGATTGAGTGAAATACATTGCTGAGGGGAGCAGCGGGCAGGTGAGGAGAGGTCTACCGCACCATGTGGATCACCACCAGGGCCAGGATTGAACTCATGCTGAAGTAGCTTTAGCTTCTGAGTGCTGTGCTTTAGCCCACTGCACCACAAAGGAGGGTCCCTATTTTAAAGACTTTTGGCCACTGCATGTCTTTGGGTTAAATGCCACTCCCTGCTCACTGTCCTGTAGTCAGAAATGGGGTTACCTGGTGTAGCAGATGACAATCCAGGTGTAAGGAATTGTTTAGCATAGATTTTGTCATGGAAAATTGGGGCAATTTCTCTCAGAAGAGTCCTACAGGCATAGCAGCCATCTAAAGACACCTCTCTAGTAAAGCAAGTATTTCTGGAATATATTGGCCAGGGTATCAGGCTGAGAAAAAACAAAGTAAGTGGAAATTTCATGTAAAAAAAAATTTGCCTCAATAATTTGGATAGTGTTGGCACACACATATTTTGGCGTTCCTTACCCAGAAAGTTGCCTTAGGGTTTCATTTCACTGCTAGAACTAAAAATAAAATAAATAAATAAAGTTTTGTGGGTTTTTTTTTTTCTTCTGCAAGGTAATTTTAACAGACTTTATTCTTTAAAGCACTTTTAGGTTCACAGAGGGATTGAACCAAAGTTACAGACATGCCTCATATTCTCATACCTCCCCCACATAATTAATCTTCCTCATTATCAACTTCACCCACCAGAATGGTACATTTGTTACAACTGATGAACGTACATGGACATATCACTATCACCCAAAATCCATAGCTAAAATTAGGGTTTTCTCTAGATCTAGTGCATTCGATGGGTTTTGGACAAGTTTATAATGACATGAATCCACCAACGTAATATCAGACAATAGTTTCACTGCTCTAAAAATCCTCCATGTTCAACCAACCCACCTTCTCTCCTCCCTCCCTCCAACACCTGGCAACCATCGATCTTTTTATTGTCTCCACAGTTTTGCATTTTTCAGAATGTCATATAGTTGTAATTATACTGTAAGGATACTGTAGGTGTTTTCCTTTATTTATCCCTCCCACACCTGTGTGTATATGGGTGTGTGTGTGTGTAGCAACAGAATAATACTATAAAAACACCAGCTTCCATACTTTAGCCCCATGGAAACAGAACTAGAGAAATTCAAACTGTCCTGTTCATTTGGCGCACCATCAAAAGGATAGATCATTAAATAAAGATAAAATAATACTATATTATTAAATAAAGACCTTAAATTGTTAAGCCCGTAGTACATCCCTGGCACTCACTGCTCTGCCAAAACATAAAACTGTTTTATAGCATGAAGTCAATAAATGAGGCTGCTTGTGTCCTAGGATTCTAACAGAGCTGGGATCCAGGGTAAAAATAAATCAGCTTATTCAAAAGATGACCCATCCCAAACAACTGCCCAGCTCCTATGTCCCGGATTTTAAATAACAATGAGAATTGTTAGTTCCAAGAGATGCTATCCACTTTAATCAGGGTTTTGCGCTAGATGTGGTACAGTTTTTTGTATCTTTATCCCTTTTAGCAATTAAGATAATCTGGATGTGAGAGCTGGCAGGGACAAATCCACCTGAGTCCCTCCAGTGATTGAACTCGTCAAGCAAATGTACAGAGAGGACTAAGCCAAAGGTTTTATAGAAATCTCCTGTAGCTCTGCCAGGGCCAAGAACTTTCTCTTGGGGGAGATTTTTAATTACTTCATCTATTTCTGATGGTAAAGGGGAATCAAGTAATTCCCCAGTCTTCTGCAAATCACCTAGACAACTTGGAAGGAATGAGAACTGACTGTTTATCTGTTCATGATATCGAGTTCTAATTTCTGTATCACTCTTCATCCTATTTCTGAAATAACTTACTAAGGAGCCCTGGGTCTGTATTTGTCTTTTTCTCCTTTGGGCACCGAACTCCCATTATAGTTATGAGTTTATTGTCAGAGCTCAGCAACCAGCATAGCAATCGCTGGCTCTCACCCTCCCACTGGTGCAGGTACTGCCTAGCTGAGTGATGGATATCTTCACTTTATGGGTTACGAGTGAGCTCAGAGCCGCTAGGGTGAAGGAAAAGTTTGCTTATGACTTTTGGCAGAGGTTATCCTGCAAGCCTGGATTCTGCCTTTCTTTCCTAGAGAGGTTGTTTTCTCAATCAACCTTTTCTATGTACATTTTTATTGAAGAGGAAAACCAGAGTCACAAAAATGAAATAAGAGAGCAGACAACAATGTTCAGGAAATGCCTACAAAGGAAATAAATAGCCACCATAAATCCTTTTGGGTAATAAGTAGATATGAGTAAATCCAATAAATGAAATGTAGCCTCATAAATTTCACAACAATAGGAACACTTTAAGTTTGCTTAATTTGGGCCATCCAACGTATCATATGACAATTTTGGAAACCAGACCAGGTAACACTTTGAACTGACCTACTTCTCATTTGTTCAATACTATGCACAGTGAACGTGTCATTTTGCCAAAAAGACAGTCACTGACAAATTACCAAGAGCTTCTTTTTTCTTAAAGATTTATTTATTTGTTTATCTATGCAAACAGAACTGGGGTATAGTCCAGAGGTACAGAGGGTGAGAGGAGCCACCAGTGGCAGAGTAGGGAGCAGAACAGGTGGACTGAGTGAAATACACTGCTGAGGGAGCAGCAGGCCAGACAGGAGAGGTCTGCTGTGCCATGTGAGTCAGCTCCTTGGCTGGGGATAGAACTCAAGGCTCAACGGCTGTGGATGGGTTCATAGTGCTGCACTTTAACCCCTTGCACCACCAGAGAGAGCCCATGGAGAGTCTCTTGAGTCACTGTGTTTTAAGACCATTAACTGGATGAAAGTGCAACTGAGCTATAACTGCACAAAACTCTGTTATTGTCTATTCCAAAACATCAGTCACTGGGAAATATTTCATAGCTCTCTTACCCTTGTACTTACTCTAAAACATCATTTTTATTTTTTTTTTTAAATCTTCATCTCAATTGGTGGTGCGAAGCCCATAGGGATTACAACTGAGATTTTAAAAATGCACAAAATGAAGAATGATGTAAAAAATAAAAATATATACATAAAATTAAAAAAAATCATCTCACATTTAATTTTAATTTCTTAATGTTGTGTTATACTCTATGTTTTCAGTTTTGCATAATTATCTATACTTTCAAGTTCACACGTCCCCAGCTAAGATTTTAGTGATTATTATTAGTAAAATTAATTGAATTGTATGATATTTTAAAATAAATTCTAATGAGCATCTTCAGATACTTGGCATTGGGCCTCTAAAATTTGTTCTGTGTTTTCCAAGTTGTTTAGACAGCAACTTGATCAATATGGTAATTTTCTGGAAACTCTCTTCTTATTATAGTTGATTATTTTTAATTAACTCAAATTTAGTTGCTAATCTGTTATAATCCTTAGTGATGCATGGCACAAGCATGTCTTTTCCTAGTAAGCAAGCATTGATAGAAGAATTTCTGGGCCCTGTTCTCCTCTTTAGACCTAGGAAAGCACTAATTATTTGTCCCCCTGGGCGCAGAAGGGGAAATTAAAAGCCTTGTAGTGCACTTCTTCATAAACTTGGAATTTTGCCCTCCAGAAAAGACCTTGAAAATGAAAGGGTTGTAGAGGCCTTACTGGCAATGCCATTTTATAGCTCTGGTCACCAATGATGCTAGATTTACCCACATAAGCTCTATTGCAAATATTCTGCTCACTATCCTTCCTTCTTTAATTTTAGTTCAGAGTAACATTACTTGCCTCCTGATTTATCATCAGAAAACATTCTTAAGGAACAATTTTCCCACAATCTCAATGCAAAAGATTTGCCAAGGACAGAAAATATGAGCCAAGTATTTAAATCACCTAACATCCCATGACCAAAAGGTAATCACAGTTACACGAGACTGATGTATCCAGTAGTTATTCGACATTGAAGTATCATGTTATACACATTAATATATTATTCTTTTGGCCTTTATACTATAATTAGTGTACTCATAGACTTTAAAATATTGGTGTTAAATTGATTGAGTATATAGCCAAATTTCTTATGCCATCCTATATCTTATGCATCTTGGTTGTACTTCACATACTGAGTCCGGTGGGCTGCCAGGCAACTTGTTTAGGCCAACAGACTACAGCCAACTTGAAGCAAGCAGAGAAGTGCACATTTCCACTTTCACCCTCTCTGATCGTTGATATACCCCAGGAGAATACCTGGGTTGGCTGCTAAAGGATTGCACACGTGTGTCCAGATACAACCTCCACCTCAGCTAACAGTCCACCAAGTGTGAAGTGAGGCCTTCCAAGAGCAGAAGAAAAGCAGAGTCTGGCCCAAGTCAATAGAATTTCCAGAAGACTTTGAAAGACAGTTATTATTTTAAGCACATGGATGTGGGGCTAGCTCACTGTGCAGCCATAGTTAACTTACACAACATTCTATAAGAGACACATGCACACATGAGATAAATTTATTCTTTACCCTCTATAACTCCAGATAATTAAACCAGAGTGAGCTTCTTACATGGAAATCAAGTCATTCCCCTCCCCAACCCACCCACATGTCAAACACTTCAATGGTTTCTTCATTATTTTAAAATAAAATACAGTAAGTCCAATGTGGACTGTACTTCCCCATCTTTATGTGACTTGATCTAACTGGTAGAATTTGAGCCAAAAAAAAAAAGTGGAACTCCTAGGCAGAAGTTTATGCAAGCTCAGTCTCCCCAGAAAGGTACAGAATGGCTTTTTTCCAAGATGTCCAAAGATGGCTCTTTACTATGTGTCACTTGATATATAGAACTGATGTCAGGTGAGTCTAAATAGGCCTCAGGAGAAAATGTTCCCATAACTTGAAAAATGTATATTACCTAGAGTTAGGGACATTTCCAGAAATAACTTTCTATAAGAGAATTCCATCTTAAGGCAAGGTAAAAATTTTAGATGCAGTGGTTTGTCATATAAAGTCATCCCCCATTTGCCATGGGGGATGACTCCCCCTTCTACAACACCCTAAGTCTCCACTCCATTCTCTACCACAGGATACAAACTAAAACTCAAAGTCATTTTCAAACTGTAATCAATGGCTGAATTTTCAAGATTAGAAAGACCCATTTGGAATAGTCTATTTGGAATAGTACATTTGGAATCACAATCTATCAGGATAATGTCTTCTGGGTGAAATAATGTGCAGTTCTTCATACCCAAGTTAAAAAAAAAAAGTATCTAAACAAAACAAGTCTGATTTCATAAAGTTGCTAAAACTCTCTCCAAATCACCACTGATTTCAAGATGACATCTCTCCAGTAAAACATGAGTGAGGGCACAGTTGCAATGCTGCTAGCAAGCTCCAGGTAGAATAGCCTTTATTTTTGGAAGGTGAAACATGTGAAGCTATAGTTATCCAACTTCTGCCATCTGTCAGTCAGACAGGAGCAGTATTGCTGGGAGTTAAAGGAAGTCAACATATTTTAACTGGCAAATACTATTCTCATTACCACAGAATACAAGATGATATTTATAAATGACATTCTTCAACTTTAAAATTTTAAAAATCACCCTGAAGAGATTCCCTTGACAAAGACTTCTTACTTCCACTTTTTACTTGTCAGGGTTCCAAAGAGCTGACTAGAGGTCAGTCCAAACACTACATTTCCTGGGATTGGTGATATAAAATTCCTTTCAAAACTCTGTCACCAATAAAAAATATATTATTTTTAAAAATGGAAAAAAAAAAACCTCTGTCACCAACAAGACCAAAATTTAATTCAACATATCTTAAATGCTTTGTGATTTTCAAGGCATTCTCAAAACTTGCCTTCTGTCCAGTCAGAATGATAAGAAGGAAAATATATTTGCATCACCAAGTATCTGACTCCTGGCAGTTCTAGCTCAACATTTTTTTAAACTGACTTCAGAAGTAAAGTAAAATAACCATTTTAAAAGGACAGTCTACGTACTGTACCATTCATGATTATGACTAACCTGTCTTATTAAATTATTTTCTTTATAGTAATAATCAGAAAAGAAAATTAAGGCAAAAATTGAGGGAAGGGTTGAAGTTGGCAAGTTTGGGGCAATACCTTAATGTATCTATAAAAAAAGGCAAACCCCAAAACAGTCTGTCTTTATGTCTCAGGACAGTCCAAATAGAGGGAACACAAAAATGTATAGGGCATTTGGCCAATGGCAGGAATGACTGTCCCCAAGATGACATGCTTAGCAAAGTCACATCCTTGATATTTTAAATTATTAAATTATTTTTCAATATATTTAGGAAATAAAAATCACTTTCTTTGAATGGATTTTGGTCCCAGAATCGTTTTGTCACTTCACTAATATCATTTTATCTCTCTTGATTTCAAGATTGTTTACCTTTTGAGACAGTAACAGGTGGAAAGAAGCACACATTTGGGAAAGGATAGTTTTGTACTTTTGAAAGTCATTTCTCCTGTAATTTTTTAATTCTGAGCCAGACTAACAACCCTGCTCATGGACTCCAGTCTGGCTCTGTAGTTAGTGTCCTCAGAAAGCTGGTGAAGGAGCTAGTGGTGAATTCCAGTTAGGAGATAAGGGACTGAAATGTGTCCACGAGGCATCTAACAACCACAGGAAAATGCAACCGCTTGAATAATCTGAATTTATTTTTTGCTAAATTTTATCAAATAATAAAAGTCCATTCTTTTACTATACTACATTACACTTGGCTTTACCTATCTAAATGGTATTTAAAACATTTGTAGAAAAAATTAGAAACAATTCATTGTTGAAGTTGATCAAGTACCATTCTAATTTTGTTGGTTATTTTCCTAAGTAGCTGCCCAATATTTATTTCCCCTCATGACAAAATATAACAAAAAAAAAGTCTTAGAAAGTGTTTCAGAGTAACTCAATTGTGTTTCCTAGCTCTCACAAGTGCAGTAATGACTTCCTTTTGTTTCTTTGTTTTCAATGATGGTTGTGTGTGAGCAGCCTTAGGCATTAGGAAAGCACCTTCTGGAACAAAGCCAGACATCCTAGACCAACTCTAGCACTTCTGGTTCCTAACTCGGGGTCTTTTCCTGCAGTGTAACTAACATATGCAGCGATCATCTGATCCTCTGGGGCTTGGAGAACCAGCTCAGAAGGGCAGATACACTCTCTTTAGCTAATGTTATCAGTAAAAACCTTTATTCCTGACACCATAATTTTGTATCTTCTACCAGCATGCACAAAATTTGTCCATGAAAATTGTTCCAAGTCCTTCCCAGTTTTGCACAATCAGTTGTATCACATGGAAGGTGGAACTCAATCATTTAGCTGGGTATGATACAAGTTAGTGATGAATCTTACCATGTTATTGGGCTAAAATAGGGGTTGATCAACTTTTTGTCAAAGGATCAAAAATAGTAAATTCTTTTTACAGGTCATTTATTTTTAGTAGCAGCTACTCAACTCTGCTGTGAGAGCACAAAAGCAGCCACGGGCAAGACACAAATGACTAACCTGTGACCTTATAAGGCTTTCTGTATGGATATAGATTTTTGAGCCTCATTTCATTTCACGAATATAAAATAATTTTCTTAAAATTTTCCCAACCATTTAATGATTTCATTTTTTATTTTATTTTTAAAGCAGAGTTAATTCACAGGCTGTATGAAACCAGGTATCAGACTGGATTTGGCCTGTGAACCCCACAGTTTGCCAACCCCTGCCTTATAAAACTTGCCCCCAAATTTTTAACATATATGACTTTAATTTTTGTTCTTTCAGTTTCAAGTCTTCTGGATGAACCATGGACAAGTAGATGACCTGGGACAGGAAATGTTCTTGGATGCAAAATATAAAAATGTTCTGTGTCTTTACATTTTACACTCTAACCTCAGAGCTGTGTGATGCTCAGCACGCCTGCTTTATTGTTTAAAGCACTATGTGAATGCTACTAAAGGAATAATTACTAGCACTGGATATTTAGATTTCCTTTATGTTGTAATGATTTTAATTATTTTGGCATACATTTTTATCAAATATATTTACTGACCTTTGTTTACATAAAGATATAATTTTGGGGATACAGCTTCAGACCCCGACATGTACAAAGGCTTCAATTGCCCTCCACCAATACTCCTGTGCCATTACATGCCCCGCCCAGGCTCTCTCTCTTTCCCTCTCCCCTCTTGTACCACCATATTTTTCACAGAATCTGTTATTTTTGTTATGTTTTGCCAGTTTTGTTGGTTTTTGGTTTTTTTGGTTAGTGGTCTACTTGTTTGTTTTTATTGAGGTAACATTAGTTTATAACACTGTCTAGGTTGCAAGATTATATTTTCTCATCACATTCACCACCATATATGTTCAGTGACCCTCCACCACCAATCCCTTCTAGCCATGCCCTCCCTGATCTTCACCATCTGGAAATCACCTTTCTGTTGTCAAAATCCTAGTGCTTGCTTTTGCTTTTATTCTCTTTGTAGTCCACAAGTGAATGAAATTATATAGTATTTCTCTTTCTCCTGACTTATTTCACTTAGCATAATCACCTCAAGTTTTATCCACAGCGTTGTAAAAGACGCAATCTCATCTTTTTTCAAAGTTGAGTGGTATTTCATTGACTATATGCACCATAATTTCTTTATCCAGTCACTCATCAATGGGCATTTAGTTTGACTCCATGTCTAGGCTAGTGTCTATTGCTACTAGCAATACAAAGATGCATAAATCTTTTTGTATTCATGTTTTCATACTCTTTGGATAAATACCTAGAAATGATATGTAGAATCAGGTGAATTTTTCTTTTTTTTCTATAGAGGATGCACCAATTTACTTTTCCACTAACAGTGTACAGGGTTTCTTTTTCTCTACCATCACAATTGTTGTTTCTAGTCTTTTAGATAGTAGCCATTCTCCCAAGTGTGAGTGACTGTGATTTTGATTTGCACTTCTCTTACAGTATGTGATGATTAGCATTTTTTTTATGTGTTTGTCCATCATGGGTATGTCTTATTTCAATAAGTGTCTATTTAGATCTTTTGCCCAATTTTTGATTGGCTTCTTTTATTGTTGAGCTGTATAAGTTCCTTATGCATTTTCAAAATTTATCCCTTAGTGCAAGTGTGACATGCAAATATTTTGTCTTAGTACCTAGGTTGTCTTTTCCTTTTCATGGTGATTTCTCACACTGTGAGAAGACTTTTTAGCTTGATGTTGTCCCATGTATTTATTTTGGGTTGTGTTTCCCTTGTCTTTGGAGTTGTGTGTATTGGTGGTTGATATCCATGAGTTTGTTACCTGAGTTTTCTTCTACATATTTTATGGTTTCAGGTCTTTATCTATATTAAATTTATTTTTGCATATATATTTAAACAATGGATGCAGCTAATCTTGCATGTGGATGTCTAAGTTTTCCAACACTATTTGTTGAAGAGACTTTCTTTTCTCCATTATACGATCATGGCTTCTTTGTAACAACTTAGCCATATATGTGTGGGTTTATTTCTGGGTTCTCAATTCTACTCCATTGGTCTGTGTTTCTTTTTTGTTCCAATACCATGCTTTTGTTTTGCACTATAATTTGAAGTAAGGGGGTGTAATACCTCCATTTTTCTTTTCTCTAAGGGTTTTCATAATTCTTTAGACCTCCTTTTCTCTAGTATTCTGTGCAACCTTGTCACAAAGATTTATGCCTCTAAAAAACGGAAAAAGAAATCAAAAATTTCTTGCCATGTTGTATTACGCTAAATTTTATGATTCATTCAAGGCCCAAAATCATTTGAACTATTTTGATTAAAAAAGCATTTCAAACAGTGTCTAGTGGCTATATCAGGCCCAAAACACACTATCTTATTGATAATTACTACATGTTGGCTAAAATTTTTAATGTTATTTATGGATGCCTGGCTCAGATATACCTGAACCAAGTCACAATAGACTTTTCCAGAACTTTAATTTATTTATACAAAAAAACAACCAGTACAGCATGCACTCAACTGCATATTAACTTAAGCCTCAATTTGGATTCATTCCTTTGTGCAGATTGCTTTGGTAGAAATGGATAACTCTGCTACTTCTTAAGAAGGAATTTATAAATAATTAGTAAACATGAATGAGTGATTGAGGCTGCCACAATCCTCTTAAATTTTCTGGTTGGCCAGAATGTCCGCTCCAGGGGCAGCTTCTCCTCCCTCCATTCACAGTCAGTAACGAGGGTAAATGCTTTACTTTTCTGTTTAAATTACCAAGTTTTCTTTTTTAACCCTGAACACACATAAGAAAATGGCCCTGCAGAAAAAGACCCCACAGTTTGACCCTGATCAACATTGGGTGATATCCCTTAGTGAATGCAGTACTTAATTTGCTTGCAAATTAGCCCTTGAGTAATATCCAAGTCTCAAGTAAACTGAGAGCCTTGAATTCCTCACATACACATTCCTTCAATCTATCAGTATTTTCTGCTAAAACTGAAGATTTTTCTCAGGTCTGAAAGAAACCTTTCTTTTGTAAATCAATGTTAGTGTAATAGCATTAGCAATTTGCCAAGAGAAGAGTGATACCCCTATTGTAGCTTAGTTGACAACAAACACTTTGGTAATTTCTCAGGAAAAGTATTTCCTGTTGATCATTAAAAGCCAAATTTTTGAGTCACTTCCCCCTCTGGATTAAATAAATACTATTAGTTTTTCAACTGTGTACAGTAAATATGGATTTCAAGACTTGTTTGTCTGCATTTCTTAAAACATTTATGAACATTGAACAGATGAATTTGTTTTAAGCATATTTTTTCATTTGAACACTTTTCCCAGTGGTTTTTAATATGGATACTGTTCATCACATATTGAATAAAGCAACTTTTACTTTATTTAATGTCTTGACCCAAATCACATTGTCTCCATAAATATTTTACAGTCTGTGTGCAACAAAAGCATGATTACCAAAGTCATGTCTGCACTTGTAGGTAATATACCATAAAAAATGGATTATTTTCCCCTTCTCTTGTTTTTGAAAGAGGGAATTGGTGCTTGCATTTGCCCAAGTGGGTTTTTTTTCTTTTTCTTTTTCCTTTTTTTTTCACACTAACTAGCTCCTTGGGGGTAAGATGTTGGAAACATGGGTCTGTGCCAAGTTACTATCTCTATAAAATTCACAAAAGAACAAGAAAACCTTGCTCACTTCACTTCTTTCCAGCTGCTTCTCCCAGAAAGAAGGAATTTTGAGGCCTCCATTATCCTGATAAATAGAATGAAACTACTCCGTGATTGATTGGGGTGAAGCTAAACTGCTATTCAAAAGAGCAAAGTAATATAAAATAAAATTAAAATATTTCTTTCTTTGAGCGCTAGCAATCATCTCGCCTTCTTTCAGCAGCCGATTTGTCACAAGCTTTGAAATTAAGAGTATTTTATGTAAGCATCAACACTTTGGAAATGTATTTAAAGAGAGTTTTAAAAAAGATAAGATGATTTATAAATTCAATAGGTCACCCTTTGCTTCTGCAGTATAAGAAACAAAGATATGCTTAGATGACTCTGTGAAATGCAACTCTCCTGGACAATTAAGCAGGGTGGGTTTTTGCATTAATGTTTGTGTCCTGCAGTCCCCTGAGCCTCCAGTGTATAATCATCTGATTCCTACTCAGCTCTTAACCTACTGTCAACTACTGAGATAAGCTAAATAAGTCTGTATATTTAATAAAGGACTTCCCTACATTTCTCGGGGCTATAGGGCCCTTTCACGTTTGTCTCAATGAATGATCAACTTCATCAGAAACATTCCTACTTGAAAGGTTTTAAAAGAAAGAAATAGACAAATAATAGAATAAATACTCATTAATGTGTTTGTGCTTTTCCTATCAGTTAAAAATAAAAGAGCGGCCCTCCCTGGTGGCGCAGCGGGTTAAAAGCACAGCACTGAGAATCTGAGGCCACTTCCGCA
>NW_004567110.1:31946258-31951025 GCF_000260355.1 Condylura cristata
GTACCCCAGTTCTGTATGCATAAAGAAATAAATCTAAAAAATAAAAAATAAATTAAAAAAAATAAAATAAAAGAGCAACATCACAGGTGAGAGGTAACCCTGAAGTAATCCCAGCCGTGTCTGTGTGAGTATGCACGAGAGCTTGGCTGTGGAACTTTGTAACTGATATAACATGGTTTTTCATGGAGCGGTAACCTGAAAACATCTCTACTGCATCTGACAATCACCATTAGATTACACAGTGGCTGTCGTTTATGCCCTTTCCAGCTCTTCCCCCAGTGACCAAATTCTAGTAGCAGGTATTGCTTCTCTGGGACATGTGTTGGGCAGGTAGGTAAGGTGAGCATGGGGGTGGTGAGTGTTCCAAAGGGTGGGCCCCAGTAACCATCCGATTTGGTCAGAGTTGTTCCCTGGGGTTAAGGCAGGGGGTTCACAGTGGTACTGACAAAGAAATAGTCTTATTTTTTTTTTCACGTTCAACACATAGTAAAGATAGGAGTTTGAACATACCAATCACTGACCTCTACAATGATTTGGAAAGTGAAACTGATCAACAAAAGAACAAAATGAGAGATGAAGCAAAAGAAACCCTAATGTCAATGATGTCCCAGTCCATTTTTCCACCAAATGAGCTCTACTCCTGACCTTCCCATAATCTGGCCATTTGAGACAATAAGTCCCTCTTCTTTGCTTATGTATTTTGAGTAAGGTTTATTTGTTTTTCAGCAAAAAGAATTCTGACCAATCATAGACTGATGAATATAATTAATATTCTCTGCCAGATGTTAACTAGAAAGATTGAAAGTGACCTTGGCCCAAATCTCCCTTGCATCGGTTTTCCATACTAGGAAAACTTTGAGATTCCAGGTCAAGTATAAATGTCTCCTATAATAAACAAGTATTAAGAAAAGATTTCTGACTTCTGATTTTAGGATGTCAGAGGAAACAAATTGCTGTCTTTTTTCTCCCTCTTAGAAATCCCGAAACAATTAGAAGATTTTATTTTTGTTTATGCAAAAGGATTTTTATGTCTATAAGATTAAGATTCTCTGGGAATGAGCGTGGAAACACGAACACTATCCTACATGAAATATTATCGGTTGGTCCAAAACAAAATAAATGAGAAAGGGAAAGATCTCATAGAGGTATCAAAAGACACTTGCCAGTTTAGATCACAAGCAAAGAAAGGGGAACTCAGTTCTTTAAGACACTCAATACACCTTGACATGAAAATAAAGAAACAGTATTCTTTGGACCAATGACACAAGCATTGCACAAGCATTGCACAAGCATTGCAGTTTGACAACTTATCCCCACCCTACTGATTTGAGAAGGAGTAGGCAAGGCCTCCCAGAAGGAGGGAGTGGAGAGTCTAGCTGCTTCAGGAAGTAGTCTATACATGACACACCACGGAAGGGAATGAATCTAAATTGCAAATAGCCCTACAGTTGCATATTTTTGTTGCCTAGGAATAAGTATAATATGAGAAAGCTACAAATGTCCAAAAAGACATGCACGTGCGCACGCAAACACACATACACACACACACACAAGAATCTTCAGCAAGAGCCAAAAACAGTAACCCAAAGCCACCAAATGTCCATCCCCTTCATGAAACTCCTACAAATGAAAATTTTAGGATTATTTTTGTTATTTAAACTGACTATTCAAAACTCTCAGGACATGATCTATATAAAAAACACAAATAAAATGATAAATATCAGACAGAGAACAATCAGCATAAAATAAACCAAAAAAAAAAAAATCCTATTGCGTTTGAACAGATAAAAGCCAGTAGCTCAGTTGAAGAGTCTAGGAAAGACAGGATAAAGCAATGCATGAAGGCCACAATGCACAGTGCTGCAAAGTCTAAGATAAGAAGTGGAAAGAGAACTAGTTCACATCATAGGCAACACAAAAGAAAATCACCAACCACAGATGATACAGGAACATATGGAAGTTAAGAATGAGAAAACTGAACCATGGAAAAAGAAATAAACCTAGATTTTTTAAATTATCAAAGAGAAAATAATAGCTAGAAATGGAAATACAATAAAGGAAATCTAAAGGTTTAAAAGTAAAATATTTCCAAGGGCAAAGAAGGATGAATTTACCAGGAGAACAGAAAAAAGCACTGCAAATGGCCATAACCTAGTTAAATTACTGGGCTTCACGTATAAAGAAAGATACTCTTAAACAACTTGGCCAAAAAAGATCAAGTCATCGATGGGGTGGGGTTGGGGGTGGTAATTAAGCAACAGATTTCCCCTCTATATGCCTCAATCTGAACACTAGAATGGATTTTAAGACTTCAGAAAAAGTACACTTGCAGCAACTGATGGTGAGTCTCCTGCTGAGAAAGGTTCTCAGAGACTGTGGCAGGTGCCAGGGGAGTTAGCAAGGCATTGTAGAATCAAATGTTTCTAGCTTCCCGACTGCCTTCTTGTCACATGCTTTTTCTTGTAAGTAAATAATTTTCTAATAATTCTAATAATTTTTCTCATAATTAAAAACCTGCCCGTTTTTCTCCATTTCTGTCATTGATGATTTCAAACAGAATTTTCCTCTTATTAGTTGCAAGGAATGAGTAAAATGTGTCTACTCTTCTGTAAAACCATCCCCACATCCCTACACCAGGCTCTAGTCCCGCCACTCTTTTCAAGGCTTTCATTCCTGAGGATACACTTTTTTCTGCTACATCATCATCATTCACTTTCTGTTGGCTCACCTTATCACCAGTAGAGCATACTGCTTTCTTTCCCACCAGCAATTATTTTCTGCCTTGTTTTCTCTTAAAATACTTAAGTCAGGGTTTTGTCCCACTGAAAACTCACTAAAGTCAGCTCCCGCCATCTTGCTAAGTTCATCGTCTGTCTACACTTGACATTATGCCTTTTGTCAAACAAATATGATTGTAGAATCAGTAGAACTGATACCATATTTGGGATTTATTGTGATTAAACAGAACTAAATGGCAATAAGCTGGAGCAATAACCTCTGCAGAAGCCCAACAGTCTCTAAAACATTCTCCATTGAACTTTCAAAATAATGTAAGACAAACTTAAACTTGCTACTCCTGTGCTTAAATATATACAATGGCCCTCGATGTCTCACGGAGATAGAGAGCATATGAGATCTTTTGCAATCTACACCTTGCTAGCTAATTGTCTCATTGTTGAGCACTTCACGCTGCACCTTGCAGAAGTGAGCTCCCCACAGATGGGTTCCCACATCTTTAGTTTTTTTTTTTAATCTTTACGAGTGTTCTCTCTTTCCCCCTCCTCTTTTTTCTCTGTACCCTCACCCCTGAACAAAACTTTTTACCTTCTCTCTTTTTTTAAAGATTTATTTATTTATTCATATAGAACTGGGGTACAGGCCAGAGATGCTGAGGGTGAGAGGATTCACCAGGAATAGAGTGGGGAGCAGAACAGGCAGATCGACGAAGTACACTGCCGAGGGGAGCAGTGGGCGGGTCAGCAGAGGTCTGCCACACCATGTGGTCACCTCCGGGACAGGCGGGGATCGAACTCATGCGGAATTTGCTTAAGCTTCTTAGTACAGTGCGTTAACCCACTGCGCCACCAGGGAGGGCCTCTTTTTTTTTTAAGATTTATTTATTCATACAGAACTGGGGTACAAGCCAGAGATGTGGAAGGTAAGAGGATTCACTAGGGACAGAGTGGGGAGCAGAACAGGCAGATCGACAAAGTACACTGCTGAGGGGAGCAGCGGGCGGGCCAGGAGAGGTCTGCCATGCCATGTGGTCACCTCCGGGGCAGGCGGGAATCAAACTTATGTGGAAGTGGCTTTAGCTTCAAAATGCTGTGCTTTAACCCGTTGCACCACCAGGGAGGGCCCTACCTTCTCTTCTATATGGCAATAATGGACACTGTCAGTATGACTGTCTTTCTCTCTTCTATTGCAGATGTTTTTCCATGTGGCTGACCTCCACCCAACTGTGAGACTCATGAAGCCCAACTGTCAGTGGATGTATTCTCCATACACAGTGCAAGGAGGAATGTGGAGGAGGAAGCACAGGAAGAGGGACAGTAAATAAAGGTTAATAAGTCAATGAATGAATGAACTTTCATCAATAATATTTATATGAAAAATGTCATTTGCTCCATTTCCAAAGATCAAAATACAGATAAACATTTAAAGCACAGTTAATTGGGAATAGGTATCAGCAAGATAGCAGGATAGAAATCCCAGCTCTCCTCTGATCCCTACAGAAAAATGACAATTTATCAATGCTGTATAGCCCAAAATGTTTTTCTGAAAATAAGAACTCAGTCTACTCTCAAGAATTCTAATTCCATTGTTGAAGTTTTTGTTATTTAGTTTCTCTGCTTATGCCAGGTGTTCTTAACCTGTTGACTCTAAACCCCTTAAAAATTCACAGATGGTCCTTAGAGAAACTGTGAATCCCCCTAAATTCTTATGCAAACTTTTGTACAAATTTACATCTGAGCATAATTTTTCTAGAAAGTCCACAGCTTTCAACAAATTGACATACATGCATTAAAGCAAGATTGGGATGACACCACAACGCGGAAAAGAACGTGCTTTTAAAAATACAAAATACTAAAAATGGGATTCTGCTCATTCTTCATAAATGTATTATCTCTGTTGACTATTAAAAAGCAAACTTATAGGGGCTGGAAGAATCTAGTAAAGTGAGGTCTTAGCAGAAGGAACAACACTGACTTCAAAAATGAAAGTGCATGATGCTCTCAGCAGTCCGCCAGCCCCAAAGCCCCCCCC
>NW_004567110.1:31951125-31963761 GCF_000260355.1 Condylura cristata
TTCATGGAGTCTGAAACTGAGATCCAGCAACAGTCTTCTGTCCTCTTCCCTCCTTTCTTCCTCTCCCTTTATCTCAAACCATTATTTGAGAAATAATAGTTATTTAGCATGGAGAATCAGCCCCACTTCCCCAATCAATCTCTTTCTCTCTCTCTCTGCCAAGAGTGGGGGAGGAATGGCTGGGTTTGGCAGCTGTCAGCCCGTCATTATGGGCTCACTGTCCCATCTGCACTATTTAGATTGGTGCAGTCACAAGGGGTTTTACCCAAACAGGCTCTCAGGGGAACAGTAACATACCTCTTGATTTGGCTGTGAAGTTATATTTGTGATTATTAATAGACAAGATAAGAGGCTGGTGGTCTATTCATCCACGTTAGAGCTAATTATTCAGTTTGATCTAAGCTGATTAGAATACTGATAGATAACCGCACCACATTTATAGCTGTAGCAAGCAGTGGCCAAGAGCTTTGACACAGTGCTGCCATTTGGGTTTATCAGATAGGAAAAAGTGGAGGGCGGGGGAGGGGATGGAGAGGAGAAGAAGCTGCCTTGGTTGATTAGCAATGTGCTGCATGGGACCATTTATAATGAAGCATATCATTTAAATTTTCCTTTACAAATGAGTCCAATGCGCGTTGCAGGCTGCAGGCTCTGTTAATTGTCACAAACATTGCCGTTTTTTTTTTTTTTAACATTATTAGCTCTTTGGCAGGATCTCCATTGTTGACTAAAAACTTGGCATGATCAGGGCTTGCTGAATAATTTAGGTGGTTGGCAGCTGGAGAAGGAGAACACACACATCTAGGCAGACAGACATGCTGCTTGAGCTCTTTATATAATAGGATTGTATACAAAGCAGAGTACAGTCGTCAGTGACTTCTGTGTCTGTTTATAGGTAAACACTGATGTTAGTTTTATAGGAAAACTGGAGGGATACTTCTCACAAAGCGTATGCAGCATATGAGACAGATGCACGGGAGGACTGTTCAGATGACTCGGCTCATCTCTGACTCTCGCAGGAAGTGACTGCTGGCACTTGCCTACACCAGGGCGCCCCGCCTCTGTGGCGGGGTGTTGGAGACACTGACTCTTGGGCAGGAAGTGCTCATATGGGTAGTGCCACCCAAACTCTGAAAGCCTGCCAGCAGCAGTCCAACAAGATCCATGAGTCTCACAGGTCATGAACCACGATCATAAGTACATAAGGTGGCTGGTGGGAGTGCTATATTAGTGCTTTTGGAGAAGGTCACAGGTAAGACAGTAAACACATGGATACAACACTTTGTTCACAAACCAGACACACAAATGTACCTTCCATGTGCCGTACAAATAGGCCTCTATGAGGGTTAGGGGACAAAAACTCAACTCAAACTTTAACTCTACAGGAATGACCAACTGGTGAGTACAAGCACAGCAGAACCTGCCATATAAACTCTCCAGTGATGTCCCTGGATCCTGTTTTTCATTCTCAACATTTAACTGTTCTTCCCATGTGCAGATTCCATTTTCGACAAGGCACATGGTCTCTATAGGTTCCAGCACCGGTCCAGCCCCACACTAGTTAAGGCCAGTAAGGAGTGAGACAACAATAGTGAAAGTACTAAGGCTCAGTCTTCATGTTCTACTGACCAATCGTGTACAGGCTTCTTCCCAAAGCAGTTACTAATGAGCTGGGACAAAATTTGGGAAGTTTTTATTTCCCGAATAAAAACTGGGAAGTAAAGATACTTGGTGACCGAAGAGAAAAACTAAAATAAAATATAGTGCCCTCCCCAGTGGCACAATGGGTTAAAGTGCAGCATACAAATCTAGAGGCAGCCACTTCAGCACAAATTTGACCCTGGCCAGGAAGGTGACCCACATGGCGTGGCAGACCTCTCCTGTCTTGCCCGCTGCTCCTCTCAGCAGTGTACTTCACCAAGCTGCCTGTTCTGCTCCCCACTCTGTCTCTGGTAAATCCTCTCACTATCCCTGCACCTCTGGCCTGTACCCCAGTTCTGAAAGCATAAATAAATAAATATTTTAAAATAATAAAATGAAAATTAAATGGTACAGTTCCCCTAACTTGTTTCATTTTGGGAACTGAAGCCAGTGTCTGTTGATCTGCCCTATTCACTGAGGGTAAGTTTTAAACAATTTACTGTACTAGTGAAACACCTGGGCAGGAATGTAATCACATATCTACCCAGCACTTGTGATGTAACAAGAACTAGACCCCAGAAGTACGTAAGTGAGACAAGAGAGAAAATATTGTTATCTACTATGACAGAATCAAAGAGATTAAAAAATTCTAAACTAAGAAATTGGAAAAAAAATTAAATCTTAAAAATAAATCTTTTCACTTTCCTCCTCTTTTGCTTATTCCTATCTGGGCCATCCATTCACACTTGATTATTTATTCACTCACCTGTTCATTCATTCTTCAAATGAGTTGAAAGCAACCTATAGATGTCAAGCACTATGTCAGATCCTGGTAATATAAGATGAAAGAAACTCGATCTAAGTTTCCAGGAGACTAAATCTAGTGAGGTGAGACCTCCCCCAGTCAATAGATGCCAATGACCCATGACAAGACTTCCAATAAGTTTTGTCTGCAGCTTTTGTTAGAGTTACGGCCTTATCAGGAAACACTTTCTGGAGAAAGCAAAGTCAAAGTCAAGTCCTAAAATTCTAGTCCTGTTAACCCAAGACTGGGGTGTTTGCATAGGACTGGGAAGAAAAAGAGGTCTGTGTTAGGGAAAGTCCAAGTAGGTGTTTTTGAAGCCTAAAGTGCAAGAGCAAATGAAGCTAGAAAAGTAACCAGAGCTGATGATAAAGAAACCTAAATGCATCCCTAATATGTTTGCATTTTATTCTGAAAGATCACGCTGAAAGTAGAGTGCAAGGAATATAAACTTAATTTTTGATTGAAGGCTACAAGAACAATCATATCATTGATTTAAAAAAATGAGAAAACTAAAATAGTGGTTTTGTGGAGATTTGCAAAGAGAGAGAATCAAAAGATTTAAGGAGATAGAACTGACATAAGTTTAATTTATGTTTATTCCACTTGTCATTTTCTAGCACAGGATGTTTTCTTCTCTTGACTTTCTTTTCCATTTATTTTCTAAAGCCTACCAGTCTCCTTTTAGTCAAGCATGCCTCTTGGACATTTCCTCTAGTTAAATGGAAGAACTATAACTCAGACATGGACCCATAAGTCCACTGACCATGGTACATTTAAAAATACATTAAATCTACTCTCTTTAAGTAATGAGAAAAATTTTACAAATTTGAATATGCCACAGAACTCAAATGTATTTGCTTAAATAATACTGCAGTGTTGCACAAATAAATGAGGACATCATTCAAACCGAGCTCAATGGAGACAAGCAGCAGACCTTCTCTTAGGTTCAGGTTGTTAAAATAGTGAGCAAGAATTACCATGACCTATCTGGGCTTCTCTATGGAACACTGTTTTGGCTTTTAGAACTAGCACATAAACCCCAGGAAGAAACATAATTAAAAAGACAGAAAAGCCAGATTTACTCCTCCGTATATTCTGGACATTCACGTGGATTTGTAGCAGCAAGACAGGAGGCTGAATATAAGGCAAACATTTGAATATCATTTCAACATTACTACTATCCTTGTGCTTCCAGAATGAACATCTGATTACTATTAAACTTTATTCTCCTGGAAAAATAATCCTCTCCAATCACATAAACATTCTTGAATTATAGCCAAAGAAATATGTTTCAGTAGTTCCTTACAATGTACATTTCATTATGTATTAATGATTCAAACAAATCAATTTTCTAATAGACCATTAGATGACTTTTCCGTGCAGGCATCCACCCTTCTAAACATGCAATCAAATGAAATCAGATCCACACCATGGCTACAGATTAAAAGCATCACAATTCATAACTTGCATAACTTTATCCAGATAAAATTTTAAGTAAGGTTCAGGAAATGTACATGCCAAATGATACCGATGAATTCCAAAGCCCACATATTTACCTCTTCCGTGCTATTCCACAGTCATCTTGTTTTATAGTAGCAGTGATGACAATTGAGGCCATACTATAAATTAACCAAAAGACTTAAAAAGTATGAATAAAAAGCCCAGTAAAAGCAGATGTGGGTTCATACCTTTAGTTAATGTTTGGTGGCATTTGCATAGATGAAACAGTCTACTAGCAAAATACTGCAAAGGAAGGGAGATGAAAGAATTGATATCTACAGTTCAAGTGAGAAGATTTCACTATAAATATTTGAGGACCTTTCCTTCCTAATTTGAAAAGTTAATGAGGTCACATTATGTAGATTACAAATTGTAGCATGTATTTGAAATGAGACACAAGCCCTCCAAAAATTTTTTAATGTCTCACTCTTATTTTAAAGTTAAAAAAGAATTGTACTTGGGTCATATCAGACAATGCTTTACCAGTTTTATTTTAACTAACAGTTTCCCAATGAAACCGCTTTTCGCCCACCTCACTCAGCTTCCCTTTACCTCTTGACCACTAGTCTCAGGGCTCCTTTCCGAGCTAGGTAACTACAGAGCCTCCAAGGTAGCAGGTTCCTCCTGCCTCCTGGTCTTCATCCAGTTTCAGATGTCTGTGCTACATTGCTAAGGGTGTGGGTCTTCTTATAAACAAATTCCCATCTAGCATGCAGTCCACTTTAAAAATCCCTGACATCTCCGAAGGGAGAGTCTCCACCAGCTTTCTTCACTTCTCTAGCAAGATATAAAGCATTTAATAGACAAGAAGTACTCGGTGAGTAAATAAATGAAGATGATTAGGGCAAAGAAACAAAGGAATGGGAAATTTTTTAAAAATTGGCACTACCCAAAATATTAATAAACCCCATGGCCTTGTTTATTTCTTACAAATACACATCTATTTCTCCTAATGCAATAATGGCAACTCTTAGTTCTTTCAGATCACAAGTGCCACTGGAGCCCAAGTACCTTTTAATAAAGTAGCTTCTCTTTGTTATAAATCATTCATAGAGTAAGAGATTCTTGCAGGACTAGCAGTGTGACTCACTTTGATAAATCTCATAAAGTCTTTAACAATAGACTTATAAAAGGTTACTCCATGATGGAGTTCAGAGACCTATGGCTACTTGTGTGCACCTTGCTCTAGGATATCAAAGATAACAAAGAAATTGGAGGCTGGTGTTCCAAATAATTCAGTGAGTTAACACCCAGTAATTCCCCTAGAAATGGAAGGTAGTTCTCGATAACTGTGAACTCCCTGGAACAATACGGACATAAAATGATGAAGGCCTTGGATAGAAAGAGAATCTTTAAAAGCATAATTACATATTCAATTCCATTTGTGTCCCTTCCAGAAAGATAAGTAGATGCTTCCAAAAAAAATTAGCCATATGAAGAGAAGGACTAATAATCATTTTGAGAGTTAAATCATCTCTTGAATGTTTATCATATGCCAGAGATGTATCTAACATTTTCCATACATTATCTCATTTGATTTTCAAGATAATTCTTTGAGATAAATGCTACTATTCATCTCTGTGAGGTTAATGGACTTGCTAAACTCTTGATAGCAGTATGTCACGGCAACAGGGCTGTGTCTGTGAACCTCTCTCCTCTCTGTGTTCCCCTCAGATATTTCCAGCGATGCCTTGTGTACTTTATAAAGAAAATCCCAACTGTATTTTTTGCAGGAACTTTAACCATAGCCTTCTCTTAATGAGTTGTTTGGTTATGAGGACTAATTTTTAAGGAATAACTTCAGTGTATCACACAAAAAATAATTTCAGAGAGTTGATGATAGGTAAACTAGCACAAACTTGTTTTCTCATTGCATATACAAAATCTTGAAAATCTAAATAGCTCAAGTGCTCTGATGACTTTTGCGTTTATTCATTTTCCCTGAACTTAATTTGGTTTCTTAAGTTCCTGCCATTTTATTGCTTGTCTACTATGTTCCAAGTACATTTTAGAGATTTTGTGTATTTGATAGGGTACTTTATGGAAATTCCTCATTTTATTTCCAAAATTAGCCTTTTAATTATTGCCATTTAGTAGATGAGAAAACTTGGATATTAAGAGATTATGTGGCCCTCCCTGGTGGCACAGCGGGTTAAAGCACAGCACTGAGAAGCTTAAGCCACTTCCGCATGAGTTCGATCCCCGCCTGCCCCGGAGGTGACCACATGGTGTGGCAGACCTCTCCTGACCCGCCCGCTGCTCCCCTCAGCAGTGTACTTCGTAGATCTGCCTGTTGTGCTCCCCATTCTGTCTCTGGTGAAGCCTCTCACCTTCCACATCTCTGGCCTGTACCCCAGTTCTGTATGAATAAATAAATCTTTAAAAAAATAAAAGAGAGATTATGTAATAATTTCCTCAAGGCTAAAGAGCTAGTAGGTGGCAGAACTTTAAATATAAACTTGCCTTCAGTTACACTAACTGCCTCCCAGGGAAATAGCTGAGCATTTCTGTATTAGACAGCAGGGTAGTCCATTCTTTCCTTTGATTCAATTAGGAGTTTGAGAATCTTCTTTTCTAATCATAGCTGTTCATTACAAACACTGTTCTTGATCCCAAAAAATAGAAAGTGTTAGAATGGATCTTTGGATTTCTGATACAAAACAAAGCAACGTGAAAGGGGAGGAGGGAAACTTCTTTAAAAAAAAAAAAAAAACAATTAAATAAGGCGGTGCCTAGGTGCATGCAGGAAAGATGATGTTGTTCTCAGCCACTTGGCTCTGATCAGAGATGCTTTCCAGAGAAAAGCCAGTACTTGAGTAAAACATTTTTCATCCGATCACAGCCAAGCGTTTTATTTTTTCAAGCAAAACCAAGTGCAAATTGTGTTTGTTTTTGAAATTATGATCTCTACTTTACAAGTGAAATTCCACACCCCAAAGTGTGAGTTTATTTTGATAAAACCACATTTCAGATTCCACATGCAATGATAAAATCAGGACATGTGGTGTGGGGTTTTCATAAAAGTCAAAATCTGGTAATTAGCACCAAAACTGTTCTTTGAAATCTGAAAGTATTGGAGATAATAGAAATAAAAGCTCATGGAAGTGCCAAGGATTTCTGCTCTTGCTAAACCCTACCCAAATGCCACATATTACCGAGTGATACACATTTTGTGTCTCTCACACCCTGCTGATGCAGGGGGGAAATGACATGGACATATTTGATTTATGCAAAGGTTTCTCCTGGCTTTCAAATGTTCAAATTTGAATTTGCACTGTACCATCTGAAAAAATAGAATATAGATCTTCGCACATATACTGGCCTTTAGCCAAAAAAACATAGACTTGCATAAAAGATTTAAAGGTAGTTCCATTGCATCTAAATAGGTATCTTGATGTAAGAGATACGGAAATGTTCCAAAGAGTAACTTAGCACAGATTATATGAGAAGAGGTTGAAATCCCAAAGCCCCTAACCTTCTGACGGGTATTCAGTTTTGTGCCTATTGTAGAGGGTGCATGTGTACGTGTGTACATTTTAATTCTGCCAGTTTTAACAGTAGCTTAAAAAAATAAAATAAAATCTACCTTGGCAAGTTTCCAGCCCAAATTGGTGACTAATTCTGTTGATTTCAATAGCTACATCACCTCCAATTCTCCTGAGCACCTCAAGCCTATATTATTATTTAGTAGAGGAGTAGCAGGATTTAATGTTTCAAGAATTGGCAGCAGATTGTACCAGCAGTCCTTAAACAGCAGCATACTGTATTTATTTGTATACTGCATTTAATCCAATGTATGTAATTCTATCTCCAAATTCAACATTTGTTGGCCATTAAATAGGGAATGATTCTGTTTAAATCAAAACAGCAGTCAAAACAGGAACAATGCTGTATTATATAAAGCTTGGATGTGAACTAAGTAGTTGATACTAATTTTTTGGAAAACAACCAAAGTCTTTTACTTCAAATAATAAACCCTATTTTTATAGAAGGTAAGACAAACCTTTAGTTAGGTGGGAAAAACCATTTTAAATACTCAGGGGTAATTACCCAAATAACCCAAAATAATTTCTTAGAAGGTAGGGCTGCTGATGAGACTGAATAACAAAATACTGACAAGTTAACATACATGTGAGAACTATCTTAAAAACATCATCAGCTTCAAGATAGTTAACATCGTAACAAGATGTTTTTTTATGTATAGATGTATATATTTTGTATAAATACAATGCTGACAGAATTTTATTGGACAAAGTAAAAGGGGTTTAAATAATGTTAAATACCCTGGAGTGTTAAAATTCTAAGCTACTTTGACTTAAACATAAAATATACAACTAATCTGTACTTAACCTTTATGTAGCAAGATAGAAATGTATTTCATTAATTATAGGAGTTCAGATTATAAATGTTTCTGTTCTGAATGGATAGCTGGGTTCATAGAGTATTTACTCATCACCTATTTAATAGGTGTTGAGGTGCCTACATGAATAAGACATATATATCCCTATTCTGAAGGAATTTCAGTCTAAAGAGAAGGTGATGTATAAATAGATCATTTTGAAATAATGTAAAGTTAAGAGACACATATTCGTAGGGCCCTAAGGTTTCTTTTATTAATCTTTGCTAGTAATTTTTCCCAAAATGTTTTCCCCTATAAAGGTTGATATTGTGCCCTTACTCCATAGGGAGTTAGAGGGATGGTAAAGAGTTAGAAGGATACAGAATAAGAGCCTTGGTTTTTGCTTCCAAGAAGGGACAAGGGAAACACTGGGACAGAGAAGCCAAGAAAAGTCACATTCAAATGACTTAATTATCTCTCAGTTGACTGGTCAGTCGGACAGGTCTGTCTAATCTGACCTCTGAGCAGCCAAAAATGGTTGTCTCTCCTTCCTAGTAAATACAAGTTTTGCACTCAGCTTATGATGTTGTAAGATTGGCAATCACTAAAGTGGTCACAGGAATGACAAGGTGTGCATTAAAATGTAATTGATGTTATTGGGTTTTGTATGTTTAGGAAACCTTTCCTCTGCCAACAACTTCATTTTTAAAATTCATAAAACCTAGGGACTGAAAGGCTAGTGAAATAAACTGCTATATCTGACCCCTTTTCTTTACAAAGTTCCAATAACGGTGAAGGACTATTAGTAAATATACACACACGCTTCCCTTCTTGGGATTACTCTCAATAGCGATGTACAAACTGTTAATTTATGTTAATTTTTAAGGTAAAATACTTAAAACAAGAATATTGGAGGTTTTCCGAAAAATGGAATGGGATATAACCTTTGCAATTTTCAATTCTCTTTTCTTGCAACATGTTGGATTCAGTGCTGCAAAATGGGAAAACATATATAATTGTTGAAGAGAAAAAAGTCCTTGCCAAGCAGATGTTGGTAAATTGCCAGTTGAAACAAAGTTGTGATGTTGGTGACAACAAGATTGGTTTCTAGAGGATATTTAGAAAGCAGAGAGTCTGGCTTTGCTATCATTTCCCTCAGGAAAGGCCTGGATGATGGGCTACAGCACATTACCAGCTAGTATCATGCTTCCAAACATCTGGATTCCTAGTCTTATCCATTTGAAAATGATTTACTCATTGTTGCTTGTTGTTTGTTGAGATTTCAGCCAAGAAAGAAAACATTCAGCCACCTTTCCGCCAGATCTCCATTTCTCAACTTGCTCTACCACAAACCTATTAAAAGCTTCAAAAGATCCTTCCCTTACATCCTTATTTCTTCTTGCACACAAATCCAACATGTTAATTTCTACTGGCTGTGTTTTAGAGTGAACCCTTATCAAATCAAAGGGAAAAGGAAGTTCTAGCCAATTGGTACAAAGTGATGAATGTTTTTACCTCATTACTCAATGGAGAGCAAAATGTTTTCAGGGCTTGTTCTTTGGTAGAGAACAGTGGTTTAGAATCAGGTTTTAACATCTGAATCATTTGGGAAACTTTTCAGAATAGATATGCTCATCCTATAGCCCAAACCTATGAAATAGTTGAGACACACAGAAGTGGTTATTTTGAAAGAGACCCTCAACTGTGATTAAGAAAGCGCATTCAGCAGTTCCATTGGATAATGGACGTTGAATATCTAGCACAAATTAGACTCTGACTATATTCTATGTGTGAGTGTGACAAAGAAAGGAAAAGAATACTGTGTAGCCGAAAACCATAAAGGAATTAACAGAACATTATTAAAACTAACACATAAGCTTTGCAAAATTACTAGATATATGTTTAATTTAAAACACAACTTTCTCTCTCTATAAACACATATACACTCAACCCAACAGAACATGAGGATTTTTAAAATTGTAATTATAAACCATAAAAAATACCAAATACTAAATTGTCATAATAAATACATCAAAAGTGGTGGTAGGGGGGTAAAAGTCATTAAGTATTAGTGAAACTATTTAAGAAGATGTAAATGGGCCCTCCATGGTGGTGAAGTGGGTTAAAGCACAGCACTAAGAAGCCAAAGCCACTGCAGCATAAGTTCAACCCCTTGCCAGGGAGTGACCCAGATGGCATGGCAAACCTCTCCTGTCTCCCTGCTGTTCCCCTGAGCAGTGTACTTTGTCACTCAGCCTGTTCTGCTCCCCACTCTGTCTCTGGTGAATGTGCTCACCCCTGTATCTCTGGCCTGCACCCCAGTTCTTACATGCATAAACAAATCTTTTTAAAAAATTAAATTAAGGCCATCCCTGGTGGTGCAGCAGGTTAAAGCACAGCACTGAGAAGCTAAAGCCACTTCCGCATGAGTTCAATTCCCGTCTGCCCCAGAGGTGACCACATGGTGCGGCAGACCTCTCCTGGCCTGCCCGCTGCTCCTCTCAGCAATGTACTTCGTTGATCTGCCTGTTCTGCTCCCTACTCTGTCTCTGGTGAAGCCTCTCACCACCCCTGAGCCTCTGGCCTGTACCCCAGTTCTGTATGTACAAATAAAAAAATAAATCTTTAAAAAAAATTAAATTAAATTGATCATAATAAGTATTAGAGAAAAACCAAAGCCATAGAAAACTTTATGCATTAGAGGTATAAATTATTGCAATTACTTTGGGAAAGTGTTTGACATTATCTACTGAAGTTTAATAAAGTTTCATGAACCAGCAATTTTTTTCAATAGAAAATGCAACTAAAGTATAGAGAGTATACCAAGTAAAAGCCAAGTGAATGAATTCAACCATAGTAATGTCCTCAAACTACAGATAATCTAATGGGTTAATAAGCACATACTTGAATACAGGTCTAATAAGTAAGAATAATTACTTATTTGACTAAACTAATCCCACATTGACTAAATTAATCCCATTTAGGTGATATGAATGAAACTAAGTCACTTGAACACCATGTTTTACCCTTGTGATCTGAACTATGATTTGATCTGGGTTGCTAACTCTAAGGAACAAAGAAATCATAAGGCCTTCTTTCCTCTGTTGAACTACTCAGATTATGTGAAATAACTCTCTACTTACATACCAACAACAAATTCTAGTCAACCAGCAAATTTGTATTAAGCAGGATCTGGAACCCACCTGTTCAAGTCTGAATCTCAGCCCAGCCATCACCAGTCATTGACCTTGGCAAACCATCCATCTGTGCACCTTGTCTCTGTATCTTCCTGTCTGAAAGTATATGGCACTGCAATGATAATCACACAAGGGTTGAATGTGCCAATGTGTGCACTGTTCTTACATCTAGGCCTGGCACAAAGTATTGATCCAACTGAGCCATTGTCATTCATAAAGCCAGTATATATAAAGTACCTCCTATTAAATAAGCATTAGAAATACAGCAATGAGGACCTCCCTGGTGGTGCAGTGAGTTAAAGCACAGCACTAAGAAGCTAAAGTCATTTCAGTGTGAGTTCAATCCCTGCCCCGGAGGAGATCCACATGGTGAGGCAGGCCTCTCCTGACCTACCCGCTGCTCCCCTCAGCAGTGTACTTGGTCAGTCGGCCTGTTCTGCTGCCTATTCTGTCTCTGGTGAATCCTCTCACACCCCCTTCACCTATGGCCTGTACCCCAGTTCTGTATGCATAATAAATAAATCTTTTAAAAGAAAAAGAAAAACAGCAATAAGAAAAAGAAATATGACCACTGCCCTCATGGAGTCTTCAGTATGGGAGGACCAAACAGGGCCCTCCCTTGAGGCTCAAGAAGCTGGAGTGCAACACTACAGAGCTGGGCACAGCCCCTTCGGCTTGGATTCGGTCACTGCCCAGGGGGTCGACCCACATGGCGCAAATGACCTCTCCTGTCTCCACAGTGTACTTGGTTGATCTGCCTGTCCTGCTCCCCACTGTCTCTGGTGAATCCTCTCACCGCCTCTGCACCTCTGTCCTATATTCCAGATCTGTATGCCTGAATAGATAAATCTTTTTTAAAAAACCAAGCAAATAAGCAAGCAAACAAACTATACTCCTGAATAAATTATCTGGAGTGCTAGTTTCACATGGGAAGTTGTTCAATAGCTCTGGAGCTGATGACTGCCTTTGTTGTACCTGAACTAGCTACAGGACAAAACACCACATTCCCCAGTTTAGAATGCTGGGCTGGAAATAACAAAGAAAAGCAGCAAATAGCTTCAAATTTCTGTTTGGAAGTTAAATTAATGTTACCTCAACTGGATGGTTTCACTCATAGCAGAAGTATAACCAGGAGAAAAAAAAATAATAATAAT
>NW_004567110.1:31964003-31979292 GCF_000260355.1 Condylura cristata
CTGTTGCATTTATTTTGCTTTTCTCTATTATTGTATATGCATGTAAAACAAGAGAGAAAGATGGAAGGTAGATATTTGAGAGAGAGAGAAAGCTGCCCAGAGTTGAGCCAGAATATTTATGGATAGAATTTTTTTCATTCTAATATTAGATTCTAATTACTTTAACATTCTTCCTTGAAAAAAAATCAAGTCAAACTAGAGTCTCTACAGATATACTGGTAAAATAAAAATGTTATTGTTTTGAAGACAAGAAGTACTCTAGCAGAAGAACAAGAAAGCACTATAAATGTGTATGAGGAAAGCAGTCGGCTTCTGATGATGTTGGGTCTTCACTGTTCATTACAGAAAGAAAGGGAACAATCTCTCACACTAGTCATGTATTATTTATTTTTATGCTTTAATTATTTGTGGAAATTCCTGACAGCTTCTTACTCAGCTTGTTCTACTGACAATCAAGTTGTACATTAAGGAGAAAGGAGGACAAAGTATCATCCAGAGATGAAAACCAAGCAGGCAGCAGAGTGGTAGTGAAAGCTACTTGACAACAAATTTATTTTTCATTTGTTTGTTCATTCCTTCCTTCCTTCCTTCCTTCATTCATTGTGAACTAAATCATAAAATTGTTGCCTCACAATTCTGTAGTTGAAAAATTCAAACTCAAAATGCTGGCAAGGGTTGTTTCTTCTGAGCACTATAGAAGAAATATCTATCTCTTGCCTCTAAAGTGGCTTCTGGGGGCTATGGGTAACCTTTGGCTTGTACATGGAATTCTTATTTCTTTCCATAGTTTACCTTGTATGTGTCTCTCTCTCTTCAAATCGCATTTTTTTTTTTGTTTGTTATTTGTTTAAAACACTGAACATGATTTGGGGGTCTAGGATCATACACTTCAGGTCAGAGGTCTAGAATCACACCAACCCACCACCAAGTTCCCAGAGTCCTCCACTACAGTCCATTTCCCTTGGCACTTTGCTCTCCACTCTCAGTTTTACAGTCAGATTTTTAGTGTTTGTTATTGTATTGGTTTTAACTGACCATTTGTTTTACTCCTCTTTATTCTATGTATAAGTAAGACATCTGCCACTTGTCTTTCTCCTTCTTAGTTCTTTTGCTTCATTTAGGGATTATACCTTCCAGTTCCATCTATGTTGCCACAATGACAAGGATTTATCTTTTTATCTATAGCTGAGTAGTATCATGTATATATACCACACTTTGCCTCGCCATTCATTTGTGTTTGGGTACTTAGATGGTTTCCATAACTTTGCCATGGTAAATAGTGCTACAATGAATATAGAAATGCATATATCCCTTCAAATTAATGTAGCTGCATTGCTTGTGTAGATACCTAGGAAAAGAATTGCTGAATTATAGCACAGGTCTATTTCCAGTATTTTCAAGAACTGCTATACTGTTTTGCATTGGGGCTGGACAAGTCTCCATTCCTACCTACAGTGTAAGAGGGCTCCTTTTTCTTCATATCCTTACTAATATTTTTTGATATGGGTCATTCTCACAGGGGTGCACTGGTATCCTGAGATTTTGATTTGTATTTTCCTAACAAGTGATGATGAACATTTTTTCAAGTGCTGTATGTATAATTACAACTTTAGAACAAATATGATTTTAAAAGCATGTTAGAAAAAAAGACAAGAGTGGGGTAGGGGGAGGTAATGCCAATACCACGACTTCTCCAAGGAGTTAGATGATTTGAAAGTGTTTTCTACTGGCACAAAAAAAAAGGTAGCTGAAACTTATTAAATGTGGGGATTTTCCCTACCTCTGTTCAAGCTGTCATATTATGACTATTGATGACTTTAGAAGACCTTTGTGCATCCTTGGAAAGGGTTGTTCCATGTGGGAAGATGTTCAATAGCTCTGGAGTTGATGACTGCCTCCAGTAGTACCTGAGCTAGCTACCAGAGATCCCCAAAACACCACATATCCCAGTTTGACGTGCTGGGCTAGAAATGACAATAAAAAGCAGCAAATAGCTTCAAATTTCTGTTTGGAAGTTAAATTAATGTTACCTCATCCTACCTGCCAATCTCTTTTTCTGTTGCATATAGAAAGACATAGCATGTGGCTCTGGAACAAGAGAATGATAAAATGATTCAGAAGAGTATCTGGACAGTGGGATGATATATTGGTACCTATTTATCCTTTCATATATTTCCTTGGTCATTAAAAAGTACATTGAGCACTAAACACTATTAATAATTGGGAGGATCTTTAACTTTTTTTAGTTGGAAAACTAAGTAACTTAGCTTGAAAATAATGAACATTTGAACCAGAACAGTGGTTCCAATACCTTCCTAATTTCTACAACTTTCTGTTATTGTTATTAAATCAGAAAGAGTTTCTGTTTGTTTGTTTGCTTGCTTGCTTGCTTTGGTACTGATTTTAGTATTGGCTTATTGGAGTTGTTTTCAGCTTCATGGCATGGTTTCCCTATCTGTTTTTGTCTGTGTGCTTTTAAGCCATGATCATCGGTCTCCCCTCATCCACACACAAAGACTCCCCCCTTTATCCTGACAATCCAGAGAACTCATTTACTCTCCAAGATATGACATATTTCAAAGACTTTGTCCAAACTTTCATATGTTTATTATTATTTCTAGTGTAATAGCTGCTATTACTGAAAACCTCTTCAGTTACTTTAAATCCAGTATTGGCTACAGTATGCCAGAATAGAAAAGGTTTATTGTTATTCCCATTTAACAGATTAGAAAACTGAGGCCCAGTGAGGCTGATCATAGCTAGAGTTCTTAACATGTCTGATTCAAAACCCCACAGTCCTCAGGTTTACTTACTTGCTCCTCTTTTCATTAAAACATCACCTTAAACAGTAGCTCAGTGACAATTATAAAGTTTCTAAAATCATACCAAAGTAGGTTTTGGTACTCTAGGTTTTTCCTTCTTTCCCAACAGCTCCCCAGACAATTGATTCCAGCAGCTTCTAACAAAGCAATAGGCACACCAGACCAGCATTATCTGTTCCCGGAGCACGTGCAGCAGGACCTGGAGTTTCCTTATTGCCTTGCACATCACACTCCTTTCTTTGAAAAGAGTCCCGCTTTCCCACCTGCATCCATCATTCATCTGTCATCCCCTTCAACTGGTAAGGTTTTAACTAGATGATTTTTTTTTTTTTTTTATCTTCCTTAGCTAACCTTGTCTCTCAAGGTCTTTGCTCCAACTACATTTTTAAAGCTCAGGTGATAATCCTGCCTCCAGTTCATTCCCTTGGGAGTAGCAATTAACACAGGCACCTGTTTAGTTGGGTTTTGCTTTTTACATATTAAAGGGCAAGGACAACCTGCTTGGGTTGGTCTAAGTTTCTTTTGATCTTACTGGAGTCACATAACAATATCCATTTGCAAAACCTGAGCAGAGTAATTTAGGAATGGTTTAAGAAGGAAGCTTCAAGGATCTATTGCTTGGAATTTGAAGAGGACCCATACAGCAAGAGCATGACCCCTTCTTAAATACCTTCCAGAGCAGCAAATGTACTCTGTCAAAATTTCACCTCCCTCTTCTGATGCAGGGGATGAAAGCACCTCTGAAGAGGAACAAAGACCTATGCTATCACAAAGAATAGCATTTTCCCATTGCAATTGAATTGAGCGTATTGCCCTTTTGGTTTTGCTAAGATTACACAAAATGTAATTACATCTACACTACTCACCTGGGAACCTGAGAAATGAATGCTAATACTGCCGCATTCAGGGAGCGACGCTTTCCAATAGTGAAGGTACTTTTTCCCTGAATCCAAAATTCTGCCTGATTTCATCCTTTATAATCAACCCTGGCTGCACAGGAAAAGTGGTGTGCATTTTCACACTGTTCTAGAACCCCATCGTGGCTCCATATGGAAGCACATGTGTTTATTTTATAGTGTAGGGTTTCATGAACTCAGTGCTCTCATTTCTACTTTTTCCTATTCAGTCTGCCTAGAGGCCTTGTGAATACGCATATTCTCTGCAAAAAAAATTCAGCTTAGCGCCAGATTTATTTTAAATTAGTAGATGAATCAAGTAATGTGAGTTTGGTTCCTAAATGAGAACTTTAAATTTTGATTAAGAGCCCAAGGCGCTGGTATTCCGTGCCTCAAGTGTTTTTTGAACGTAGGATAAAATTTCAGGCCAAACAAGAGAAGTAAAGTTTTTGTTTGTTTTTTCTTGTGTTTTTAGAAAAGAAGTAAAATTAGGGTAGAGTAATTCAGGTTGATTAGCAAATGACCTTGCCATATCCACACATGTGAAAGTAAGTTTCACGTTTAAGAGAAAAATCAAGACTTTTTATTTTGCTCTTTAAAAAGTGAGAGCAAAAAAATAATTTTCACTTGTTATTGGCAAAAGAAACAGCAAGACTAGAGAATAAGGAAAAGAAGAAAATAAAATAGAAAATGTACTAACAATTTTCCAAGAAATGATATATGCAGCTAGCAGAGAACAAGGCATATATGTTCTGGATAAGGAAAAGGAATTATTGCCATCACCTTCATCTTCATAATTATATATATCCAAATTTAAAGGGCCCTCCCTCATAGTGCAACAAATTAAAGCCCAGCACTATGAAGCTAGTTCCAGCTGCTCTAGTACAAGTTCAATCCCCTACGAGGGAGGTGACCCACATGGCACAGTAGACTTCTCCTGTCTCGCCTGCTTCTTCCCTCTGAAGTGGACTTCATCAATCTGCCTGTTCTGCTCCCCACACTGTCTCTGGTGAATCCTCTCATCCCCTGCACCTCTGGTTTGTACCCCAGTTCTATATGCATAAATAAATAAGTCTTTTTAAAAAAGATACAACATATTACTCCATTTGAGGCTAAAAACAACCCTGAGTAGATCATTAGAATAGCCAGTGATAGTATTAGTATTGCAGGTAGTATGGGTAAGTTTAACAAAACAATTATTAAGCAACAACTATGTGTCAGGCACTACAGTCGGTGCTAAAAATTCACACTGTGGTCCCTCCCTGGTGGCGCAGCGGGTTAAAGCACTACACTAAGAAGCTAAAGCTACTTCCACATGAGTTCGATCCCCACCTGCCCCAGAAGTGACCACATGGCGCGGCTGATCTCTCCTGACCCGCCCGCTGCTCCCCTCAGCAGTGTACTTCCTCAATCTGCCTGTTCTGCTCCCCACTCTGTCCCAGGTGAATCCTCTCACCCTCCGCATCTCTGGCCTGTACCCCAGTTCTGTATGAATAAATAAATAAATCTTTAAAAAAAAAATTCAGGCCCTCCCTGGTGGTGCAGCGGGTTAAAGCACAGCACAAAGAAGCTTAAACCACTTCCGCATGAGTTTGATTTCCGCCTGCCCTGGAGGTGATCCACATGGTGAGGCAGACCTCTCCTGACCTGCCCCTGCTCCCCTCAGCAGTGTACTTCGTAGATCTGCCTGTTCTGCTCCCCACTCTGTCTCTGGTGAATCCTCTCACCCTCCGCATTTCTGACCTGTACCCCAGTTCTGTACGAATAAATAAATAAATCTTTAAAAAAAAAATTCACACTGTGAGGGAAAACAGAGTTTTGGGTTGAAAAAGCAACTTGGAAATATAGATACTCCAAATCTCACTAAAACAATAGCAAAGAATATTTTCTGAAAGTGAACATGATCCAAAAATGTAGAATCCTAAAGAGAAAATACAAATAAAATGTTTGAAACCAGAAAGAAAACATACTAGAGGCAAGTGACCTAGAAGACAAGAGAAAGCCAAATCCTAAACCGATAGTGGAATAACTAAGAACAACCCAACATAAACAAGACCCTGCAAGGCACCACTGATATTTCAAATGAGCCATGAACATTCGTATTCATAGGCTTCACCAAGAAAAGAGAGAAGGTTTTTCTTCTTCTATAAAACAAAGAGGTGTCCTGGTCCTGGAACATAGCTCTAGAGTTTCCATATACCGGCTGCTAAAACTAACTGAACTTTTCCAATCCTGAGTGAGCTGAATCATACCCACTGAATTAGCTCTCTGCTGGATCCTGGAAAGGGGTTGTGGAGAAAACCAAAAGGACTGAAAATGGGCTTCTTCAGAAAGGTATGCTGAAAATTTGAGAGAAATGATTATATCCTTCTTTATGTAACCCTCTCTGCCAAGACACTAGCAATTAATTGTCCGCAAAGAGATGAACAGATGCCATATTTAAAAATGGTAAATGGGGCCCTCCTTGGTGGTGCACTGGGTTTAAGCACAGCACTGACAAGCTAAAGCTACTTCAGCATGAGTTCAACTCCTACCCCGGAAGTGATGCACATGGAGTGGCAGACCTCTCCTGACCAGCCCACTGCTCCCCTCAGGAGTGTACTTTGTCAGTTGGCCTGTTCTGCTCTCCACTCTATCTCTGGTGAATCCTCTCACCACCCCTGCACCTCTGGCCTGTACCCCAGTTCTGTATGCATAAATAAATAAATCTTTTTTAAAAAGGATAAATTAATTTTCCATATATGTGCTGATGCTATATGAACAAATCATCTGTCCTCTTCTTCCAATTGGTGCCTACGAGAGAGAAGGTGACTTCCCCAGGTTCTAACTGACTGTTCTCCCACTTCACAAAAGAATACCTTTTGACACCTGCAATTCTTCAAGAAATGTCTGGATTAAAATAGTTGAATCAAAGGCACTACCCTGTGACTTGCATTTTAATACAACCATGATGTTCCTTCTGAAGCTTAAAGTCACACAGCCCTCCTCATGCCCTTCGAGATTCAAACAGCTTGATAGTGATCCAGTCTTAATCACGAGCACACATCTGAGACAAACTCTAATATGATGCTAAAGATTAAAACATACAACCAAATAATATGCAGAAAACAAAAACTGTGTAGAGAGAGAGCTTCAACAACAAAAACTAACATTACTATCCTCTGAGAAATAAAAATAGATTTCATCTGTGAAACAAGAAATGGAGGCTATAAAGAATAAGTTACTGAAGACTAAAAAAGAGGTTTTGGGGTTTAGCAATGTCAGAAGAAAAAGAAAAACTCAATAGAAGACTGAAATAAAATGGAGTAATTGCCACAAAAGTAGGTTAAAACCCAAAGAGATGGAAAACAGGAGACACAAAATATGAATATAATTTCAAGGGGTCCAACAGTCAAATAACAGGTTTTCAGAATAAAAGTATGAAAATAGATGGAAACACCATCAAAGAAAGAATGCAGAAAATTTCCCACAACTGCAAACCATCAATTTCCAGACTGAAAGACCCATGAAACATCCAACAAAATAGATAAAAATAGACCCATAGCAAGGCAAACTGTTGTAAAATGTCAGAAACCTTGGAACAAGAGACGGTTCTTATCAAAAGAAAAATCAGGGCACATACCAAGGATCAAGTGTCAGTAGTCTGCATAACATACTAGAAGCAAGAAAGCAGTAAAGACTTCAAATGTCTAACCTAAAATTCTATACCCAGCCAAGTATTCAATCAACCAAGTGTCAGTATAGAATTAAGACATATTTAGGTATGCTACATATAGTGGGGTAAAGTAATTTCTTTAAGAAGAGAATGGATGTCTACTGTCAAAATACAGTATTCCTATAGTATCCCTATGTACACCAAGATGAGAAAGAGAAAGGAGAGAGAGAGAAGCCAAAATGATAGAAAGAAAAGGTACTTATGAGGAAGACAACATAGAGGTCATTCATTCACACTGGAACTGAAAGATAAAGATATGAGTTATGGAGAACTGTCACTATATCATTAGTCATTATAATATCTTTCTATTTGCCTAAACTACCATGATATTCTTTCTATTGCCTAAACTACCGTAATATATATAGCACAGTAGTTTAGGCAAATAGAAAGATATTATATATATCTTGGAAATAAAACCAAGAAGGAGGAAATCATAAAAACCAGGAAATCATCTTAGCAGGAAAAAAAATTCCAGGTATGAAAAGGAAAAAGTCAAGATTTAGAAGAAGCATTCCATTAAAAAAAAAGTGACTACAAATTTCCTAATATTAGGGAAAATGATGCTGTGAGGCTAATAAAAAATATAGAAAGGATAATTACACATGGAGCAAAAAATAAAAAGGAAACAATCATATGACAATGCTCATTTGTGAATAATATTTGCACAGACATAATAATGAACAATGAATAATGATTTAATCAGAATTTAATATGACTATATTGGGAGGGTAGGAGAGACAGAATGGTTAGTCTGAGAAAATTAAGTCTATGGAGTCAGTGTAAAACAAAGACGATAATGGATCTCCATTAGTTAGAAATACAAGGATGTGTCAGTGCCAAAAGGAACAGCTCAAGAAGACAAAACCCTTTGCCAGCTGGAAGGTGTTTGGTTGGCAAAGAGATTCAGTGGGTAGAGAACTGTTGTATTTCATTATTAACTTTGTAGTAGTATTTAGCTTTTAAAGCATATGTATAAATCATATTGATAAACATTATTTAACCATTCAAATGTCTAGCTTATCTCCAGTACTAAGCACAATGCTTAGCAGGTAGTGGTATGTCTTTAACAAGTATTTATTAACAGGGATAACGAGGGCACGTATGATCCTATTCTAGAGCAGT
The DNA here is from genome assembly GCF_000260355.1 of Condylura cristata. Taxonomy (NCBI): domain Eukaryota; kingdom Metazoa; phylum Chordata; class Mammalia; order Eulipotyphla; family Talpidae; genus Condylura; species Condylura cristata. The sequence goes on from NW_004567110.1 coordinate 31,972,559, forward strand.
ATCCACAAAATAAAGGGAGTTGATGGAGAAACAAAAATCACAGATAACAGTTGGGCTGAACCACATCTTCACCTTCCTCTACTTCAGATATTAAGCGCAGAGGCACATAAGAGCACAAGTCACAGGCATGAGTGTGGCAGGATCAACAGACTATATCATCATAATACTAAGCAATATCAGGCACTCTACTCCTCATCATAATACAAACCACAAGACCTAGAGCAATAGCCCAGGTGTTTCTTAGGGAAGTGGAGTTTAGTGCGCGATAGAGCAAAGGGGGCAAAATATGGCTTTGATGCAAAACAGACCTGTGGACAAATACCATTTCTTAGCGTTACTACTTGATGGCCTCAGGGAATAATCTCTGTTTATTTTTGCAACTTTAGAATGATAAAAATAGTGCCTACCTTGCAGGAGTTCTAGAAGAACAAGAGAGAATCCAGGAAGCCGTGGTATAGAGTAAGACTTCAATGCAGGAGCTGTTATTAATATTGTTAGACTTACATAAAATTTCATAAATAAAAGATTGGGAATTTCATCTGTTTTGTAACCAGCGGCTGAAGCCAAGATTGTTACATACAGGTGGTTCCCCCTGAAGGAGGCTACTGGTAAGGATAAGTTGCCCCAGGAGAAATGCGAACGAATTTGGGTGGGGGTGGTGACTCTGAAGCAGCCCCCAGGATTCAGTTTTCAGGACTCAGCATTCAGGATTTCAGCATTTTCAGGTCTTCAGAGATTTCAGGGTCCGCCATTTCTGCCTCCACCACGCTGATCTTTCAGAAGACGTTGCGGGCCTCCGAAGGATGTGGAGAGGCTTGCAGCAGCCAGCCTCAGAGAAGAAAAGTTCGGAGGCTTTGCAGGTAGCCAGGCGACTGAAAGAAACTCTTCCCAGCTTTGCTGCTGTTACAGCCGGAAAAGGAAAGGGAAGACCCGAGCACCCGCTGGAGCCATGCACCTGGCTGAGTTAGGTAAGCCGCCTCTCTGGTGGTTCCGCTGCTGCTGGTTTCGTACTAGGGCGAGCATCTCACCGGCATCTCAGCAGCTCTGAGGAGCATCTCAGGTTGTGTCTTCTGCTATCTTTGTAAGTTGGAGCCCGGCCTATTGCCTGGCTGCCACATGTTCCAAGCCCTTAGTGCCAGGAAGACACCATTTTGGGAGCCTTTTTATTAGGACTTTAAACTCTGGACACATGGGGCCTCTCTGGTATTGCAACGGGTTGTCTCAGCACTATGAGCTATCGGGTTGTCTCAGCACTATGAGCTATCAGCAGCCACTGCGATTTTCAGCTCAATCCCCCCACCAGGGAGGTGAAACACATGGCGCAGCAGACCTCTCCTGTCTCACCCTCTGTTCCCCTCAGCAGTATATTTCAGTCAGTCTGCCTGTTCGGTTCCCCACTCTGTCTCTAGTGAATCCTCTCACCACTCCTCAACACCTCTGACCTGCACCCAGGTCTTATCTGCATAAATAAATAAGGCTTATATATATATATATATATATATATATATATAAGCACTGAACACTGCTTCAGTAAGGTAAACAGCTATTTGCGAACTCAGTAACTCTGCTTTCCCTGGTTTGTTAAAGAAATCCCATTATTGTTCTCTGAACATGAGTAGTCTTCCAATTATGCGCCAAAGTGAAGAACTCAGTGACAGGTAAAGTATTTGGGCACTGTCTTTAGCCAGGTTTAGTGCCCATTGTTGCCCTGTATCCTTTTTTTCTCCAAGATCTAAAACAGTGTCTGGTACATTGTGGGAAGTCTATGAATATTTTCTCAATGAATTATCATTTAAAAAGGAACAGCGTTAATTTGAGGACTGACCTCCTCAGCAGACACAGTTCAGCAATGATAGCATTTAATATAGCATTTTAGGTAAACAGTTTTTTGGGACACTGGTGTCCTCCAAAAATGTTATCTACCAAGCAGCACCTTGTGCATATAACAGCTCACTTCAAACTTTCTACCAATTTTGAAGGCCTACAATTTTCTGAAGGGCGAAGCTGTAATAAAAAGGTCACAAACTCCCATCTCAAATGCCCCAATACGTCAGCATTTTGTCATGGTTTAGATTTAGTCTCCAAAGCTATCTCCATAATCTTCAATCACTGCCTTTCTCACTAGAAAGATTTTTTTATCAGCAGCATTAAGATATGTCCATTGTTTATACAAATTAAAATATAATTGCTTATGCAATCCAAGCTTTGTCTCTCTACAAGTATTATTTGCTGTGTCTCCCCTTTAAATTGCAGATGACCGTGCAGGAAAAGCTGCCTTTGTGAGGAGGGAACATTTCAAGATGTTTAGGAAACCTTAAATGAGTAAAGAGTGTTTTTCTCTGAAACAGTTGTTTAATTATATTACCTGCAAAATCAGATTATAATATGGAAAAGCAGCTTAGCTACTTGATTGTTTCTCCCACTCTATATGCCTTCCTTTTAAAAGTACCCTTTCTGGGCTCTCCCTGGTGGCACAATGGGTTAAAGTGCAGCACTATGAAGCTAGCTGCAGCCACTTCAGCTAGAGTTCGATACCCACCAGGGAGGTGAATGGCACATCAGACCTCTCCTGACCCGCCTGCTGCTCCCCTCAGCAGTGTACTTCATCAGTCTTCTTATTCTGCTCCCCACTTTGTCTCTGATGAATCCTCTCACTGCCCCTGCACCTCTGGCCTGTACCCCAGTTCCGTCTGCATAAATAAATAAATACAAGTATCCTTTCTGCTGTCCATGACCATCTGGAAAACATAAACAACCATTTTAGAACCCAGATGCCTAGCCACTGAGAATTCCCTAATTGAGTTATGCAGCAGTCAGCTGCACCGAGCCACACCCAGAGCCCTCGGTTGCTCTCCCCACTGCTGGAGAAACTCACAGATATCCTGAGGTTTCCGACTGGGAGGTGTGTTGCTTCAGAAAATACTGTTCTGCCTTCCTCCAATTTCCCATTTGCTGCATTTTTCATTGATCTTGGAAAACACATGGCCCGCATCTGTCTGTGAATAACTATTTGTCATTGTGTAAAGCATCTATGAATGTTCTGCTTATAGAGATTTCTGAAAAAAATCAAAACACAAGCTATGCCTTTTTGGCAGAATTGTTTCTCTGAGCCAAGTTGCTATGAAATTATCATGATATTAGAATGTAAGGGATAGGTATTTTGATGGCACCCAAAATAGAAATGTTACTTATAGATAAACCTAACTGCTAAAATAATTATTCCCATTTTCCTAGTGTTTTATTATTGTTCATAGAGAGAATTCTAAAGCACTGTGTAACTAAATTCTCATCCTAGCTCTCAGATTTGGATATATCAGTGCTGAAGAAACTCAAAACCGGGGACAGTAAGTGAATGGTTATATAATTGAGATATTATAGATTCAAATTCAAAATTTCCTTTCCTTAAAGTCATATAACATTCTTTAATTTATTTTTTATTTATTCATGGATCCACTCATTCAACAGATTCTATACCATGACATTAATAGCATCAAACTTTATAGAGCAGAATTTTGATGACTTTATTCTCACTAGGTGGATTCTAAGAGGACTTTATGTAAGATAAATTTTAAGAGTATAGAAAAAGAGAGATCATAGCAATTACATCATTTACTAATTGGTTAGAAATAGACTTTTCTTATCAAGGCCAAGTAAAATTTTTATTAGGGCAAATATGCATCCCAACAAATATTCTTTCTTTCAGTTCATTCACTAAATGTTGACCTGGTTTCATTTTTTTTAATATTTATTTTTACTTATGCATGCAAGAACTGGGTTATAGATCAGAGGTGTGGGGGGTGAGAGGTTTCAATCAAGACAGAGTGGGGAGCAGAACAGGCAGAGACATTGAAATACACTGCTGAGGGGAACAGCAGGTGTCAGGAGAGATCTGCTGAGCCATGTGGGTCTGCTCCTTGGCCAGGGGTCAAACTCATGAACTCACACCACAGTGGCTAAGACTTTAACCCCTATGCTACCAGGGATGCCTTGGTACTGGGTTTAGATGCTCATAGGGAAAAAAAAAAAAAAGTATTTTCTCACTATATAAGGACTTATTAGATAAGTCCTTATTTGTGATATTAAGCTTTAAAAAAATATATATGTGTTTGGTCTTCACCCACTGTTCCTGCCATCTAACTGCTAAGACCTTAGTGATTTCCTGTAGAAGAAACAAAATCCAGCTTTTGTCCTAATATTTGGTCTTTTATCATCAGTTGCTGAAATGTCCTCAGAGCCATAAAGGAGAAAGTAGTTTATTGTTATTCATAACAAGCTCTTTTCAAAGACACCTGAGTGTGTGTAAGTGAGGTGATTCGGGAAATCCCCTAGGAGAAATCTGGTTCCCAGGGGAGCCAACCATGATGAAAGAATTGGAACTTTCATCACCACCCCAACTCCCTCACCATCAAACTTCCTCCAACCACCTCTCAGCCCAGAGATTGAAACATTTGCCAGGGGCCTCTGAATTAATCAGTTGTGCCTATGTAATGGTGTCGCCATAAAAATCCAAAAGGAGAGGATTTGCCATGTTTTTAGGTTGGTTCTGTGAGCCCAGCATATCCAGACAAAGGGCAGAACTCCATTGCCCGCCTACTTCCCATGCCAATACGTCTCTTCTCTCTTCTGCTTATTTATAAATATCTGCAACCTGGAAAGGAAATGTCTTCCTGAATTCCATGAGTCACTTGAACAAATTAATTGAGCCTGAGAAAGGGATTGTGGGAACTGCAGGTGGGTCAGAAGCACAAGAGACAATCTGAACTTTTGATTGGTATCTAAAGTAGGAAACTTCAGGAAAGGGGCAGACTTGTGGGACTGATTCCTTACTCTGTGGGATATGACTCTTATCAAGGTAATAGTGCCAGATTTGAGTTAAATTACAGGACACCCAGTCATCATGTACTGAAAACTGTAGAATTACTTACTGATGCTGGAAACCTCAAATCCAGCTAACAGTGTAATCTGAACAGGGGAGGCCACAGTTTCCTGCCTCACCTGATGAAGGGTGAAGCTGAGCAGAGACACTAAAAAGTACTTTGGAAAGACGGCTCAGAGGATGCATGTGGAGCAGAAAGAGATGCGAGAAAGAACTCACATTTGCTTCTTGGCCTTAGTCTTGCACCGGGAACTTGGGGAAAATGGAGAGACATTTGCAAGAGACCTGGATCAGAGAACCATGGGGAAGCTGACAATGATAGGCTTGGACTTTGTTTTTGCTCCTTTGACCCCAAACTTGGACTTTGTTTTTGCTCCTTTTACCCCAAACTTGCCTGGCCCTTTCTGCCCCTTTCCTGTGTTCCTCCACCAGATGTCCTAGACTTGTGCAAGCTGTTAGGACTTAGCAGGATGGGCTAATAGGACATTATCCATGAGGGGGTGGATAACTTCAGGTGTTTCACTGGGAAACTGTTTCCCTTCCCTTCCTTTCCCCTGTCCCCCCCCCCCCCCCCTTCTCCTTCTCTCCCCTCCCCTCCCCTCCCTTTCCTTCACTTCCCTCCCTTTCTCTTCTCTATACTCGCATTTTATTAAAGATCTTACACACTGACTATGCTTTGTCTTTATGTGGCAGATGACAAAACCCACTTAAGACGGTGTAAGTTTGAGGTGCTCCTCAGTGTGCCCACTAACAAAACTAGTATTAAAGACAGACATGCAAGAAAACTTAGAACATGCACAATAAAAATCCTCTAGTAAGGTGCCAGAGGCCAGAAGTGGGCACAACCACCTACCTAAACAATAAGGAGGTAATACCTGGATGGCTTAATGGGTAATTAAGAGTGTTGCATACTAGCAAAGGCTGAAATGGTCATCTGGTATAGAAAAGAACTTGTGAAATGCAGAGGTGAAGGCAAGGTGAGAAGTCTGGCTTTAGCAAAGGTGATAGAGGGATTCTGGAAGATGAAGCTGGACAGAGACCAGGGTCTCTGCTCTGAAGGCTGAACAATCATAGCCAAACAGAGCTGCAGGAAAGTCAAAACAGGAGTGACATGACCAGCTGCATTTTTGCAGGGCTACAACCTGGTGTCAGAATGAAGGAAAAGAAAAGAAAGCAAGAAGCAGGTGTAGATATGAATGAGGAACTTGAAAAAACACTCTCCCTAATTATATGAGTTTGAGAGTCATCATCAAATAAAAAAAAAGAAAGTACACCTGACTATCCTTATTCATGGTAATTATGCTCTGTAAAGTTACCTAGAACACGAAATCAGCAATGCTGAGAAGATGTTCTTATGGGAAATACATGATCAGGTTGTTCCAAGTCTCTTGTCAGGACTTTTTTTTTAGTCAACCAATCAATATATAACCTTATTTTATGTGTACATCTGTTGAGATATCATATTTAATATATATATATAGTTGATTATTTAACATTGAGAGGTCAATAGCACTGCAACTCTTGCCTAAGGAAGTTTATGGTCCACATATATTTTCTTATAAGGGGCATCACAATGTCGTGTGGGCAGGACCCCTACATAGACATGAGCCCTATACCTGGGGCTGTTAGCCACAGAAAAAAAAATGCCAACAAAAATGCAAAAAGAGAAGCATGAAATAACCTATGAAAAGGACACTTGTTTACAGTGTGAGAACTAAAATGAGAATGCACAGTGTCATCTGGTTTGGTTCCAACTGGAAACTGGGACATGGGACACCTCAAAAATGTTCCATTTTACTAATGAACAACCATATACCAGAGACATTTTATGGGGTGGAGTGGGGAATGGGATCAAAAA
>NW_004567110.1:31979392-32040041 GCF_000260355.1 Condylura cristata
TTGGTGATGGGAAACCCACGGGGATTACAATTGAGATGGAAAAAAAATGTACAAAATGATGTAAAAATAAACTTTTGTAAAATAAAAATAAATAAAAAGTTCCATTTTACACAGATCTGTGATTACCCTAAAAGAACCACAATCACTGATTGAGGAGTTATGAATGAATTTTAGTGAGTGGGTGAATTTTCAAATATGAAACCAGTAAATAACTAACAGTCCTTTAAGTCATTCAAAAGGATAAAAGAGTGGGGTTTAAAAGCTAAGAACCCTAGAAGACATGAAGGAATCGGGTCTAGTGAATGCACAGATGCACAGAGAGAGCTGAAGAAATCAGACTCATAGAGGTCAAGGAAGAGAGGACTTTGAGCAGTAGGATGTGTTCGATAATGGAAAGAGATACAAACTATGATAAAGCCTGCACATGGAATTAGGGTGTCTCTCACAAGGGCCTATAGTGAGGTGACTTTAGTTGAGTATGCAATGGAAGCTTAGGTAACTGGATCCCTGCCCAGTATTTACTATATAAAGAGCAATAAGACATTATCCCTGCTCTCTTTTTTTAAATATTTTTTTTATTTATGCACACAGAACTGGGGTATAGACCAAAAGTGCAGAGGCAGTGAGAGGATTCACCAGAGACAGAGTAGGGAGCAGAAGGGGCAGGTTGATGAAGTACACTGCTGAGGGGAGCAGCAGGCGGGTCAGGAGAAGTCTGCCATGCCATGTGGGTCACCTCCCTGGCCAGGGACTGAACTCATGCTGAAGTGGCCTGGGCTAGCTTTAGTGCTATGCTTTAACTCACTGTGCCACCAGGGAGGGCCCATCCCTGCTCTTAAAAGATTTCCTGACTCTGGAGAAATTGGGCAACTATAGTTTCAAACTCCTCTCTTTCCTAGCCCTTTCAGAGGCTCTCTACTAACAAGGCCCCTAGTGTCTTCATATGGGACTCACCCAATGACCTTATCTAAAGGCAATTGTACCTCAAAGGACCCTCCTCCAAACACCATCCCCTTGGAAGTAGGGGATTTTTAGCATATGAATTTTGAGGGGTGAGACCAACATTCAGTCTGTAACATATAGCAGTGCAAAGTAGGACAGAGCTCTGAATGTCTAGAGAAGAGGAGATGTTGACAGCTGGCATAGTGAGAAAGTTTCAGAAAACAAGTTGAGCCAAGCTTTATGAGAAAGAATTAAGCTAAGTACATGGGAGTTGAAGAGCAAACAACTTGGAGGGAAGGAGGGGTAGGAAAGAGGATATCATGAAGAAAGACAACAATGAAGAAGTGCATAAAGCCAATCAGACTGGCGGAACATTATTAATGCAGGGGAGACTGGGAGGAAATTTGAGAGGTAGAGTGTGGATAGGAAAGATTTTGAAAGCCAAAAAAAAATGTTCAACAGCAGAGGTTTCTGCATGGAGAGGTACTTTAGAAAGTTACTTTAGAGAGGTACTTTAGAAAGTTGAAATGGCTAAAATGTGTGGGAAAAAAATATGTAGAGGTAGGAAAACATACTAAGAGACAGTTAAAGAAGCCGAGTTGATGAGCCAAGAAGGTCTACACCTGAGGTCCTCACCGCTGGTGCAGACATTAGGAAAAGACAATGGCCACATTTAGAAAAGTGGCAGCTAGTGGGAGGACTGATGAGATGATGGCACCACGGACCAAAAACTGCAGGAAGTGCAAAGGAAGACTTGTTAGGGAGTGGATTTTGTAATGTGAGAAAAAGGTGGGACATCTGGATGGAGATGCCCAGTAGTAACGAAGATGTAGGATGGAATTCAGGAGAGAGTTAGAGATCATAACAAAGGACAAAAAGTCTGGTCTGATTCACTTTGAATAATCCCACACCAAGCACTGTCATTGTAAATAAATCACAAATAAACAATTGTGGCATGAATGAAAAGTAAAGCCTTGAACTGCTGTTTTCTGTTGGTAAAGTACTGAACTTTGCATGGTTACTGGATCTGGTAGGAAAGGAAAGGAAAAGGAGGAGTTACAAAGTAGTCTAGAAATTTCATAAAATTGTGCTACACTTGTTTTATAAAAGAACCAAGTACATAAGAATATAAGCTTGGAGGAACACAAGCTTGGAGGAATAATGGCTCTGGTTGGACTCACGGGGCAAACAGCCCATCACCTTTTGCTTAGCTCCCACAAGTACAATGCAAGAAGAGATTGCTCTGGAAAAAGAGGAGGCCTACAGTTCTCTGAAACAGGTGAAAGGGGGTGGATTTTTCTTAAGGAGACTGTCTCTAATTTGTAACAGAAGAACTGCTAGCATTGCCCCGCCTCCCCCGACAAATGCAGGGAGAATTTTACATCGCTCTTACACAGCTTTATTTAGGACTGGAGGGGAGCCAACTGTCTATTGTTCAAGTTCACATGTTAGCTGATGATGGAAATTCACACGTTCTGTACGAGGCCATCCTGAGCAGCAGTCCTCAGTGTGGGACTTTGGCAAAAATACTACATTCTAGGACAAACATGCTTTCTAGAGAGACAAAAATTTTTCAAAACAAACAAACAAATCAGCCAGCCAGAAAATGGATCTTTGTTTTAAGTGTTTACCACAGGGAAGAGATCTGCCGAAAGTTTCAGAGTAGTGATAAGCATCATTCCCCCCACCATTCATTATTTTGTTAGATTAAAAAAGAAAACCACCATGCTGTCCTGGCATTCACCTTGGACTAGGGTTAGATACCTACTATGCTTTCTTTAAAAATTCAGTGTCTTGGAAAACAGAAACTTCCAGCATCAAATTGTACAAAATAAAAAAATTGAGAATCCAACATAAATTAGGGAAGAAAAAATAAAAATAAGTGACCTTTAACATATAATTAACCTTGCTTGACTTTATAAAACAAGTTATCATTATCACTAGGGTAATGGAAATGATAAAATTAAGATGTGCATTTTCATCTCCACAGACAAACCATCCCTACCCATCCCATCTGAAATAGACAGCTCTCCACTCTGTATAAATCACTCGTCTGAGTCTTTGCTGAGCTTTTAGTGTTGTCTAACAAGTTTTTGCTGACTTGTCTGTTTAATACCTGCTTCATCCAAGAAGATTATAATGTCTGAGAGAACATATCTGTCTTTCACTACTTTACTCCTAGTACCTACAATAAAGCCTGGCGCATAGTAAGTGCTCAACAAACACATATTGAATAAATTAAAATGGATTGTTTATTAAATACTAGTTCAGTTCTTCCCCCGCCACTCCAAACTTGTATGGAAATATACAGAGAAATAAATCTAGCCTTTTAAAGGTCAATCCTTTATATGACTAAGAGAGACAGGATAAGATACATGAATCATTATTGAAGCCAAGGCTGAACCTATGTGGGGTAAGGTTTGAGCTGTTACAGCAAGTCCTCCTCCTTTTATATTAAATGAGATAATATATGCACTTGGCATGACATTGAGCCATAAAATAGGTGCTTAATACATTTCAGTCACTTGTGCTTTCTATTGTATGTACTTTTACTGCATATAATACATTTTGGATTAGAAATCAAAAGCTTATAAGAAAACACTCAGAGAAATCTCACAAACTCTGATTCTCACAAAAATTAAATATGAAAAAGACCCAGAACATTCCAGTTGACTTTAGGGTTGCTGCCTGATTTGATTAAGCATGACCTGATTCTTTTTAGTTCCTGGGAAGTGCTATTGTCATAGCACTTCTAATGTGATTCAGTTCCTTCTAAGAAAAGCTCTATAGAATCCTGCTACAGATTTTTTTAAGTAAATCTTTGAGATGACAGCTCAAAGGGTATTGAATTCAAAATACTCTAATCTTTTCCCAAACTCAGCTTTGTATAAAGGAAAAAAGAAAAACCTTAATACACTCCCAACTCAGTATATAAAGTTTTCCAGCACTTCATTCTATGAGGATATTTTTACTACAACTCATTAGCTTTTTAAATATTATACTTGTTCTAATTTTCATGTAATACACTGAACTATGAGTCAATTCAAATAAGATTTAAAATAAGACTCCATTTTCTTTGCACATAACTATTCTTAATTGCATAGAACAAGTTTATACTGCCTGTGCCCAATTAAGACAAAAGGTAGAAAGGATAATTAAAAATAAATCAAAACAATCAAATGTTACATTTGTAATTTCACTTTACATGGTGTTTGGGGTTCAGTTTTGTTTTGTTTTTAAATCAGGCTTAGAGGAACTATGAATTTAAAGAAATATTCCCAGTTTGAGAAATGTTACACAGATTTTTCTAGCTTTGTCTCAGAGAATGAACCCAATACAGTGACTAAGAGGAAATCTGCTCCTCTTTGCAGTTTATTTATAAAATACAAGCAGCTGGAATTGTTTCCTCATCTATAAAAGGTTATTTAGACAATCACAAAATTCCCTATACTTACTAAATGTCACGTCTCTATATAATTGTTTTTAATTGGTCTCAGATACTATTATTTTGATCTACAACAATTCCTCTAAGCAATTCTTACTTTGGGTCATTTCAGCATTGAGAAATAGAGATTAAAACATTCCCACCATTAACAGACTTTGGACCACTACCAACGACTTAAGTTGTTTGCTTTAAACAAAGTTAGTTCTGCTTTTTTATTAAGAACTAGAGATTGAAATTTCAAAATTAGTTTATTAATTGAACATTACTAATAAGTTTATATGTTGGGCTTTACCTTCCTAGCTATTAAAATTATTTTCCACTTTCTATAAAGCTCCTTCCTAACATTTTTTTGATGTTACTTAAGTCCCTTTCAAATGTCCTTATGAACTCTATTTCTTCCAATTCTGAGTACCTAGAATGATTCTTTTTTAAAATTCCATATACAATACTGCAGAGAACATCTTTCCCACAAGTTTATAATTTGCATTTCCTGTGTTTCCATAACAAGACATGCTTGGTGCTCCCTGGTGGTACAAGGGGTTAAAGCACAGCAAACAAAGTTAGAGGCAGCTGCTCAGCACAAGTTTGATCCCCAACAAGGGAGGTGACCCACATGGTGCAGTGAACCTCTCTGTCTCTCCTACCGCTCCCCTCAGCAGTGTGCTCCATCAGTCTGTCTGGTTTGTTTCCTACTCTGTCTCTGGTGAATCTTCTCGCTGCCCCTGCTCCTCTGACCTGTACCCCAGTTCTGTATGCATAAATAAATAAATCTTTAAAAAGGAGACGTGCTTTAGGAGCCTTTCAAAGTCATACATAAAAGTCTATTTTCACTGATTCCTTATGGATTAAAGGCATTAATAGCATACTAAAAATGGAAAAATTATGGACTATATTGCAACTATTTTTTTCCAGTACAAAAGTTGTTCAAAGGTGAACTCATCACATGTAAAACAAGTTTGTTGCTCAGTCTTGTGCTTCACTCAGATACCCAGAAGATACATACCAGCCCATCCCCTGTCAGTTTTATTCTCCCCTGAAGTTTTGGGGATGATAAAATAAGCCTTAGTTTCAAAAATAAAATTTTTCAGTTTTCATCTGAAAGAGTTTGACTCCAACAAGCCAAAAAAAAAAATTGTAATTCCATGATTATAGATTAATATCCATTGACTAAATTGATTTAACAAATTGAATGAGGCTGGAAGCAAATAATACAGTGGCTTTAGGGTACTTTTATAAGTAGTTAAATTTGGGCCTCCCTCATGCTGCAAATGGTTAGGTCACAGCATTACAAAGCTGTCCACAGCTACTATAGCACAAGTTTGAATCCCGGCCAGGAAGCTACTTGTCTCACCTGGGCTCCCCATTAGTAGTGTATTCCATACATCCCCTGTTCTGCTCCCCACACTGTCTCTGGTGAATCCTCACCTCCCACACCTCTGGCCTATGCCCTAGTTCTTGTATGCATAAACAAATCTTTTTTTTTTTTTAAAGTTAAATTTTACTATTTATAGTAAATAGTTTGATAATAAACATTCTGAAAGAATTCAGAGATGTTTATTCATAAAACAGTTGCTTAAAATAGTAACTATATTTTGATAAAGAATTTTACATAATCCCTGATTGTCAAAAACACACACACATACATACTGCAAATTTATTTGAAAAATGGTATCCTAAGCAAGACATCAAAAATATCCAGAGGATGGTTAGTATTTTCTGCTCACCAGATAAGCCTTTCAGGATTTTGCTTAATTGTATCCATAAGGATTATCCTGTAACTATTAGTAACATTAGAATCATTTCAAAAGACAGAAATCATATTTTGTCATCTTTTTATCCTGAACCCTACCTTTTTCTACTGAAATGCAATGGATTTTTAAAGATAATTTTTCTGATAATAAAAAAGTAGTAAATTCACATTTAAAAGTGTGTAAAGACAAAAATTATAAAAAAGTAAGTCATGGGTTCCTTATAATCAGACTGAAGTAATACCCTTATCAACATCATTTCATAAGCAATGTCTTTTTTTCTGTAAGTTTCATCCTTTACTATTCCTGCCAGCATCATGTTTTCTGACTTCTTTCCTATCTGGTTGTCTTTTGTTATTTATAATATGACTCTATATACCTAAGTATGTGTGTGTATTTTGTTTGACATTACTAATTATTAAAAGCATATTCATGGTCAGAGAAGCACACTTCATTTTTAATTACTATATAAGTATTCTCTTGTGAAACTGTACCATAATTTAGTTCTTCTAATTCAACATATTAAAGATTTTATTTTTTGCTGTATAAATAATACTGCAAACAATTGTCTGACTTCCAATTTTTGACTTTTACATTTCTTCTTGCTTCCTAGTGATAAGTCGATAAATAGAATTAATGGTTAGGAGTATAATGTTTGAAAGTTTCTCAAACAAGTTATGACATCTACTAATTTACAAGACTAAATATTAATAAATATTGATTTAAAATCAATAAAAATAGAAATCAGTAAACACTAACAGGTATCATTTATTAGTTTATACATTAAGGAGCTCCAAGATATCCAATTTATAGAAAATTCCAAATATCCATTAAGTCTTCCACTCAATAAAATGTCTCATGAGTGACAGCTTTCATTTACCGAAAGATTTACATACCATGTATGACCCATGTTGGCATAATATATTCATTGTCCAAGTTGATTGCATAGAGCCCTTTAAAAAACTAGAAAAAAAAAAAGAGAAAAGTTTTGCTGATTTTCATTATTAAGCCATTTTATTTTTATGAAGACTTGCTCATTTTGAAAGATTTATTGATGACATTTAATATTAATTCAGTCATTTCTAAGTCTTTTTTTAACTTAGATATTTTGTATTTCTCCTTAAGAATCAATGACCTAACCACAAAGGACAAAACAAGGTGAAGCACTAATTTAAGCAGTGGTGTTTGGGAATCTGAGTCATTTGGACATTGATTCAAGCCCTACAAAATTTTTCAAATATAGATGCATCTTTAAGAATTAAATGTGGGGATTACAACTGAGATGAAAAAATGCACAAAATGAAGAATGATGTAAAATATATACATATATATAATAAATATTTAATTAAAAAAAAGAAAATTAAATGATGCTCGTCCCTAAAATTGTATTCTGATGAAATACCTCTTCTTGACTTACATCTGACACATCTGAGGTTTGTTCATGTTCTCATACTGCAGAACAAATTTAACTCCTAATTATAATATTGCACACTTTCACCTTTTAGTCAATAATCATCAGTATCAAATTACTTAAGAAAGTGAGTTGAGTTGAACTACCTGGGTTAAATCTCACTCCAACATTTACCAGCTGGTATCACAGAGCAATTCAGTTACTTGTGTATTTCAATATTTGTTCATCTTTAGAACAGAGATAGTAACAGTGCCTCCCTGTTAGGATTCCTAGGAGAATTCAATGTGTTAAAACTCGTGGGGGTTGAACTACATTGGCACATAGTTTTCAATGTTAGGAATTTTCATCAATGCCACCAGACGTTATCAATTGTGGAATCCCAGAAACATAACAATTACGATGTACACAGACCCTGAAAGTACAAAATGAAGATGGTTTTCATCCATCCTGAAAGTACAAGAATATGGTTTTCTCCTTTCTGGGCACTGACCTTGTCTGTGAGCACATGGCCAAATGCACCAAGAAGTGGGAGAGGGAGAGGTAAATACCAGACACATTATGTTGCCTCCCTCAGGAAACTGGCGATGAAAACTGAAATCAGCCAACACGCCAAATACACTTGTTCCTTCTGTGGCAAAACCAAGATAAAGAGGCGAACTCTGGGAATGTGGCACTGAGATTCCTGCATGAAAACAGTAATGGGTAGGGTCTGTACCCACAACTGCCTGTGTGGTCACAGTGCAGTCCCCCCACAAAAGATTGAAGGAACTGACAGATCAGCAGAAGCTCCACCATTTGAAGCACAGCCAGACGATAGTAAATGGGTTAATTTGTTAACAAAATTACTTTAATTTGTTAATTTTGTTAATGTTCTCAAATGCATTAATGTTGTTTCTCAAAGATTGAGAATTAAAATTTTTCATTTTTAGTAGAAAAGTTAAAAAAATAAATGTGTGTGTGCGTGTGTGTGTGTGTGCGCACTTACTTCGGTGTGTTTTGAGTGCTAAGTGATCTTAGGCCAAAGAAATTACAAGATTTCCATGGAAGAAGTCCTCATTAAAGGACAGAATTCTATCCTCAGAAAAGGTGGAACCTAAGAAGGAACTTTAAAAAGAGCAGACTTAGCAGAAAATAGAAGGGCATTTTACACAACGAAAATGTTAAGAAATTGTTGGTGCATTTTAGGAAAAATGGACAGGCGCATGGAGCTATCACAAAAATGATTCATCTAGAAAAGGAATGAAAAGTTCCTGAAAGAGCAAACAACTTGGGACTTTGACGGCCTAGGATCCACTGCACACAAATTAGAATGAAATGTAAAGGATACTAGTTTATCACTAATTTTCAAAATGATTTACGTTGCAAATATACATAAAATAAAATAATAATTATGACACTGCTGAAATATTCCCCCAAAACTCAGTTTGGGAATGTCTCATACTGATAGAGGTCTGCTCTTTTTCTCTTAGTAATTCTTAGACTCTAAGATTCTTTTTTTATTATTACTTATTTTTTATTTATGCATACAAGAATCGGGGTACAGGCCAGAGGTGCAAGGGGGGAGGGTGAGAGCATTGACTGGAGACAGGGTGGGGAGCAGAACAAGTAGACTGATAGAAATACACTTCTGAGATGAGCAGTGGGCAGGTCAGCAGAGATCTGCTGTGCCATGTGGGTCACTTCCCTGGCCGGGGATTGAACTCGTGTTGTAGTGACTACGGATAGCTTCATAGTGTTGTGCTTTAACTCACTGTGCCATCAGGTTGGGCCCTGACTATAAGATGCTAACTTAGAAATAACATTGCCTAGTGTAACCAATGAGATTTGTTTTGTTTTTTTTCCTTTGATGAATGTAGAACTCTAAAAAGTTTGCTAAACTTTTCTTTTTTTAATGTAACTCATATTCAACCAAAAGGGAGTAAAAATTTAAGGGAGTTGAGAACGCAAATACCTTACAATATTAAAAAAAATAGTTGTTCAGTGGCTATCAGCACAAATCCAGCAAATCTAAGAGTTGTAGGAGTGACTCCTGGGCCTGTAAAAATTTATTCACTATAGAGAGCAAATCATTTGGTTAGCAGATGACCCACATCACTAGGATCTTGGAGGTTGATTCTGAGTTTTCAGATGTCCTTGAGAAATGTGATAAATGACTTAAAATCTTAAAACAGAATGAAAGACATTTCTGTGAAAGATACTTCAACATCTTTTTCTGAAGTAGAGGCTTTAGTAGTTGAATGTGACCTTTTCGATAACTCTGCAAATACCGGCCAATATTATTTTTTTTAAATCTATTTGTTTATTCATGCAAGATCTAATGTATAAGCAAGAGGTGAGGGGTGGGTGTAGAAAGAGTATTCAGCAGTACAAAGTGGGGAGCAGAACATGGATCTACTGAAATAGACTGCTGAGGGGAGCAGTGAATGAGACTAGAAAGGTCCGCTGTGCCCTGTGGGTCAGCTCCGGGCTAAGGGTCAAACTTGTGCTATAGTGGCTATGGATAGCTTCATAGTGCAGAGACTCAACCACTTGCCACCACCAGGGCGGTCCACTGGCCAATATTCTTAACTAGAAAAAAGAAATAAGGATAATTATGAGCATAAAAAAAATAACAAATATATATGTGTATGTATGCAATATGCTGTTTTTAAAAGATCTCTTTAAGTGAAATTTTGTTTTGTGAGTAATGTGAAATACTGTTTCCTGATACTTTATAAGTGTTAAGAGATCAGTATAAAAGATGTAGAGAGGCATGTCTATTTTTCAAGCCAAAAAGAAGCCTCGTAGGTATAATTCATGCTGCAAATGAATTGAAAGGCTATTTTTAAATTCTTCTGTTATTGTGATTGTATGATATTATGAAACTCTGCTATGAATTACTATGTGACCCTAGAAAGTCTCTCCAAACCACTGAACCTCCGTTTCCTAGTATATAAATGAAGGTAAAAACAGCAGGAGAGTGATGGGGGCATGTTCCATTAAATGCTTATAAGGCTTTTGCAAAATATAGAATGCTTGTAATCACGTCCCTCGCAAGAACTCACTTGCAATAAAATTACGAGGCTTGTTCAGTTCTTTAGAAACTTCACAGGCCAAGCAGCAATGTCATCCCTGAAAGTATTATGTGGTGCACAACACTCAGCCTTCAGCTCAGAGTCTGAAACCAAATGAATGTCCAATTACTGTGACACTTCTCTTCTAAGGTGAGCCGATCAGTTAGGATAATGAGTTCCAATTAAGCTGAAATTCTCTAAGGATATATTCATGTTTTACTAATATGGAAGGTTTTATGGGGGGCTATGGGTGCTAACTATTGATTAAGTCTGAAAGACTATTTCATTCTCTACTTTTTTCAATCACCTTTCTCCCATTGTGGATTTTTAGTCATTCTAATGCCCTAGATCCTATAAACTAACACCAAATCCCAGGGTTTCCACTTGATGAAAGCAAGTCCTGATCATCCAACCTTGCTCTACATTTTCAGTCTGCCATTTGCTAACATATTACATGACCAGCTGAGCTACTGAGCTAGAATAAACAGAATGCACTTTAGCATACAGGGATATTTTGCAAGAGATATATTCTCAAGTCTTGGAAACTTAACTGTGTGTTACCATATTGTCTTCCTTATGCTCCTTCTGTTTCTTAATTTCACACATCACTCCATTCTTTGAAGAAATTTTTCCCCAATGTGTTAAGAAACTGAGTCATGTCCTAAATTCTGTGGAAAAAATCAAGAGAGTGGGAACAGGTTTAGATCTGCAAAGAGCAATCTTACTTTTTCTCCGTAAGTTAATCGACCTGGTCATTTCACATATGAGTTAATGGAGGTGAAAGTGCTTTGAAAACTCCAGAGCCATACAAATATGTATTATTCCAGGATTCCTTTTCAGTTGTGGGCTACAAATGGGTCATATGCCAGTCCTTTTGTACTTGCCAGGCTCATTCTAGGTGAAGTGGTTTCTCTGAAGTTCTCAAGTTGAAGGCATTTTAGTTTTAATAGGTCATTTTATGCTTTGAGTAGTGCAGAGGTCCTCAGTTGCCTGGAAATGACCCTTAAGAACCTTATTCAAACTGAGGGAGCTGGAGATGGTCTACTTATCACTACTTATCAGTTGATTACAAAATCACAGGGTATCTAAATGGATATTTAAAATACATTTGTTTATCCTAAATCAGTGACTTTGGTAGTCATGCAGCATGCTGGCCTTGCCAGCTAATACTTTCTCTCTCACTGAATCAGAATTTTCTTTTCTTTTTTTAAATGGAGTCTCTGATTTCAAAAAGAGAGAACTGAGCTATAACTAAAAACTGTTATTAAAGCCGGTAATTTTTTTCACCTTCATAATTCTGTGTTTCTCAGCTACATTCAGTGCTGTCCTGACATATGTTAATCAATGCATTTGTTACCACACAGCTTGACTATTGCATTTCTCTGGTGGCTGGCTTATCATCGTCTATAATTATTTCAACTCCAATTAATTCTGAACTTCTTTGCAAGGTTATTTACTTGCTTTAAGCAATAAGACAACATGACACCTCTTTGATTTCTAAGCATCTGGTCAACTACAAATTGAATTCACTGCCCTCTTCTTTGCCTGAGCAGTCTAGCTCTGTGACCTTTCTCATTAGATCACTGGTACTAAGGGCCACTGATCTGCTGTTTGAAAAAACAAATGCCTGGTGAGAGACACCATGACAGTCTTGAAGTCTGCAGAAGTGACACTAGAAGTAGCACTAGAACTGACAAGGGGCAAGATGAAAACAGTGACGGAGATGTGTTCATTCATGAGTACAAAAAAGAATCAGATGGTCTTGGTTTGGGATGCTGCTTAGAGAATGAAGGGAAGCCTGTGACATCGTAGATATGGATTTAGGTGTTCTAATATCATTAATCCTTTCCTGGTCACCACAATTCTTGAGAGGTAAGGAATGTTAGGCCTCTATAGTTTTTAGGCAAAGGTTACCTTAGTGAGGCTGAGGTCTGACTTGCTCAAAGACACATAGGTAGGAAATGGCAGAGCCCTGGCTAGAATTCAGGCTTTCTGACCACAATATTACTACAGAAAGAGCTAGGAGTAAGCAAAAATCTAAATGTTTGTGCATATTGACATGTGGCATTGTATACCCCAGATATACAAAATAAAATTGAATCAAGAAGGAAGGACCCCCAAAATGCCAAGTCCTAAAGTAAAGGTATTCACAGGCAGAATAATATGTGATGATAGATCTACATGGGCCTGATCTTTTTCTCTGAGGGATCCAATAGCTATTTTCAACTTTGCAGCCCATGTGGTCTCCATCCTACTACTCACCTGACCTTGTTTGCAACAGCAGGCACAGACAACATGCACACAGGCCTGGCTACCCTCACCCCAAGAAAACTTTAGCAAAACCAGCTGTGGCTCTCAGGTCACAGTTTGCAGACCTCCTACCCTAGATCAATGTTTTAAAGTCAAACTAGGACTCACTCTGCAGGAATTTGTTTGGAAGCAGAAAGGAATTGTTTTAATTACCACAGTCAGGAAAGCTCAGAAAGAGCTACTGATATTCAGTAAATTTGGGGCAGAAATAGTACCGATTCTGCAAAGATCCAGGGCTGTCTCATCTAAACTAGCATTATACCTACTGTAATAGCCAGAGCATCCACAGCACTGGGAAATACAGGTTTGGCAATAGTAGTGACTTATGTATTAAAAGCCAAATCTTATCCCATTCCAACTCACAGAATCAGCAATAGGACGTGGAAGAAAAAAAGACCTGTTTTATAGGAGAGCATCTGGAAAGAGATCTGGATGCTCTGTATACAGTTTTCCCACCCAGAAACCGTGTGCTTAAGCAAGTTCCCTAGATGTCTCTGAGACTTGGTTCCTGTCAAAAAATAGGGAATAATCACAAGTGCTTCATCAAGTTGTTACAAAAAAATTTAAATAGAATAGCAATGAAGGGACTAGCATAGGATATGGACTGTGTAGACCTACATCACCCAATTAAAATTCATGTGAGGCTCATGTGTTATTCCATACTGCCTAGAAAGATACGCTAAAAAGATAGGGAAGAAAAAACAAATAAAAAGATATTTTAACAATATCACACACTTAACCCAATATCATTACAACTTGTAATCACTATCACAAATTACTGAGACATTTTACATTCTATTTTTCTTTTTAAGCTTTCAAAATCTGGTGTGCATCACAATGCAGCATATTTACTTCAGTTCATACCAGCCACATACGTGAGCCTCATGGCAACATGTAGCTAACAGCTCCTGCACTGCTAGCTCAAGTGCAGACTCTCAGGAGAATTGATACCCTTCCCGCCCCTCAGTTCCCAACAGGCCACTGCCTCCTACTCAGTGTGGTGGGTCCTGTCATCCTCCCTGTTCCCCACCCTGCTGACAGGGAATGGGCCCCTGCCTTTGCAGAATGGGGTCACCCAAAGCTCCCCAGGTTTTAGTCATGACCACCTACCTCCCAGACGGCACTGCCCAAATTTAACTAAATGCAAAATTAAAATCACTGTACTGCCTTCATGTTAAAATTCCCCCATGTCCAAGAAACAAATAGGATGTTTGTATTTGGTGGTATCTCTTTAACAACCTCTGTATTGGGCAATTTTCTGAATAGCAGTGCAATAAATTCTGATTACCCAGGAGTATCCTGTATCTTTAATATTCCAACTCCAAATAAGGTAACACTTTTAAGAAGACTAGCAGAAGGGTAGTCATAGAGTGACACAATTGGTTGAAGATGATTAAACAAGCCCTGTTGGTGGCCCATCGATGTTTATGATTAATGTAGGTTTAATCATTGGCACGCCATAAGAATTCAGCTGTTTAATTTGCTTTTTTTCCTACTGAAACAAATGAATTCCTTCCCTGTTAGTATTTTGAATCTTGCCAGTCAAAAAAAAAAATGTCTGAAAAGAATATCCATGCATAGAAGTGCTGAATATCTAACTTCTGTGTCATAAACCTGCCTCCCATACCCTCCCATGGTGCTCCAGGGCCTCTCTGCTTGATTTTAAGCAGGTAGTTCCAGATTAAAAGATAGACATCCCTACATCATCTGCCCCCCCCCCTTTCTTTCTCTAGTTCTTTGGAGCTGAATTCCCCAAGAATGAATATGGATACTTCTAAAGCTTCCCTCCAGGGACTTTCATTAAAGCAGATACTCTTTACACCCCAGGGGCATGACTGCAGGTCCCAAGTCCGCTGATGGAAGAGCCCCTTTAGGAGAGAGACCCCTCTTTCAGGGTCTTTTGGGGAACATCAGCAACTCAGGAAAATTGCTGTTTGATTCCATTTTCCACTCTCTAAAAATCCCATCTCTCTCAAAGACTTTCACTTTTGCCTTTTGGTTTGCTTGTTTGGAATAAAAGTCAGGATGAGGAAGGGTGTTTTACTTAGCTAAAAGGACCTTTGTCTTAAAAAAAAACGCACCTCCATATGTACAGGTGGTGGTAACAGTGGTTGCTACTGGGTCACACTCTACCTCCCAGGCCCTCACTCTGCAGTTCCCTGTCAAACACACTTCCACACAAAAGTACACATAAATATCACCTACAATCCTACAATATTGGTTGGAAATATAAGAAACATCTTTTAAACAATATCTGTTGGAACTGTTCCTGGAATTATTGATCTGGCAAAAAGGCAGGAGAGGCTAATGAATTTCAGTCCATATGGTGGGCTAATGAGGGTCTTGCAAAGCCTGGAACACCTATTGATTAACCTGTTTAATATCTTAAAACCAACGCCTCCACTTGGAGCAAGCCCACCCCACTGTCTCCACAGAAGAATAATGTCATTGTTTGTTTTGCACATGCCTGGAGGAGTCTCTGCTGATTCCCTGGATGACAAAGGTGCAGCGAGGGCTTTCTCTCTCCCTCTTTAGTAACAAGAAAGCTGCCCCTCCAGATGATAGGGTCCTTCCCCTTCCTGCAGGTAACTGTCAGTCAGGCGGGGCATGAGGTGTGATCACTCCATCTGCGCCATTCCGATTGTCAGCTGCATTGTTCCGCTCAGTGTGCTGTGGATTGTGAAAAACAACCAGGACGGATGATTTTAAGTAATTGCTCTGACAGAGACTGATTACTACAGTAACAACAGTCAGTTATAGTTAAGGAGTAGCCTTGGCATATGGTCTGCATTTGATGTGGGAAGGAGAGTGGGGGAGAGGAAGGATAAAGCTTTATAATTTTACAGATTGCTTTATGTTTTATAATGACTGAGTTTTCTTCTCCTTCACTTGATTTGGAAAATATCACCAACAGAAGCCGGAAAAAAAGAATCTAAATATTGTTACAGATAAAGGAATTCAAAGAACATATTTAACTGCTGTTAAGAGAAACCATAAAATGATTAGGATTGGTAAGAGTGATAATTATTCATTGCCACATGTATTGTTCTGTGTATTGGGGATTGTTTTCAACTTTGTACATTCAGGGATTGCCCTTTGTAAAATCCTGGTCATTCACTAATTGCATAAACTATTGCATTCATTCTGGAAGATGAATTGTTACCTCCAAACCAGACTGCTATTTAATTGAAAAAAAAAGAGAAAAAGCAGATTATTCAGTTTCTATACCTTCTATGAAACAGTGAACATCAAATATTTAGCCTAATAAAATAATTCTCTCTTCTTATTTAATGTGAAAATATTAAAAGGAATGACAAATGTATTTACGCACAGACACACAGACTATCTTTGTCTTAAAACTTGGAAAAAGAGCTCTTATTTATTCTATTAACTACACGTGAAAAAATAAAGTAACTAACAGATTTTATTCTAGTTGGGTTTTTAGCTTTCCTCCCATTCCTATTTTTAATTTCTTTATAACACCCAAGAAGTGGCACATGATATTATATGCAGAGCAATGAACTAGAAAGCTCCTTCAAGAATAATTGAAATGATAGTGATTTTTTAAAAATAAATGGTAATATGCTCAATAAAATAATTCAATACCAGATAAATAGGAAAGTCTTTGGAATAAAAATTAGGGTAATAATTTAACACTGTGAAAAGTAAGTATGATAAAGTACATCTGAAGGACATTAATTACTTATACGTGTGTGAGCTATTGTTGGGCACATAATGGCTGATCCATTTGCCAGCACAGTCGCGCTGCTCCCAGTATTTTAACTCATTACTTTGTAAATCTCTTCTGTGATACCTTAAGGGAAAAAAAAAGGTGCTATTTTAAACCTCTTCTATTGAATATTAATTAGTGTTAAGCAAAATAATTTTCAACAATTATTATTTAAACAAAGGAAAGTGCTGGACTAGTTAATATTTTCTGATATGCTAGAGACTAGACAATGTTTTAGAATTCCAATAGGTTTATGAATATCACCTTCATTTCCAAAGGAGTAAATGAGAAGAACTGTGATTGGGCTACTTCAGAAGCTATTTCCGTGTACTAGGAAGTCTGTAAGTCTAGGGAAGTTTAGAAAAATAGAATGCTTTTATTTTCAGTGATTTGGGCCATGACCTACTGATAAAGAAATGCAAGTCACATTGCAAGCTGACCCTCAGCTACAGCAAAACATACATACTAAATAAAGTTCTCTACTGGGAAAAGTGGCAATTATTCAGGAACACCATGCAATTGGTTCTCAATTGCAGTTACTTTGGATTTGGGGTTTCTAAAAATCATTCTTAATGTTTTTCATCCTCTAAACACATCCGTGCTTCAAAGAGCTGACTGCAGACGAATAAGCAAATTGGTCATAATTAATTCAAATCAAACATCTTCCTTTATGACTCTGAAAATCTTTTCGGCATAATATAGTACTTTTTATCAAATGGAAATCTCATGATGAATTATAAACCAAAGATAGTCCTACTCGGAATAATACTTTCTGAACTTGCTGAATGGAAAACTGGATATTTTGTCTTGGACATTAGAGTCAGAAGGGGGAATACATTTCCATGGTTTACTTTACAAATGGCACAAAAAGCCTTTAACATTCTGAAAAGTGTTTCCATGTTTCCTCAGAATTCTCCCTTTACTCCCTATTTTCCTATACCTGGACAAATTCAAAAATATGTTCCTTTTTCAGGCTTTGTAGGCATTTGACATTAAATGCCTGGATTAAAAAATGGCCAGGGTTTTTCCTCATAAATTCCTTTTATCTAAAATTTCCATTTTGCTGTAAGGGCAGAAAAAAAATGCTTATGTAAGAAAACTTAATAGTACCCTTAACACTAAAATTTGATTAAATATGTTTAATTTATTTGAGGATCCTGAGAATACATACAAATTTATAGGATATAATTATGAATTTAAATTGTTCTACATTCTTTAAATCTTTCAACCCAGACTTTAATTTTTCCAACTATCTGTTGTGATAACCCAACCAAAATCAAAAGACTATAAGTAGTAACAATGTGTTATTTCTTATGATTCTGTGCATCCAGAATTTGGCAAAGGCTCAGCAGGTTGCTTCTTCTCCACCTACCACTTGACTGAAGTCACTCATTTAACTGGCTTGAGCTACCAGTGGGCTGAAGTAAAACATCCCAAAATGCTTCACTCACATGTCTAGCATGTCGATTTTCTTTCACAGTCTCTCTCTCTCTTTCTTTCTCCCTCTATGGTCTTACTTTATTCAGTAGTCTCACCCAACTTTTTTACAATACAGTGGCCAACTTTCCTAGAAAGAGAAAGTTGCCAGTTCTCTTAAAGGTCAGGCCCAGAGTTGGAACAGCATCACTTGTGCTCAATCTATTGATCAAACCAAGTCTAAAGGTCATCCCTGATTCAAGACGAGAAATAGAGCTTACAGCAATGCAAAGACCATTTTATTCACACAGGAAAGGGAACAATTAATGGCAGCTATCATTTAAAATTGTCTCCACACCTACAAAATGATCCATGTATTTGACCAAGATAATAAAATATTTCAGTCACACAAAATATCATTGATATCCTTAATATTTTTTGTTATTATCATGGAGGTGGTAGACTAAAAAAGAAATTCTTGAATATGATAAAATTTTAGCCTTTTATATATGTCTCCATTAACCATACATGTATGGACGTCTTCATCAATTTTTTTTTATTCTTAGCTCTATGTTTACATTTTTTTTAAGTGTAAAATAAAAATCAGTCTCTTGAGTAATTTATAACAATGTTTCCCAAGGCCTCCCTGATGGCACAAGGGGTTAAGTCTCAGTACCATCAGGCTATCTGCAGCCACTGTAATGTGAGTTCCATCCCCAACCAGGCTGCTGACCCATGTGGAATAGCAAATTCTCCCCTGAGAAATGTATTTTAGAAGATCTGCCTGTTCTGCTCCCCATTCTGTCTCTGGTGACTCCTCCTACCACCCCACCTCTATATGCATAAATAAATAAAAATAAATATGCATATAGCTCCTATATGCATAAATAAATAAAAATAAATCTTAAAAAAAAAATAACAGTGCTTCCCAAGAAAACTGGCTAACTGGGGGGCCCTGGTGGCCTATGGACTAAGTCTCAGTGCTATCAGCTATCACCACTATGGCCTAAGTTTGATAGCTGGCCTAGGAGGTGACCTGCATGTAGTGCAGCAGACCTTCCCTCTCTCACCCAGATTTTTTTAATGTTTTTCAGTAAATCTTCCAGTTCTGCCCCCCTCTCTGTCTCTGGTGAATCTTCTCACCCTTCCACACCTTTGTCCTATACCCCAGTTCTTCAATAGTCTTAGAGTCTTGTATAAAAATTAGTTTAAATGTCATCTAAAAACTTATTAATAAGTAAACAACTCATTTACATATTCTCCTCTGCAACAATTTTAGCAATTCCCCAAAAAAAGAATGTCATTGACAGACTATTTCACGGTTACTACAGATTTGCATTTAGAATCATGTTTTTGCCAATTATAAGGTATATGGTCTGAATAATTTTTTAAGAATTTTTTGTTTGTTTGTTTTTTATCTATTCATACAGACCTGGGGTACAAGCCAGAGGCTCAGAGGCCGTGAGAGGATTCACTAGAGACAGAGTGGAGAGCAGAACAGGCAGATGAATAAAGTACACTGCTGAGGGGAGCAACAGGTGGGCCAGGTGAGGTCTGCTGTGCCATGTGGGTCACCTCCGGGTGGGGATCAAACTTGCACTGACGCAGCTGAGGCTGATTTGCAAGGCTGCATCCTAACCTGATGCGCTACCAGGGAGGGCCCAGTCTTAATAATTTTTTAAATAATTTTTATTTAATATTTAATATGCTCAGATACTATGTAGAGTTTTAGTAAACATTAAGTAGGTGGTATATGAGAAATCCTGGACATAGCACTCACTATAATAGTAGCTTTAAAATATTAAACTTATTTGAGTCAAGAATTTTGAGTTAGTGACCTATGCTTTTTTTTTAATAATCGTAATTATTCTATTAAGTAAAATTGGTTTACAACACTGTGTATCTTTTTGGAGTATTAGTTCAGAACTCTTCAAGTGTATGTTACACCACAATACCCATCACCAAAGCATCAATAACTTGCACCATAGTTCCTTGCCTCATCACCTCTTTATCCTCACCCCCTCTGATAGCCTCAGTTCAGTCAGATTTCTAGGATGTGGGGCCGTCCTTTGTGGTGCAGTGGGTTACATAGCACTGAGAAGTTAACGCTGCTTCAGCATGAGTTCGATCCACCTGCCCCAGAGGTGACTCACGTGGCTCGACAGACCTCTCCTGACCGCAGCTGTTCCCCTCAGCAGTGTCAGTCAGTCAGTCGGCCTGTTCTGCTCCCCACTCTGTCTCTGGTGAATCCTCTCACCAGCCCTGCACCTCTGGCCTGTACTCCAGTTCTGTATGCACAAATAAATAAATCTTTTTTTAAAAAAGAAAGATTTCTGGCCCTCCCTGGTGGCCCAGAGGGTCAAATCACAGCACTAAGAAGCTTTAGTCACTTCCGCATGAGTTTGATCCCGGCCTGCCCCAGAGGAAATCCACATGGCTCGGCAGACCTCTCCTGACCCGCCCGCTGCTCCCCTCAGCAGTGTACTTCGTCGATCTGCCTGTTCTGCTCCCCAGTCTGTCTCTGGTGATCCTCTCACCCTCTGCATCTCTGGCCTGTACCCCAGTTCTGTATGAATAAATAAATAAATGTTAAAAAAAAGATATTAAAAAAAAGATTTCTAAGATGTATTTGGTTTAGTTTTGTCTATTCCTTTACATTAGAGAATTTCCTTATACTCTACATATGAATGAAAACATGTAGTATTTGTCATTCTCCCTCTGACTTATTTTGTTTAGCATTATCCCCTCCAGTTCCATCCATGTTGTAATAAATAGCAAAATTTGATTTGCTTGTAAGAAATATGGATGTTTCGTTAATTTTCTTTTTCTTTAGAAAAGACATACTCATGATCTTCCAAAATTTCTTCTAAAATATTCCTTGAAAAGGAGTATTATAGTTATTATAGTCACATGCATTTAGGTAATATTATCTATTTTTAATTCTCTCACAGAGTACTATAATGTATAATAGTTTCTAAAATATTTTGTGCAGGGCCTCTCTGGTCGTGCAAGGGTTAAAGTGCAGCACCATGAAGCTATCAGCAACTACTGCAGCATGAGTTTGATCCCCAGCCAGGATGGGAACCCACATGGTGCAGCAGGCCTCTCCTGTCTCACCACTGCTACCCCTCGCAGTGTTTGTCAGTAGTTCTGACTGTTCTGCTCCCTGCTCTCTGTTGAGTCCTCTTACTCCCCCACCTGCACCTCTCACCTGTACCCCAGTTCTTGTATTTACAAATAAATAGATAGATATGTCTTATGCAAAATTAAGAAATATCCTTAAGTTATTTAATGTAACATTTCTAAATCTTTAGTAGAAACTGAATACAAAACACTCCAACTGAATCATGAGATTGAAAACAGTCAATGTAGTCTATGTATGTCGTTTGTTTTCTATGTATTTTGTTTTGCTGTTAAGTTTTGTTTTGTTTTGTTTTCTTTTGTTTTGTTTTGTTTCACAAAGGGGCAGTAACATTTCAATTTAGGGGTACCCAATAAACTTAAGCTTACACTGAATAACCATTGAATAACATATTTTAAGAGGCTAATGACAATTCAGGGTCATTAGTAAGAGCAGCAGTTCTTGGGGCCTCACTGGTGGTGCAGGGGTTAAAATCTCACCACTATCAAGCTATCACCAGCCACTGCAACATGAGTTCAAAACCTGGCAAGGGAGCTAACTCTCATGGCACAGCAGACCTCTCCTGTCTTGCCCGCTGCTCCGCTCAGCAGTGTATTTTAATAGCGCCACCTGTTCTGCTCCCCACTCTCTCTGCTAAGTCCTCTTACCCACCCCCCACACACACTTCTGGCCTACACCCCAGTTCTTATATGTATAAATAAATAAAAAATAAATCTTAAAGAAAAAGAGTGTCAGTTATCATAGCATCCTAATGAATTTTAATTCCTTTTTGTAAGACTATGTATTCTTAGCCTAAAATTTCCCAGACTACTGTGCTTTAATAGTGGACATTGATCTATATTAATACCTCTCTATATATACATATATGTGTGTGGCTGTGTGTGTGTATAACCCTAAGAGATAAGATATATAACTATAGACCACAAATCCTGTCTATGAAATACTATTATATATGCATCTTTTTGTCTGTTCATTCAGTACAAACTGGGCTCTCCCTGGTGGTACAATGAGTTAAAGCACAGTAACCGCCTCATCACACGTTTGATCCCCAGCCAGGAAGATAACCCACAGGGCACAGCAGACCTCTCCTGTCTCACCCGTTGCCTCCCTTAGCAGTGTACTTCGTCAGTCTGTCTATTCTGCTCCCCACTCTGTCTCTCTGATGAATCCTCTCATCCCGCCCCCCACACCTCTGGTCTGTACCCCACTACTATATACATAACTAAATCTTTAAAAAAAAAAAAAAAAAAGTACAAACTAAGCACCTATTTGTTTCCTTTCATTAGAAGAAACTTTTTGTGAGTAGGGTCATTTTCTTAACATAATGCATATAACTAAGGTAGGTACTTTTTATATAATCATTAAATCAATAACATTTAATTATATACTGTAAAATACATGGTTTCACCTAAAAAAGTTTTGGCAAAAAATCTAAAATAAAATGCTTTGAGTCAGCACACTGTACATATTTCCCATATGCAGGCATACCATAAAGCTCTGTAAGTCTTGGTTTCCTTGTCCATGCTTTCTGGATAGAATAGAGCCATAAAGGGGAGAGTTCTGTAAGAGTGAGTTTCAAGGCCCTCCCTAGTGGCGCAGTGGGTTGAAGCACAGCACTGAGAAGCTAAAGCCACTTCCGCATGAGTTCGATTCCCGCCTGCCCCAGAGGTGACCACATGGCGTGGCAGACCTCTCCTGGCCCGCCCGCTGCTCCCCTCAGCAGTGTACTTTGTCGAACTGCCTGTTCTGCTCCCCACTCTGTCTATGGTGAAGCCTCTCGCTGCTCCTGAGCCTCTGGCCTGTACCCCAGTTCTGTATGCACAAATAAATAAATATTAAAAAAAAAAAAGAGTGAGTTTCAAGTATTAGACATTTTGCTCCCCAGAGCAAAAAAAACTTTTCTTACACTATGACAGAAGACATCAGTTTTAAGAAAATATTTGGGTGAAACATTTCATCCAAGGAATCAATTTAGCTGGGTAGTAATAGCTACCCACAAATGCATGCCACAATTTATTCTTTCTGAAGATGCTTATCTAACACAGGTTAAATCAGAGTAAGTCATTGAGAGAACATGTAAATTTCTAAGACAAACAATACAAATCTCATTTTGTTGAGATTCTTCCATAAGAATAACCATATTTTTAATCACTATACTCTCTACTTTTATAGAAAGAAACAATAGTTACCTCACAAACTTTGCACTAACTCCACAGTATTCTGTGTGAAATAAAGCAAGATCAAAATTAAAATGTTAAGAGTTCAAAAATATAAAAGGAAAATAGTGGAAGGGTATGTTCTTCCTCCTTGGATTTCCTTTTTAAAAAAATAATTAATTTTCCAGAGATGGAAGCATTGTCTTTCGAAGAGAACAGAATGTTTAAAATTACTTTAAAAATACTATAATTTAGCTAAACAATAGAACCGAAGTGAAAATGATTGAAAACTTTTCTGTGGTGCAAAAGGCAAGCAAGGAACACATACACAAAATCACACAGTATACTAGGTACAAGTTAAGTCCCCTTAACTGATTTATTTTACTATTTTTTTTTCTGCAAGTAACCTATTTAAAAACGCATCCATGCATAGATTGCCCCTATTATTAATAGTAAATGTACATTTCAACCTGTCAAGTTTTTCTAGCCCCACTTTTGCAAGGCTTTTTTTTTTTTTTAAGGAAAAAATTTAAAAAGCAAAGGCATTTCCTAGGGCACAGGCTGCCAGACACCCAGCATTTATCTTATCTCAGTTGATGACTTTCCTTTTATCCTGAAATGATTTGACAATGACTCTATGATTTCCTGTACAAATTACCCTTTGAAAGTGGCAGTGGCGCTTGGCAGCGATCTTCACTTAATTACTGAGTGGATTATTAGCATACGGCTCCCCCCCCCCTTCATTTCTTTATATCTTCTAGATTGCGTTGACAGTTCCCTTTCATTGCCTGCTTTAACTCACTGAATACTAAACATTATGCAGATTGCAGCTGAGAAGTACCCAGGCTACTCCAAACCTCTAGTCTGCACCAAAACCTTTCGGTGGAGAGTAATTTACAGGTCAGAAATCAATAGAGTGTCTAGGAAGTGCATATGTAGATTTTCTTTTATTTAGAACTGGGTAGGGTAGCATGGAGCACTGGTGTTCACAAGTGAATATTCTTCCATAATCTTTCTGGAAAACAATTAGTTTTGTTCCTTCCTTTAATATCCTCTGTCTTTAAATAGACTGAGATCTTGAGATTCTATTTCTCTTTTACTCATTATGCTACCTAACTTGGCATGATGGTTAAAGAGTTCCTGTTTTGAAGAAAAAAAAATGATAACTTTCACCCATTATCAGCCTGTCAAGTCAAGGGTGCTGATAAGCTGACCTCCTCAGCTAGTGGGAAGTGTTATTTATTGTTTGCCAGGGCAAGACAAATGCAAATGATAAATTGCAAAGATCTCTTCGGCACTCTCAGAAGGGAGCTTCTCTTCTGTCTTGGCTCCCATCTTTCTGGCACACATTTGCACATATGTCGGGCGATCTCCATCCAGATCTTTATCCTTTTTTTTCTCCCTGAAATGCATTCTCAAGAATCTTCTCCGTTTCCCAGGGTGTAGCAGGGACATGAAGCCCTTCTCATTTCAGCCTTATGGTATAGATTTTTTTTTTCTTTAGAAGAATAAGACACATGAGTGATTTCAGGACTTGGTAGAAATGACACCAAAGCAATAGGAGTGAGCACGGGTTGGGAGAACAGCTGGGTGCTGACTATGTCATCTCCATTCCAGGACTATCAACCACCAGCTTTATTCTTCTACTGTTACATCTGCTATGAAATTTGGGTCTTCCAGGTGGCAGCCCAACATGCTGTCCAGTGCTATCAGGCCATTTAAATGCTTTGAGCTAATGCTGCATATCCATTTTCTAAACAAGTTAGCAGATACCATATGCAGCAATTAAAGTTTTATTGAGTGGTGCCTGCTTACCATACTGAATTTGGATTGGCTACCATCTGTCTCAAAGCCTGTGGTACCATCCCTGTTGCTTGAGAGAGCATTTGTAAGGATAGAAGATTTTTCTCAACTTCTGAAGAAGCTGCTTGTATTATTTTTTACATGCAAGCCCACAAAAGTGGAATTGGTACAAATGAAAAAAAAAAAAAGACAGACAATTAGAAGTTACAAGTAGAAGCCGAATACATGTTTTTGAGTGATAGCAGCCATATACCAAGAACACAAAATCTTGTAGCTTCTACCCTGGCTATTTTTAATATATAGGTCTTGCTGAAGATGCTATTTTTCAGATACCTTCTATGAGCAACCCAATAAACTAAAATCAGAACTAAGCAAAGGATATGGGAATTATTTTGCATCTGTAAGAAGTAATGCAAGTGTTCTCATTTTCTGCAAAATGTTATCTGGAACCACAGAGAAACATTAAAAATACAAATTTACACTTCACACACTCTACTGGTAAATCTCTACAGAGACAAAGCTGGTTATGATCAATCAGCACTAAACCAAGGGTTTGAAGAAAGCATTTATTAAAATTTAAGTGATGCCTAAATACTGCATTGTAATGGTTTACTAATACATTGTTAATGTTTGATGCTTCCTCAGACATATTTATCTCTGTACCTTTGACCTTCATGAATGGTGAGAAGGGAAAATATATGATAGCAAATTTAAAATCTCTTCAAAATTTTCAAACAGCAAGTTGAGTATTAGTATAGCCTAACAAAAGATGGATTAGAAATACTCTAAGTTGCACAGATCTTGGGTATAATGTTTGATATTTCTATGTATACTTTTCTGCCTAGGAAAGAACTAGGTATAGCTGAACCTTTTAACAATAGCTCGAAAATTTCTCAGCTATGAATCTTGTAACTAGCTGGTAAAAAAAACCGAAATAGATATAGTTTCTGTCCTGGTTCTTTTGTATCATACGGTGATCATTAGGGCTTCCTCACTATTCAGGTCCTAGTAAGTAGTATCAAATTTCATGAGTGACAAGTTCAAGGCACCATAGGCTTAAACCTTCTCTTCTTAGAGAAAGTGTGATATGCTTGAACGAAAACACTGACTGCTATTCATATCTATACGTGAGCTTCAGAACTGCTATCTATAAGCTAAGTAAAGTGTTGCTCTGAGTCCGTGTTCCATAGCCACTTCTTAAGAGTCACTGGGAAATTTGAGAGTCTGGACACTCTCTATAAATAATTGTTGAAACATGAAATGAAAAGTAGTTTGCAAATTTGTAATGCGTGGTCACCAATCCTACCCACCTACTAGAGGAGGTGGGTGATTGTCGTGCATGAAGACCTCAGTGTACTCAACCTCTAATGTTTCTAAAGACTCCCCCCCATCTCCAAAGAAGGGAGGCACCAAAGAACACAGCTCCTAGCATGCCATGAACCTGACTTTCTGAATGGGTGGCGGCACGGAGCAGCCATGCTTGAACACATGCATGCTCTTGGCTTCCTTGTTTTTCTGACTTTCACTTGCTCCCTGGTTACGCTGGAAGGACATGTGAAGGAGAGACATATAGAGACACTTGGAAGAGACACACAGGTGGGAGACACATGGGGAGACAGCACCTGGTCCCTGGCAAGGACAATAGCAGCTGTTATCTTGAAGTGGTATGTTGTAAATTTGGAGTCTCTCCTAAGTCCTGTCTAACTCTGTTGTTGTTCCCTGCCATAGGTGCCTTAGATTTGTGGTAAGTTTGGAGGCCTCAATAGCTTTGTTTTGGGCCAGACCTATTTGTCTGGATACCTGCCCATAAGTGGATGGGCAATTTTGAAATTCTATTAAGAGATTATTATTTGAAATCTTTTCTTCTCTTTATGCACACCAATTATACTAAAAATCTTTCACAATAAGAGCCTGCTTCCTTTGCCTTTATGTGTGCAGATGATCAGAACCCTTTAGAGTGTGTACACCTTAACAGCTGGGGTACATGGTTAGACTCCAGTCACACATTAATACGCTTGAACTGAAGATCAGATAGCATGTCTTCCACAAAAACTTCACAAGAATCCTCCATCCCTCCTTTGACTCAAGAAGTAATGTGTCTAGATGATGTCCCCTGTTTTATAATACACTAGAGGAGCTCCACAACAACTCTCTAAATCTTTCCTATTCAGTGGTTCATAACACTGAAACAATATTATCACATGAAACTTTCTAGGAATTCAGAATTTCAACTCCCTCCCAGACCTGCATTTAATTAGATCACCACGTAACTTCTGTGAAAATTTAATTTTGAGACACAATGCTCCACATGATAATTTTGACTGTTAGGAAATTCCTGATTTTTTTTCTAGTTGAAGATATTTACTATATGACGATCTTTTTTTTTTTTTAAAGATTTATTTATTTATGCATACAGAACTGGGGTACAGGCCAGAGGTGCAGGGGTGGTGAGAGGATTCACCACAGACAGAGTGGGGAGCAGAACAGGCAGATCATTGAAGTAGACTGCTGAGAGGAGCAGCGGGCGGGTCAGGAGAGGTCTGCCACGCCATGTGGTCACCTCCTGGGCAGGCGGGGATCGAACTCATGTTGTAGTAGCTTTAGTTTCTTAGTGCTGTGCTTTAACCCGCTGCGCCACCAGGGAGGGCCTATATGACGATCTTATGAAACTTTAAAGATTACTCCCACAACCCCATCATTTTAACAATAAAAGGTAATAAATGCAAATATGGATCCTTATAAATTATGATTTGCTTAAGATTAAATATCTGGTTCATTTATTCATTTATTCATTCAACAATTGTTGAGTGTCTACTCAGTATCAGCCATTGTAGTAGACATGGCAGATCTTATAAAGAATACTTATAGAATAAAATATGATGCCCAGTTTCAGACTGCAGCCCAGTAGAAGCAGATGAAACCTTTCTCACTCCTGTCAAGTGTTCCTTTAGCTATACCACAGAAATCTTTAAAGGGTGTCTGATCCTAAGTGGGAATTAATTTTTTTTAATTTTTTTGAAGATTTATTTATTTATGCATACAGAACAGGGGTACAAGCCAGAGGTGCTGGGGCAGGGAGAGGATTCACAGAGTGAGACAAAGTGGGGAGCAGAGCAGGCAGATCAACGAAGCACACTGCTGAGGAGAGCAACTGGCAGGCCAGGAGAGGTCTGCTGAGCCATGTGGGTCACCTCAAGGGCTAGAGGTTAAACTCATGCTGAAGTGGCTTTAGCTTCTCAGTGCTGTGCTTTAACCGCTGCGCCATAAGAGAGGGCCCAGGAATTAATATTTACCTGTTTTATGTCCCCTCCAGTCTCACATATTTATTTATCTTTATAACATGGTATTTATTGGGAAATCCCTGTTTATTCCACTTGGTGAAATTAAGTGTGAATCTTGTTTTCTCATATATTAGAATAAAATGATTAATTGGCCAGCTTTGTATCAGAATACTAGTGAATATATGTATAGTACATGATTTTCACCCACTTTCTATCACATGCGAGCCCTAATTTAGAATTAATACTATTACCATAGCAGTAATAACAAGTATATATTCAGGTCTCATTATGCACCAGACATAACTCTGAGCATGTCATATGTATTATCTCATTTAACTTTCATAACTATCTGGGAAAAGCTAACATGTGCGGAGCCATTTTTAAAAGGAAGCCAGTCAGTCATTACAGAGAAATTGTACTACCTGTGTGTTGTTTTGACGAAGGGCTAAAGACCTTAGGACTGGACCAAAAGTGATTGCTTCAAAAAGCCATCAAGTACTTGTTTGATGAATCCTCTGAATCCAAAAAACTGATGCATATGGACTATAGCTTCCAGAAAAGAGACTTGGTAGTCAATTATGAATAGCTAAAAATAGTTTAAGCAAGTTAACATAAATCAACAATCAACAACTTTTTTATCACGTCTCATCTCCCTCTTTTGCTCCCATGAACTACACTGACTTTCTCTCTCCTAGAGACACATTCTAGATTTGCTGCCTGAATCTGTATATACCACAGATTGCAATTCTTTGATCCTAAGTAAATGAGCTTTGCCCTTCTGATTCTTTCCTGAACTTTTAGGTGGATATAGCTTTGAAGCAAATGGCATCCCCTTTTTACAGATGAGCTAACTGCAGCAATGAAAAAATAAGTAAAAGAGAGATAGAGGTGCATTCAAACCCTGGGCTGTCTGACTTTAGAAGCTTATCATTGTATACATAAAACCATGAGGAAATGATTGTACCTTTTGCAGTAATTTCCAATGGGACAGACTGTCACTAATTATGTATTCTATCCTTTCTGTCCTGAAACTGGCAGATCTCCCACCAATGACAATGGGAGTTCCAGACACTTTAGTCCCAAGTAGCCCTTTCAAAAGAATTAAACAAACTGATGAAGATCTTCAGCTTAATTAAAGGACTTTCATTTTCCTGACTGAAAGGTCAGTAGGAGCAAATCCAAACTAGTTCCAATTATTTATTGACTTGCATAGTGTTCTTCCTTCATGAACAGTAATTCTCTAATTTTTAAACCTATAAATATATTAGTCATTTTTTTATTACATATATTGGATGAATGCCCATGTTGCTCTCTTGCATTTTCACTATAATGGTTTCTTAGAGTGTGTTCTTCTCACCTTTCCTGTTACAGATTCTCTTCTATGGGTCATTTGTTTCTAAGTGGCTTAATAGTGTATTTAGATCTCAATAGCCAATTAGACTTTTATATAGAAGCTTGGTCATCTATATCAAAGGGGTAACTGTAACATCAGTCTAAGAGTTCCTGGCAACCACCTCCTTGCTCATTACTGCCTCATTTTTACAATTGGACTTGATTGTTGCCTGGACAGATGCCAAGTCTACAGAAGAGTAAATGATCTGACTGTGTGAATTACAGATCAAAGTACCTTCTTCCATGCGCTTTCAATTCGGAACAAGGTACTGGTCAGTTGGTTTATACTCTGGTTTAACCTGTTTGCATACTTTGTCTTAGCTCCTACCTGTTCTATCTCTGATTATTAGTATCCCAAAAGAAGATAGATTCGGAAAACTTGTCAAATAACAGAACTAATGCAATGCTCTAGCAAAATTTTATAATGCTTAAAATACTGATGGAAAATAAAGGATTACCTATACCATCAGCTGCCCTATTCTTGGTGAGTTGATGCAATCAAGTGAGTGTGCTCTATTGTCAAGATCGCCTCAACGAACATGCAAAGGATGTCTTCAGTACACATTATCCACTTGAAATAGCTGTGTCTAGAATCTCACTGTAATACTGCTCACACGAAAATTCCTCTGAAAGCCTGGACCAGTTCCAAGAGTATTATGTAATTAAACAACAAAGGAATTCCTTAAAAGGTAGTTGAACCAAATGTAGTTTCATGGTACATGCCCCAAGGTCATGTTGTGTATAGAAGCTCCAGGCAATTTCTCTCAATAAACTGAAGATATCAGTCTATAACCAGTAGTCATTTCCACCCCTTGCCCTCTGCTTACAAGGTTTGTCATCGATTGCAACTTTGCCCTTGGCTCTACAAATAACTTTATTGCCAGTCTGATTTAAGGCTGTATAGATTTCTCAAGAATCTATAGGTGTGCTTCACTGTTTCAAAATATTTTTGGTAGAAAATACCCAAAAAAAATTTTTTAATAAATTTAAAAACAAATGAATAATTCTTTTTGGAGAATTTCTGTTCACCCTAGTTGTAATCTTACATTGCTTCAACAAAAATTTACTAAGCAGAGCTCTAAGAAATACTGGAATATCCATGAACAAAAATCTTCAACAATGTTCACTGACTAAAATATGTCATCAAAAATCCTTAAACTAGAATTGGAGATTCTCCAGGACACTGCTCCCACCTGTGTTTCTTGCTGTGATTCCAATTTCTTCCTAACTCCAGCTTTCCCCTTCAATCAATCAGAGAGTCTTACTCCCTGCAAGTAATAATAACAAACAAGTGAGGACTGAGTCTGGCAGGACTCCTGCACAATGGCTGGAAAGATTGGGAAGTATTCTAAGCCAGGGTCCGTGAGTACACACTCTGCAGACACTACCTGACTCCCTCTCATGACACAGGATGCCAGACAGCTCGCCCTAGCCCCTAGAATGCAATACTTTCATTAGCTTCTCTAGAGGATGGGACATTAGGAGAAACCTCAGAAAGTAGGCTTAGCCCTCTCTGGCTCATATTCCTTATTCTGCTTGACCCTGGTTTTCTTCCAAGGACCTCTTGAATTTCCTCCTATAGGTCCTCTCTATGAATTTAGTATGTACCTAATTAGAGAACTTTCTTTTCCTACCATTTGTATTGTAATCATTTTCATTAGGCATGGGTTTGTGCTCTGGGATATGGCACTCAATACAGTTTATTCCCACCCTTCTGTACCAACCTGACATGTCCTTGATTTGTTTTTCCTAACCCCTATTTGAACCTACAGGCCAGTCTCAAGCCTAATACTTCACTGTTTACAATGTACAGCTTACTAGTGAGGGAGTTCAGGACACTCAGAGCAATTAAGTTTGTTCATCTCAAACCCAGTGTGTTCACTTACAAAGAATCTGTTTACCCACTATGGCTCCACCTTAATATATTGAAAGATTTTCACTCACTTCCAACTGGAAGGTCTTTTTTACCTTTATGAATTATATTCAGGCCCTAACAATTCTTTATTTATTTTCTTACACTGCTATTGATTTTTCTACATTTTCTACAACTCTCCCACCACCTCATGCCAATGAGCTATCACCATAGTCCTTAGTGTTCTTCCTTCTCTTATGACTCCTCTCTCCTCCTCCCCTGCTGTATGCCTTAGAGATACAGTTTGCCTGCAAGTTCTGATCAAGTTTTATCAGTTCTTGGATGAGAAACTGAAGCAAAATCACAAACTTAAAAAAGAGAGAAAAGGCCCTCCCTGGTGGCTCAGCAGGATAAAGCACAGCACTACAAGCTGGGCACAACCGCTTCAGTACGAGTTCGATCCCCGCCCCGGAGGTGATCCACATGGCCCGGCATGTGGATCTCCTGACCTGCTCCCCTCAGCAGTGTACTTCATCAATCTGCCTGTTCTGCTCCCCTCTCTGTCTCTGGTGAATCCTCTCACTGCCCCTGCATCTCTGGCCTGTGCCCCAGTTCTATGCATAAATAAATAAATCTTCAAAAAAAAGAAAAGAAAAAAATTTAAATTCTCTGTGGAAGCTAACTTTTGGACAATATAATTTTTCAGACATTATAATTATATGAATTATATCCAAGCCATACCAGTTCTTCCTCCGAGGATCTTTTGAATTTGAATCTGTCACTACCTTACCACGATTACTATTGTCAATAGCTATGCAGACATGCATAAAATTTTTTCTCTGGAAAATTGCAAATATCATCTCACTTGCCTCCCTGGCTTTATGTGCTTAGAATTCACATGTATCCTTTATCCCAGACAGTTACCTGGTATCTTTCTAATCACTACTGTAACCACAACCAGCACTCACCTGAAAGAGAAAGCACAAACTTGACCACAAAAAAGGTCCTATCAGAGCTACACCCAACTCACCCCCCACCCCTGTATCATCTTGCGCCACTGCACATACCGAAAGAACTCACTTGGGGTCACCAAGTGACCTTGTTATCAGACATGTCAGTCATTCTACTTCTGCTGCCTAAGAATGTCCTCCTTATTTTGTATTCCTGACAAATTTCCAATCATCTTACTAGTTCAGTTTCAAATGTCTCCTGTGTGAAGTGCCCCCATCATCTTTAATAACTATTATGTCTTCCTCTCCTTTATGTACACTTAAGATACATTTTGTTTCTCTTTTTCTGTAAAGATAAAGGAAATAACACAAATACAAAATCATTGAATGTTCTTAACCTGTGGCATCTTTAATTAAAGAATACATACTTAGAGCATTGGCAATAGGTGATTCTTTCAGTCAATATTTAAAGTCTGTTTCATTGCAAGCTGTCTACTTATATCAGAACTCTGTCTTTCTAAGTCATTGACTCAAGTTCCAAGGTATGCTACCTGGCATTTATGAGGTGCTTAGAAGAAAAGAATTTGAATTTCCTCAGCCAGGCACAAAAAAGCCAGAATTCCATTGTTACTGATAACCCAAAAGTCACACATCAACCACAGAGTTTTAGCTTTTTATTCTGTTTTCCTCATTTGAGTTTGGGATTCAGTTTCTAGACAATAATCATCACCATCTAATAAGCTTAATTATTGCAGTGGTTGAGTACCTTCCGAGTAGCAGGCACTATTTAAGTTCTATAACCATCATAACATCCCTACAAGGTAAATAATATTAGCCCTTATTTTTAGATGAGGAAACGAGTTTACTCAAATGGTGAATAGAAATACTGAAGGATGAGAGAACAGTGGATACTGTGTTTCCAAAGCCTTTTCTCCTAACCACACCTCCATGCTGCTTCCCGGGATCAACAGGGAATGCACTAATGCATCACTATTACTCATCTCCCTGAATGAATCCCCTTGTCATCTGTGTCTTGACAGAAGAAACACAGTGATATACTGAGCACTCCTTGTAAATGTTATCACATTTTAAACCCGGCTCACATAAGACCCTCCAGATTCTTCTATAAAAGACAGCAAGCCTTACTAGAAACTTCATGGAAATTTGACCCATTTCACTATTTTGTAATATTTAAGTCAGTTTGAGCATAAGATCATCTTTTCACCTTGTTGCCTACTAAGTTTATTCAGAGAGCTTATATAATAGGATCATTGGTGTTACTTAATTTGGCAGCATGAGGAGGACCAGTGTAATGATGTTCTCTCTTGTTTAACATTTTACTATGGATTAGTTCAAACATCAATAAAATTGGAGAAAAGGGCACAATTAGATTGAAAGACTCATCACCCATAAAATTATTAGTTCTCGCTAATGAGTCTGTTTCTGAATTTTACATGTTCTATTAAGTTATATCTATATTCGTGAGACAATATATGTCGTTTTAATTAAAGAAGATTTAAAAATATCTTAATCTGGTAGTGTTGGTTCCCCCTCATTGCTCCAGTTTTTCAGGATTTTCCTATTATGCTGCTGCTTTTTAAAATCCTCCAAATAAATTTTATAATCAAATAATGTAGGTCCATAACAAAACATGATAGTGTTCTAAAAAAGATTTCATTGCATTTATAAATTAACTTAGAGAGAATAATTTTATGGGTAATGAGTCTTTCAATCTAATACCATTATAGGGCTATCTATTATTTCAAATCTACTTTTGTGTTTTGTGATTTTTCTCATATAAATCTTGGGCATTTAAGTTTTCAATTTCATCATGATCAGGTTAGGTACAGGTATGCATGCAGATAGGTACAGATACATAAAATACTGTGGAATTTAATGACATTTCATGTGTCCCTATTTGCTCAGCATTATTCTACTTTTTCTCTCAATGACTCTTTCAGAGATCATTTTAGCCAATCACAAAAGCAATCCTAGTAGAAATGCACAACAATAACAAATGTAAAGTTCTTATCTAGTTCTTCTTAAACAAAGTGTCAAAACTTACACTTGTAAAACACAAGATACAACATAAACTCTGTGCGCCTCTTTTCATGGTCCTTTTTTTCATTTACTCAAATCATTCATTATATCATTAGAAACCCTAACTATACTGAATGCTTTTAACAGAATAAATTGGGATTTGGGTAACTACAAGCTCGCATGCATCTGCAACTTTTAATCAAATTAACCATGTCTTTATTATTATTTCACACACACACATACACACAAAACATTAAATTGCAGAACTTGAAAATATCTTTAATGGATTTTGTTTGTTTGGTTTACTGTAGACTAAATTCCCATTCCTCCTCTCTTGATATTTAGTGGCTTGAAATAATTTGCAGAGGTGCTTCCTGGAAGCAGTCCAGTGCAAACAACCTGGAGAGCTGCAGTTCTTCATTAAAAATAGGCTAATTTAAGCATAATCATCCTTTGGCTGATTCTCCTGTCCCTAAACTTATTCATTTGTACCCACGGTTAAAGTAAAATAAAATAAAGTATTTTATGAAAGTTAAAGACTTATTTCCAAATGGCATTTTTGTTTTAAAATAATGATGACAAAAGGGCCCCAGTGGTGGTGCAAGGGTTTGTTAAAGCACAGCACTGTGAAGCCATCCACAGCGACTACAGCACAAGTTTGACCCCTGGCCCGGGAGCTGACCCACATGGCGCAGCAGACCTCTCCTGCCCTGCCCACCGCTCCCCTCAGCAGTGTATTTTAGTCAATTTGTCTGTTCTGCTCCCCACTCTGTCTCTGGTGAATCCTTTCATGCGCCCCCACCCACATTGGCCTATCCCCCAGTTCTTGTATGCATAAATAAATTAAAAAAAAAAAAACCATGGTGACATGGCAATATGGTGGATGGCACTGCTTGACCCAATTCTCAACCAGCCTAGCAGTAACACTTGCCATGGCCTCATTGTGGGCAGAGTTAACTTCCTTATTCCTTGACTTTGAGTTTGCTCACGTAACTCCCTTTAGTCAGTGGCCTGAGGCAAGAAATGACAAACTGTGGTCTGAGCCTAAAATTTAAAAAAAACCATATTATTCCTTTTTGTCCTCTTACAGCTCTGCCATCATTTGTGTGTATGTGTGTGTGTGTGTGTGTGTGTGTGTGTGTGTGTGTGTACACTAGATAGCTCAAATTACAACTCTCAATTATGATTCTGACCTCCAGGTCAAGGTGTGCACGGTAGGGTGCACCTGGGGTAGTGTGGGTGCGGCAGGTATTCCCACGCCATTGAGCAATTCTCTGGTGCTATGTGGATGTCCTATAATTCAACTCATTTGACTGTATCTACCTAAAGATCCAATTCCACCAGGTAAAGACACTCCCACAGCTGTCTCCCAGCTTCAAATGCCAGCCCTAAGCCCAGGCTGTCCACTGTGCTTCTAACTGCTGGTATATACACTGGACATTCCACAATTGTCCCTAAATTAGATGAATTTGCTCGAGTGATTCCACAGAATTCTAGAAAATCCTTTACTAGATCACTGGTCTATTATGAATCCATTGCTAGATTCTTGGTTTCTTATCATGACTACTGGTTTATTATCACATAACTCAGAAACAGCCAGATAGGAGAGATGAGCAGGCCAAGGGGTGTGGGAGGGTGTGCGGGCTTCTGTGAGCTCTCCAGGCACTACACTTTCCCTGTACCTCCACGTGTTTGCCACAAGAAGCTCTCCAAACCCTGTTTTTAGAATGCTTCTTTTTTGAAGGGTAAATTACATAGACATAACTGATAAAACCAAGAGCCA
Source organism: Condylura cristata (assembly GCF_000260355.1). NCBI lineage: Eukaryota > Metazoa > Chordata > Mammalia > Eulipotyphla > Talpidae > Condylura > Condylura cristata. Next base: position 32,015,847 of record NW_004567110.1, read on the forward strand.
CTGGTGACTGATTCAACCTCTAGCATCTCACCTGCTCTGCTAGATTAGGGCAATGGAACTGAAAGTTATGAGTGTTTTTTCACATATTTGATTCTCTTGGCAACCAGCCTCCTCCCCACCTTTGTGTAGTCCAAGAATCGCCTTATGAATGTTAACAAAAGTACCTCTCTAATTCTCCTTGCTCAAGAGATTCTAAGGTGTTAAGGAGCTCTTGCCAAAAATAGGGAAGACTATATTTTTTATTACAGATCCTAAAGTCATAGTAACACACTAGGATAGGGAGGGTAGGAGTTTCACTAGCTGCTCCAGTCAACCAAGCCTGAAGACAGACATGGAAATAAGCCCAAACTACATCAGAAGAATTTCGCTTGTCTTACAAATTGATGAAGTTATGAAATGAATATTATTTAAGACTGCAGAAGTTGGACTTGTTTGCCATTCAACAGTAAATGGCTGATGTAACAATCACTCAAATAGGCAAACAAAATACTGATACATCTTAGACTTTTCTTGTTCTTTAACCCTCCCAGGCCAATCATTCATAAATATTCATAAATATAATGTTTAGCTGTGTCACTTCCTGTCCACTTTCTCTATCACTACCCTAATCCAAGTCTTACCAGCACCTATCGGATTTATTATAATAACCATGAATGTGACTTTTGACCTCTTTCCTCTTTAATTCATCTTTCTCATGACTTTATTGCTTCAAATCACAAGTCTTTCATCACATGCATGCTTTTCTTAGAGACCTTAGATTAGTATCTGCAAAATCATAGTCACTATTTCCTCGTATTTCTCATAAAGGATAATTTCTTCCTACTAAATCCAAAAAAGGACTTTATTACAGATATTTCCACAAGTCACTTCCCAACAGTACAATGTCTCTTTCCTGCCCTTGTGACAGATGATTTGCCACTGTCAGCTGTACAAATGTGTACATCAAATTCAAACTAGGATCCCAGTCTGACCCCCCCAGACTTAGGTCAATTTTTCATTCCCCAATGCAGTGACTCTTATGTATTAGCCTCATTGAGCTTACTGGCTGCTCTGTTCCATAGTAATGCCCACAAAATTTCCTCCACCAAATGTTCTTTTCATCCCTCTGGACCACAAGGTCAAGCTGAAATATTTCCTACTCCTTGAGGATTCCCTTGGCATCTTCTTTCACTCTAATCCAAGAATGGAAGTGTCCACTTCTCTAGATGCTGATAGTCTTGTCATTTGGACCACATGACATTTATTTATACTATAGTGTCCCCTACTTAAAAATTGGGAGCTTGTCTGACTCACCAAGCCTAAATCAATATTTGGCACATAACAGGCACAATACAGATGGAATAATAAAATGGCTCCTGTGAAACTAGCCAAGTGATACTTGAAAGTATGTGATGCAATGTTGCACTGTGAAATATGTGAAAGGAGTTTAGTATATCTTTTATTACAAATTCCTTTTACTTCAATATTATTTAGAAACCAGAGACCTTATGAAGCTCCAGGGATACTAGCATGGAGCAGTATAATTTGTAAAATTAAGTAAGTTTTCAAGGTAAATTTTACACATGTTAATTGATCCTATTTAAGAAATCTCTGATTTAGTGGGTGGCTATTGCACATCCAAAAATATTTTAATAAATTAAAGTAATATAACTTCACAATTGTGAATGCAATTATCATTTGACCATAGTTATGCAAAAGGCATAGGCATTCAATAGTTTATTTAAACACCAGGAAACAAATCAGATATTGAATAAATAATCACTGCTAGCAAATACAGGCACTACTCCAACAAATTAAATTTATAAAATAAACATTAGTATATTATCTAGTAAGTTAAATATAAAACAAAATAAGTTCACTATTGAATGAATAAATAACTCTATAGCTGTTATATATGTCAGAAGTATTGATAAAGTTTGGAAATAACAAAAAGCACCCACCCCTGTTCAGTTACTACCACAGCTATATTTCAGAAATCAGAACAATGATCTCTCAACATGACTTATATTCTCCATGTCAGCACTCAAGCCTGACTAAATGACCCTATTCCTTAGCTCAAAGATTCAGGAGACTGCTTTTCATCTCAAGGGACACATTTAAAGATAAAGTGGTATCTCCTTGTTAGAACATTTGTCAATTAAACTTGAAATTCTGAGGTATCATCAAAATCCATTGGGCACTTGAGAATTCAAAAGATAAGAGCAGTACCAAAAGAACAGTGTCTAGCTCACATCTCTAAGTATGACTGCTTCTGGGAAGGTAAGACAGAGAAAAGTCACCTGCTTACCTATTACAGTCACTGTTTTCTAGATCATTTGTTTTTCTCTCCCCTTGCTTGAAAATAAATTGTACCTAGAAATGTGTTTTCCAAATGGTGTGCACAAGACAATCTACAATGGTAGGAAATAAAGCACTAAAGTTCTTTATGTATATTTGTTTAATATCTTTAATTCAATAATGCATTTTTGTGTTTGTAATAAATATGTATATTTAAACATAATAATGTGGTTTTTTTTTTCAAAATGAACATATATTGGCATATGTTACCATAAAATATTTTGACATAGGATATGGGATCCAAAGTTTAGGAGCAGTACACAATGTAAATTAAATCACTTGTGTCCCAATTAAGCATAATATGACCATTATACCTATTTGTTTTTAATTTATAAACAAGAAATATATTGTTAACTGTGTTCTACATGCAACTACCACTGAACCCCTCCCTGATGCCTCTCTTTAGTCCATTAATTCAGAAGGTCAAGTGTCCCATTTGCTTTACAAGTTATCCTCAGAAAGATTGGGGGAGCCCACACTTATTTCTAAAGCACTACAATGTCTATATAGTCTTGAGATGCCCAGATATGTTGATTTACAAATCTCATTATTTGGTGTCAAGTAAACAAATCTCCACAAAAAAAAAAAAAGGACAAATGGCTTCTCAAATGTATGAGGAAATACTATAAATTGGCAGACTCAAAATTTTCCAAAGTATAAGCAAAATCAGGACACTGGCAGAGTTAATACTGTTTTACCCCTGGCATTATCTTATCCTCTGTTCCATACTAAGGCACAGATGACAGCCATCATATAATAGCTCTTAGAAAATATTAAGCCACAAATTTTGTGGTGTTCTCTAGGTTTGTAGTATATAAATTTTTAATTATAAATCCTTATGTAGGTCTTCCCTGGTGGCCCAGCAGGTTGGAGCACAGTACTGTGAAGCTGGCCATGGCTACTTCACTGAGTCCAGTCCCCAGGACTGAAAGTGATCCACATGGTGTGGCAAAACTCTCCAGACCAGCCCACTGCTCCCCTCAGCAGTGTACTTTAACAATCTGCCTGTTCTGCTCCCCACTCTGATGAATTCTCTCATGGCCCTTGGGCCTCTGACCTGTGCCTCAGTTCTGTATGCATAAATAAGTAAATATTAAAATAATTAAGTCCTGGCCCTCCCTTGTGGCGCAGTGGGTTAAAGCACAGCACTAAAAAGCTTAAGCCACTTCTGCACGAGTTCGATTCCCGCCTGCCCCCGAGGAGATCCACATGGCGAGGCAGACCTCTCCTGACCCGCCCGCTGTTCCCCTCAGCAGTGTACTTTGTGGATCTGCCTGTTCTGCTCCCCGCTCCGTCTCTGGTGAATCCTCTCACCCTTCGCATCTCTGGCCTGTACCCCAGTTCTATATGAATAAATAAATAATTCTTTAAAATAAATAAATAAATAAATAAGTCCTTATCTATTAAGAAATTTAAGCATGCATTACCAATAATATTGATGCATATTATTTATATAACTATAACAATTTATTTATATGTGTATATAATTATGTACATGTAGAAACATAATTTATAAATTAGTGAAGTACACTATAACAATGAAAAAGATACTATCTCCGGTACAATATAAATTTAAGCAAGGGTGCTCATTAGTTATATGGATTTGTGGCATATATTAAATAGTATTGCAAATAATTTGGAATAACTGGTTCATTTCTTGTTGGATCTACTTAGATGGCTATCTAAGGACTGATGTTTAAGTGTTCTTAACAGAAAAAAAACCACATAATTAAAATAATCTTTAAGGACTGAATATTTTAAGAATCTAGGAAATATGCTAGAAAGAAGAAAAGTGAATTGAGCTGCCAAGTTGTAATTGCTAACTTTTAATTTTTCATACAATAAAGGAATAGAAATTATAAAGGCATCTAGGTCCTATTTCAAAAGATATTAATAGAGCAACAAGATATTACATTAGTTGTGTCCTTTGAAAAAATAAGACTGGTAACTTTCACTACTAAAACCTTAACTTATGAAAAATAGTGATACAACAAATGTTATTTTCAAGTAAGTGAAAAGCAACTAGTTCAGAAAATCAGTTGATTTTTCAAACTTCTATTAAACAATAGAACTTTGCCACCAAAATGAAAGTGAAGAATGCACTCTAAATAGTCTAATTTTTATTTTCTTCAGTGAAGGAAGTATTTCTTCAACAAACTAGCAAAGGGGCATGATAAATATCTCAATAATATTTCCCAAATGTGTACATTTTCTGGACATTATTTGGGTTACCAAATCCTTTGAGGCCCACCCAAAATCCAAACCTGCATGCTCATAAATCATTTCCATTTTGAGTGTAGGTATTTTTTCACTCCTACGTGTAGCTGCTCTGCTCTAGTGGGAAACATTTCATAATGTGTCCAGTGTGTGTTTTTATTCTGTGTTGTGTGTGTGTGTGATGTAGAATATGAAGTACAGTTAGGAAAATGAAATGATGACATACTCTTATATCAACAACTTTTTCTTAAAGTACTGGCAATTAGTACCACAGATTACATCAGCTTCATAAAATTCAGACAGTTAAAGAAAAGCACAATATACAATGAACCACCTTACTGAGCCAGCCATAGGTTAGGGAGAACAGTTAACTCCTTATGATGTAAAATTTGAAGGCTCCTTAGTGGAACATTCCCACCTTTCTTAGTTCCCTTCCTTTATTTAAAAAAAATAGGTTTGGTTACTTCACTGCTTATTAGCTCTCACCAGAATGAGTAAAGAAAGAAAAGCAAAGGGAATAAAGTTCATTTCAGTAAAAAGTATCTGTTAGTAATTCTCATTAAAAGCTGAAAAGATATTGCAGTGTTGTGCTAAACTGAGAGATGGGATTTATCTCACTATTCATGAAAGACCAAGCTGGAGTATAATACTGAACCCAACAGAGAATTTTCTTGAACTCAGCAGGAAATAGCAGGTATTTTATTTAGGTATATCCCTGTATCTAAATAAAAGTGTATAGGGAAAGTAAGTAAGAGAAATTTACTCTTCCTCCATAGTACAGTATGGAGATCACAGTATCTGTTTATACTTGATGCAGCCTCAATTTGTCTGAGCATAAAATAGAGAGATAGAAAGGAAGTAAAAGGAGCCCTCCCTGGTGGCACAATGGGTTAAAGTGCAGCACTATGAAGCTATCCACAACCCCTGTAACACAAGATTGATCCCCAGCCAGGGAGGTGACCCACATAGTGAGGCAGACCTCTCCTGCTCCCCTCACTACTCCCCTCAGCAGTGTACTTTATTAGTCTGCCTGTTCTGCTCCCCACTCTGGCTCTGGTGAATCCTTTTACTGCCCCCATACCTCTGGCCTATACCCTAGTTCTTGTGTGCATAAATAAATAAAGCTTAAATTTAAAAAAAGGGGAAGCAAAGGAAACTTGGTAAGGGTTAGATAGTCCAAACCCACCACAGAAGGCTCATGATGGTGCCCAGGCTCCTCACTGCATGTCTCCCAATGCCAAGCATGAAGGGCTGATGCCTATTTCAGAGTATCTTATCTTATCCTGCTCTCCAAGCTAAGGCACTGCTCTCTACAATAGTAAGCCATGGTTGTCCTTTAACGACACTGAAGTTCTCAGGTGTCACAGTGCCTCCCTATCAGCATGCTGCCCCCACTACCTACTAACGTTACTGGCATGGAGACAACACTCCCAGTAAGGGCACCGCACCTCTGCCTGAAATGAGGCTGACTCCAGGCAGAATGAGGCAAACTGTAGTTTCCGACTCTACTGAGTGAAGTGGAGCGGTATCCCGTTTTAGTTTGGTGACCTAGAAGGTTCTATTTTATTCTTTGAATTTTTGAAACTGTATAATATGAAAACAAATATGTTGAAATTACTTTTAACTCTATATTTCCCTGACCCCAGATAATTCAATGATGATAAAAATAAAAGGGGCTGGTTTCTCCAATGAATGTAAGACAACCCTTACAACAAGCACATATGATTTATTAAGTACTAACATATGTTGTTTCCTTTCATTCTCAAGACACCCCTAGTGTTGTGATCAATTTCTGAGGAAGCCAATGTTGTGTCAGGCAGAGGTACTCACCACTCTACTAATGAGGAGTGGCTCTAGAGGCCAGTGTTCTGAAAGGTTGTGGGGACTCAAAATTAAAGCTGATCTTCTCTCCCATTGCTCCTCCTCTCACATGCTATGCTTTTGGCTCAGCTACTACAGCCCCAAGGGCTAAGTTCTGTTATTCTTTCCATTTTACATAAAGAAACCTGCAGCAAACATTTTAATTCCATGGCAAGATTCAGGGAGGAAAATTGTTCATATGTCTTATGTTAATTATTTGTTGACTTGTCTTCTACCAGTAGGTTCTAATTGAAAGGTTCTATCAAGTTTGCCACTACCTCACAGCACCTAGCATAAAGTAGTAATTCAACAAGTCCTTAAAGAACTAGTGAATACTGATGAGAATACTTAATTGTTCATAACATGAATCCTTCTTTCTTGAGACACTAAGAAGTTAGCTAAAGCAAAAAAATTTTTTTAATCAATTAATGACCTTCAAATGCTGAGATTCACCTATCTTTTAAAATCTGTATTTACCTCAGTTTGAACTAATAATGTAGAAGACTGAGATGAGACTTCTACACTATTAGATCAGCACTTATGTCAGGAATTCTGGGACTGGGGTAAACCAAGGTGAGAAGCTGAACTGGAAAATGAAAGTAGGAGAAACAAAGCATAGATTTGTGGAAAAAACAATCAATTCAAGCAAATTTAAATACAATTCAAGCAAATTTAAATACAACTTTGGACTCTGTTAAAAACATTACCAACAATAGAAAAATGCTGTAATATATACTTTGTAATAATACACATATAATCTAAATGAATGTATTAAGTAAACAGTAACCCAAGTATATGTATAGTTCAATTCATTATCAAGAATATTGTTCTGAACCTTATAAAATGCCAAGTGGAAATGAAAACTTTATGTTTTAATAAGAATTATGCAAACCAAGTATATTCAGCAGTAATAATCTGTGTGTGTATGACCATTTCTCTGCCAAGCTGTGTGCAGAAATCTCATTCTAGCTATCTGACAACTCTGATGTGTGTATAACTATTATGTATAACTATTACTGAGAAGTTCAATAATTTGCCCTTACTCATTCAGCTGATAAGTGGTAGGACCATGACTCAGGTTTATATATCTGATTCAAAGTCCATACTCTTTGTCACAGAATTATACCATCCCTACCAAAACTAGCACAAGGGTCACTATTTAGACAAAAATTTTAGATTGATGAGGAAAGTATGTCCTACAAAGTGGCATATATACTTGTGTGACTCAATCCTTAAAAATACAGCACATAAACAGTGAATCGTAATGTTCAACAGCATTGTTATCGGGCTCAGAGTTCTAAGCCAAGAAAGTAAGTGGCAAAAGTTGCCTTCTGGGCCCTCCCTGGTGGCGCAGCGGGTTAAGGCACTGCACTGAGAAGCTAAAGCCACTTCCGCATGAGTTCGATTCCGCCTGCCCCGGAGGTGACCACATGGCGCGGCAGACCTCTCCTGACCCGCCCGCTGCTCCCCTCAGCAGTGTACTTCATCGATCTGCCTGTTCTGCTCCCCACTGTCTCTGGTGAATCCTCTCACTGCCCCTGAGCCTCTGGCCTGTACCCCAGTTCTGTATGTACAAATAAATAAATCTTAAAAAAAAAAAAAAAAAAAAGTTGCCTTCTGGCCAAATAAAAGAGATGATCCATTTGGTTATGATAGCTACTTTGATTGAGAATCCAAATTCATGCCAAAAAATTGACCAAATCGTACTCACACACATTAAAAACTCAAGAGATTGCCTTAGAGGAAATCAAATTATAATAATAACTTGTTTGTTGTTTTGTTGTTGTTAGGTCTCAACAACATGTTCATCTCCCAATTCAATTTTATATTCCTCTTAACATATAATTGTATTGACTATTCTTTGGCTAGTTTCTAGAAACATTTAAACTATAAGGAGCTGCAGCTCAATATAAATACATTACACATATATGGCACACAGGTGATCTGGTGATGGGAAACCCGTGGGGACTACAATTGAGATGGAAAAAAAAATGTACAAAATGATGTAAAAATAAACTGTTATGAATCCGCAAAAATACATTACACGCATACTCAAGATGATTGTTTGATTTTCCTTAGGATGGCTAAGCATGCTGGATATGCTCACTTCATTAAAGAAACACTGACCATATGAAAAACTGGGTATATATTTTCAAATTCACTCCTTGGTTCATCAGTTACATTTAGAAATTTTCCTCAAGAACTGAGAGTATTAGAATTCATTACGAGATGATCTTATACTCCTTATAAAGTGATCTTTTTTTGTGTTCTAAATAGTTACCAAAGAAAATTCATCATTAGTTTCATAACTTATCTCACTAGTCTTCTACTTCTTTCCACTCTCTCCACAAAGCTCTAAGATGAGTTAATTTCATGGAACATTATTGAACGCAATCAGATGGAAGGATCCTTATGGGGAAAGGATTAATAATAATACCTCCTTCTATTTATATGTCAAGCCATCAAAGTCAAAATCATCCTCATCAATGAATACAAATTGACTACTTAAGTACCATGCTCTGTCTCCTGTAACTCAAAAGCTTATAAACCAAAGCTCCCCAGAGGTTATATACTAAAACCAGTACTATATAGTATTTTTTTAACCTTATAAATCTGTTGGCTATATGTATACAAGTCTCCTAAAGAATTAAATATACATGAGAGGTAGACACTGATTCAAATGAATTAACATTTACCTCGGTCAATTTTAAATGTTTTTAAAATTGGTGTATCAAATATCAGAGTCACAATGATGTGCTGTTTTGTATCATTCCATGGTGCTAATAAGAATATCACCTTGATCTTGGAAGATGACTGTAGGCAGTTCTATCCGAACTATGTCCCTTCACCCAAGGTCATTTTCCACTAAGGAGTTACAGAAATCTACATATCAGGCAATTAAAGTTTCTCAGGTGTTGAGGACTCCCCTATTTAATGTTAATCTTAAAACTCACCTTTTGTTGGAAACTTTGGTTCTTGTGGTTCCTAAGATACCAACAGAGATGCTCTTTCTCCCACAATATACAAAAAAATAGATTCCCAAGGATCCCCATTGTTAAGTGTAACTGTGACTTTTGGTTCATGATCCTGTAGTCATCATTGACTTCACTTCTGAGATTGGTGGTATACAAAGTGCTGGGACACCTAGAATGTAGCAAAAGATAATTTATTAGCTTATGATCTTCCAACTCTGCTTTGAAATTAAGCATCTGTGCTGTTTTGAGCCTCCAATTTTAATAAGTCTGGAGATATCCTGTTTCTATGATTAGAATACAAAAATACAGGCTCATTTATGCATTTCACACAAATTATAAAGCAACTATACTGCCTCAAACACCGTCGTAAGTAGTCCATTCTTCCCAACACAAAACCTAACTAGAACTCTGCAGGCAGATGTGTGTACAGCTGTACACTGGCCTGTGGTCTTGCTTTGCCTAATTCTCCTAATCAGTGGCATGTCATCTCCTCTGGAGAACAGGAAATCTTATCTATTTGACTTCTGACTTACTCATCACTCCATGTATATCGTTTAACATAGTACAGACACTGTGGGTGTAATCACTGAGAAAGTTTGTAGATTTGTAGAATTTCTGCCACCACAGATACCATGACAATGTACCTTGAAGGATGACAGTGAAGGTACTGAAGCCATCAAAACCCAAGGAAGGGTAGCAACATGAATCATAAAGATCTCCTACTTGTAGGTAAATACTTACACACCAATATGACTACTCACAGGTGGGAGAGTACCAAAGCAAAACTGGAATCTGTAGGTCTCTCACCCTTCACTGCCCTCTACCACAGAGCAGAAAGTTTATTGCTTGACTAAGTGTCCACTCGAAGTCAAACAACCCCTGTAAGATAGCTTACAAGAATACAAGAAGTTGTCACAAAATTGATATTTTTTTTGTATCACTCCAATGTCATAATAGAAGAGTGATGGTAAAAGTTGTACGAAAAAGGCACTTAGATATACGGGGTTTTGTTAAGCCAAGTTGATCGTATTTGGAAATTTATGAAGTCTCGGCACATGTTCTCATAAATGAATGCCAGTCTTAACATCCAATGTTTCTAGACGGGTATATTGACTAACGAATGGATGGATGGATGGATGGATGGATGGATGGATGGATGGATGGATGGATGGATGAAGTGAGAGAAACAATGCAGCCTGTAATCAGGGAATGAAGTTTTATTATTATTTTCTCTACCTTCTGTCAATCTTCTTTCACATTTCTGCCTTTTAATCTCTTAAAAAAACCACAAAACTGCCTTTCAGAAAACTCCAAATTATCTTCCCAAACCTTGTAAATGCCAAGCTTTGGTTATACCATTTACCGTTTATCTTCCCAGGAAATGGAAGAACTCCCCAGGGTCATATATCTGTGTATGCATGACAGAGGGGTAAACCTTCCAGAAGATCAATCCATATATCTGACTGCTTTGTAAGGGATTTACTAAGTGCAAAACAAATCATTCTTGGCGCCTGACTTTTGAAACATTTCCCTTTTTGTGTTTAGAGAGTGCAGTCACCCGGTCACTTGCATTCTGAGACATGAAGTTTTGCAGATGGTTTAGTGTGTGCTCACTCAGATGGTCTCACCGTTAACTCCTCATCTCTCAACACATGCTGTTTCTGAGTCTGTTCTGGGCAATAATCTCATGGCCTAGCAATAGCCTATTAGAATTAGTATTAGGTGCTTGGCTTAGCACTAAAAGACTCAGAAATATATTAACAGAAGTTCTACTAAAATGGCCCATCTGCAGAGCCTGAATGTACAGACTTTAAGAAAAAAAAAATCCACAATAAAAGAGCAGTGTTTGCAAAAGAGTAAAGTTTTCAGGAAGTATCTTCTGCTTAGTACATTCTCTTGGATTTTGTATCCCTATAGAGTTTGAAGTTCAGTTCTTGGGAAGGGCCTCTGGTTGAAAAAATGAAGTGCCAGTAATTTATTTGGGAGTGCTTTCAGAGCTGATAAGGGGGTGAGGAAAGCAGGACTTGGTAGAGGAAGAAGCTGAATTAAAAAGCAATTGGAAATAAGATCTCACCAACCCCCTCATGGCCTCTGGAGCTGGCTGGATGTTCACAGTTGTTCCACTCTGAGGCCAGGGGCCTGGCATTTTACCCCTGCCTCTCCCACTCACTGAGTATGCACTGCCCTAGAGAGAGGGCATCACAGTAGGCAAAGCAGTAAGCTTTGGCAGCGGACAATTGCTGGAAAGGGACTCAGCTATGAAGAGACTTGGCTAATTAGGCCACGTCTTGATCTCATATGTTGGCATACAAGCGATGCCAACATTCCTGGAAGCTGAGGCCGTGTGTGCCCAGTCCCTGAAGGGAGAATCTGGGCAGCATACCAGAGACCACTACCTCTGCCATATTGAGAGTTAGAAATAAGGAGACGTAATAACCAATTGAGATGTATACCCTTCACTTTTAATGGATAATGTTTCCTTCCAAAATATCACACAAGGAGAACACTGCTAGAAGAAAACTGCATCCCTGATGCTACCACAGCTATCAACTGAAACTTTGTAAAAAGTCTTTGCCTAAGCAAAGAATCTCATACTACCAATCTATCTCATAAGCGCTACAAATCCATCACTGGAGAAAGCGGAGTTAGCTATTTTAATCATTGTTCGGAGACTAAAAATGATCAGCTCTAGTTTCTCGAACTGAGAAACGTATGTGTAATGAACTACACAAAGGTACATAAATAATTTCAACAACTTTTGATTTTGTTTTTGGAAAGATTGGTCCATGGACTTATATTTCATAAATGATCAAAATTTCTTAAAGTATCTTTTATCACTTTGAAAGAAAATGTCTTTGAAAAAATTACTCATCCTGCCATTGGAAGCCAGTATTAAAACCCAAGACCCCAGCATTGAAACCCAAGACCCCAGGAACAAATTACTTAGCTGAAATTTCGTTAGATGGGGATTTTGAAAGATTCTCGCTTACTGCACAATGGTTGTATCTGCTAGTATACTGAATTTCTTAGAAATATCTATTACCATCAGAAAGCTTTAGGTTATATATGTAATATATTTTTCAGGAAGGGGCAAGAAGCTACATTAAAGGACACTAAATTCTCCTCAAAATAAATGAAAGAGGTATCTTATTTTTAAAACATAGCTGTCTACAGTGACCACCCCAGAGATGAAAAGTCTTATACTGACAAAAAATTAACAAATACAAAGTAAAATAAAAATGTAGTTATGTCCATCCCTATTACCCTAACACCAAATATATATATTTAAAAGATAGTTACTTCTATGAAGATTAGAAAGAAGCACTAATTTCTGAAATGTTTTTTGAAGATTTTGAGAGATTCTATAAAATTTGATTTGCCCCTTTGAATATTATGAAAATCACACTGAAGTCATCATTGGCAATGTTCCAAATTTTAAGACAGTTCTGGCTCCTCTGATTGCTAAGCATTATAATGATGATGTGTGTCCACTTCATAGTATCTTGATCACCTAGTAAGCTGTGAGGATCCTGATTGTTAACATCTAATCTCAAGGTCTGTACCAAGCTTCTCCGCCCACAGACAATTGAGACCCCAAGTAAGGCTTCACCTATCCAACTCCATCAGAGCTCTACTGTGGTCTGTTAGCTATTGATAGGTAGGTTAAGTCAAAAATTGGAAAATATCCATGTCTTCAACCTTTCAAAGCTTGTTGACACAGGTTTTCTGGTCAAGGAATAGATCCAGCGTTGTCCCTGGTGGAGTAGGATACAAGGCTGGAGGTCGGGGGGGGGGGGTGGAGGAGGGGTGACAGAATTCACCAGAAACAAAGTGGGGAGCAAAACAGGCAGATTGACTGAAATATACTCCTGAAAGGAGCAGTGGCTGAGACAGGAGATGTGGGTCAACTCTGGCTGGGGATCGAACTCTTGCTACAGTGGCTACAGATAGCTTTAGAGTGCTGTGCCTTAACCCCTTGTGCCACCAGGAAGGCTCAAATCTTTCTTTCCTTTATTTTTTTTTTTTTTTAAAGAAAGAAATAAATCCAAGGGCAGAAAAAGCAACATCAGCCACTAATGAGACCACATATTTCTATCTTGCTGGGTGCAGCTACTGCCTCCTCCGCCCAGTACTCAAGGGCAAACTGTGTCTCTCCATAGACTCCATAATATACCCTTCTTAAAAGAGTGCTATCAGGAAGACCACTACTCAAAATCAACTCCATGGCCTCCTTGGTGATGCAGGGGTTAAAGTCTCAGTGCTATCAATCTATCACCAGCCACTGAGGCATGAGTTCCAGCCCCTGCCAGAGAGCAGCAGACCTCTCCTGTCTCACCAGCTGCTTCCCTCAGCAGTGTATTTCAGTATGTCCACCTGTTCTGCTCCCCACTCTGTCTCTGATGCATCCTCTCATACCTACACCAGAGTTTTTGTATGCATAAATAATTTTTTAAAAAGTGTGTTTGGCAAATATGTCCTATATCATAGGCACTATGCTAGGTACTGAAGGTACACTGTAAATTAGAAAATGATGCTGAACTATTAAAAATGGGTAGATGGTAAAAAAAAAATGCTAGAGTTGTTAACCAGACACCTATGTGATTCCATAAGACTTGTTTTCACTTGCTAAACTCTATATCAATGTGTAGTGAAAATCAAAAAGCGTCTGAGAGAGCTGGTGCTGAAAGGATGGGCCCCTTGCCATAAAACAAAACCTTGCCTTTATTCCTTTAACTGCTCTTTGCAAAAAAAAAAAAAAAAAAAAAAAGAATGAGGCTTTCTGTCCAGGAAAGATAATAGGTGGCATCTGTTCTTTTCAGGAACTGTTGAACAAAGATTTTGTTCAAGTTAAGGAGAAAAATATAAATGCCCAGATTTACTCTCTTCTTTTGTGTAAAAATTATACTCTGTAATACAAAAGGCAAAGAACTATGGTCTCTAGTAAATTCTATCAGCAGTAAAAGATATTTGTTAAATAGTATCTTTACTATAAAAATAGACACTTCAAGTCCTTATGGAGCTATACGTCACTGGCCCTGTGACTTCTGCTTAGGCAACTTATTTTGGGTAGCTTAGTCCCTCTATCAGCTGCAGGTGCAAACATTGCACCTGCAGTTAATTGCAACCACAATTAGACCATTGTGGGAACAATTAGACACTTAATTTTGAGGATGTAAGTGACTGGCCCACAATTAGCCTTGGCTAAAGTGTTTGTATCCACATTCAAGGAAACTGTCCAAGTCAGCCAAAGAGGTTTGGGGTTTTGATTTTTTGTTTGTACCCATGTGCATTCTGCATTCTCCCTTTACAGACAGAAATAAGGGACAATAACCAGCCATACGGTGGTAAAGCACATGACATAAGAATAACCATACTGAGCAAAAAATGAAGCTGTGTTGACAATGATACAAATAAGAGCAGCAGCACATGTATAAATATAAACCAGGAAAGAAAGCATCACTAGAGTTGCTTCAAACAATGAATTCCTTAGTTATGCCAAGTTAGCAATTTATGGTAATGGTGCAGGGAAGATTGCTGTGAACTTGAAATCATTAGGTGAATATTCTTCACCTATATGTTTATACTTTGAATGGAGAGGTTCTGAGGGATTTATGCCTCCACTGAAGAGACACCCAAATGGACTCTTTCTAAAGCTTGACCTTAACTCCCTAATCCCATCTCTTGGGATAACCCCTGCTCCATTCCATTTTTTTAAATATAGATAATTTCTACTTAGACAAGGAAAGTTAACTTGAGTCACTAATTGAAAAGTGCCTGTCATTAATCCACTAATCCTTCTTAAGCTATCAGTTCAGACTTAAGATATGCTTTCCAGGGCCCTTCCTAGTGCACAGCAGGTTAAAGCACAGCACTAAGAAGCTAAAGCCACTTCCACATGAGTTCAATCCCCGCCCAGGAGGTGACCCACATTGCGCGGCAGACCTCTCCTGACCCGCCCGCTGCTCCTCTCAGCAGTGTACTTCGTTAATTTGCTTGTTCTGCTCCCCACTCTGTCTTTGGTGAATCCTCTCACCATCCCTGCAACCTCTGGCCTGTAGCCCAGTTCTGTATGTATAAATAAATCTTCTTAAAAAATATGATTTTGAGATTTCATTTTTATTTGATTGTTACAAAATAAAAAGCTTGCCTTTGATAAATAAGAAGTCTCTCAAGCACATTCCTTTACAGTTTACTGAATGCTATATAAACCTTAATGTTCTGTTTATGTATTGCTCAACTAGACAAATACAGCAGCGCCAAGTCTGCATTATCCTCGTTAAATACCCCTTTCAATGGAATGAAGCAAATATTCTTACTTTGCCCTCCTATCATTTCATCTTCTTGAAGGCTTATGTTTCATCTATCTATTGTTTAAAATATTCATATACCTTAAAATGGAAATTTCCACATAGAAATGTCTTGCTTGTGCTCAGAGACAAGTCTGTCTACTACATTCTGCTGCAGACTTTTTTAACTAAATCATTAATTGGTTTTCAGAGTTCCTGAACTTACTGGCTGAAGTTTAAATGTACCCTTACCATCAAGTGAGAGGAAATATAATAAATGTAGAAACTCTTTATCATCCCTTCAACGACAGGACCACTTCTAAGTTAATGCTGTGCATCATAACTGCCAGTTACATAAGCTCTGTTGATAAATTATTAAGCACCTTAGATAGTAACACTAAAGCTTGTCCAAATGCAAAGATGCAGTGAAGTTCAGCCATTTCTCTGGCCACAATGTAGCAGTGCTTTGTCATGGCCACTGCTCATGTCAGGAGAATGCTGGTGCTGATTTCATAGCACCCTGAACTACAACCTTTGCATGGTGCCATCGGTAACCAAGTGACCTGCTACAGCTCATTAAAGTTAATGTAATGGATCATTCTCTCCTAATTGTAATCATCAGCAAATTAGACTCCTTTCTAGGTTAGCCAGGCAAGAGGGAAGTCTGTAACTGAGTAGAATGCATGAATAACCTTTCTCTCAGGCATGTGCCTATCTATATTCAACACAAAGGAAAATAAAGCAGAGCAGAGGGACAGATACAGAAGTTCTAGTAAGGGCTAGAATGTGCCTTACTGATAGCACTGCAATAGAACTACAAGATGATTTAATGTTTTTCCAGAGCTACACCTTAACCCCAAAGCAGAGTCAAGAGAAAATGATGTAACTCAGGTGAAGCTCTTAATTGGCTAATTTTGTAGTAATTACTTTCTCCCTTGGACCTCTACCATTTCAAGCATTAAAGATAGTATCTAACTATTGGTTGTAATCGTAAACTCTTTGAAGAACCTAATACTATTGATTTTTTTTTTCATTTAAAATGTGATATATGGGAACACAAATGCAGAAACACATATGAAGGAAAAACCACAATTCTTCGAATTAATCAAAATAATGTATCTGTTTCTTGTTCTATCTAATGGTTCCTACTTCAATACATTTGCCACTAAAAGATCATTAGTCTACCTATTCTGATAGTACTGTGGTTATAATAGTTCCCTAGCATTTGGAATATTACTGGAAATTGAAGGTTAAAGAGTAATCTCATTAGATCATGACATCGTGTGAAGCATTTTCTAATCTATTGAGCTAAGCAATCTCTAGAGGAGAGCAATTTTAACCTAAACAGGAAAGGTGCTGGACTGTAGTGGCAGGATTTATTAGCTCAGTTAGCAAAATGAGCCTTCTACCTCTCTACCAGGGGAAATGTTCACCAGTTATCTTATGAATCATAAGTTCATAAGTTCTGTGAGCATGCAGAGAAAGAACATGCAAGACTTAAGAAATATCCTTAATTCCAAAGGTACAGATGCTGCACAAAATATGCCTTAAAAATGGTGACACAAAAAAAATGATAAAAAGTACCATAGTTCTTAAGATATGGTCACTAAACCAGCACCATCAGTGTAGGGTAAATGAAGTTTGTCCGGCTTTTATGCCATTGGCCTCTGGGGCTATGACCTGTAGCTTCCATCTTATTAATGCAGAGGGCACGCGTGCCTGACTATGGACACCCGAGCATGAGTGCGTGTGTTTGTGCAAGTGTATGCACACCTGGGTCACCCTGGTGGTGCAAAGTTGAAAATCTTAGCACAATCAAGCTATCACCAGCCACTTCGGCATGAATTCGATCCCCAGCCAGGGAGCTGACCCGTATGGTGCAGCAGACCTCTCCTGTGTTACCCACTGCTCCCCTCAGCAGTGTATTTCCATGGATATGCCTGTTTTGCTCCCT
The DNA here is from genome assembly GCF_000260355.1 of Condylura cristata. Classification (NCBI taxonomy): domain Eukaryota; kingdom Metazoa; phylum Chordata; class Mammalia; order Eulipotyphla; family Talpidae; genus Condylura; species Condylura cristata. The sequence continues at coordinate 32,033,477 of NW_004567110.1, forward strand.
ACTCTGGCTCTGTTGAATCGTCTCATCCCCACCCCCATACTTCTGGCCTAGACCCCAGTTCTTGAATGCATAAATAAATAATTTCTTTTTTTTTAAGAAACGGTGCAAACCTGAGACTAAAGGTCAGGGATATAAAGGCAGTGTGGCAACAGACGAGGAAGAGAGATGGCCACATGAGGAAGAGGCCACAGAGAGATTCACAGGGGGCTGAGGTTGCCTTCTCCTCACTGGCTTGTTTCTCTGGCTAACCATTAAAGCCTGTGAGCATAATGCCAAGGGCTCCAAGATTCTCCTTCAGAATGTTAATATCTATAGTGATGGGATGGTTGCAAAACAGTATCCACCTGAGAACTTGCTAGAAATGCAAATTCTTAACCCACCTTCAACCAATTGAAGCAGAAACCTGATGGTGAGGCTTGATAATCTATTTTGCCAACTCCTCAAGAGGACTGTGATACAGCTAAAAGTTTTAGAACTACTATATTAGAAAACAAAAGGTTATGTGAATATTAGCTTTATATTCGGAGAAAAGAATAGGCATCATAATTTGGGGGACAGAAAAATGTTACCATAGAAATATACTTCCTAGGGGCCTCCCTGGTAGTGCAGGGGTTTGAAGCACAGCACAATGGCGCTATCACCAGCCACTGCAGCACAATATTGATTCTGCCATCAGGGAGCTGACCCACATGGCACAGCATGTCTCATCTGCTGCTCCCCATAGCAGTGTATTTCAGTAGATCTGTCTTTTCTGCTCCCCACTGTTCTGGTGAATATGCTCAGCCCCTGCATCTCTGGACTGTACCCCAGTTCTTATATGCATAAATAAATCTTTTTAAAAAATAAATATATTTCCCTAGAATATATCCATAAAATATATGGATGTGTAATAAGTATATGTATTAATGTTCATATATATATACATATATATATATACACTCACACATATACACACCCATACTATGACTATACACTCACACAATTGTATAACTACTTACACATATATGATGTGCTGTGATTGCCATGTACAAGTTTCCATATGACAAAGTTGTTACTATGAGAGCTGCAAATGTGTTTGCTGTATTACCCCCACATCTTCAGCATCTATAGAACCTGACATACAGAGGCTGTTCAAAAAATATTTTATGCACGACTCTGATATTTGCGTTATGATCATCCAAATAAGAATGCAGATATTCATCTGAGGGTATTTGAGTAAATAAGAGCCATGAATAAACTTTGAAAAACACTGGTAAGAAATAAAAACAAATTATCTTAGAAAACCAAAAACTAACGATATAAAACAGTTCATTATTATCATCATTATCAAATAGTAGATGTCTTACAGTTAATGATGAAAGTATTTTTTCTTTTTTGTTAAGATTTATTTATTCATGCAAGAACTGGGGTATATGAAGTATGGGGGTGTGGTGAGAGGTTTCACCAGAGACGGAGTGGGAAGAAAAATAGGTGGATTAACTGAAATACACTGCTGAGGGGAGCAGCAAGTGGGACAGGAGAGGACTGCCATGCCATTCAGGTCACCTGCCAGGCTGGAGACTGAACTCGTGCTGCTGTGGCTGCAGGTAGCTTCATAGTGCTTCTCTTTAAAACATTTTACAACCAGGGAAGGCCCCTGAAAGGTTTTGTTAATAAACTACTGAGTAAATTAATACTTCTGTATTTTTTATTATAGTTTCAATATAGGATGATGATATGCACGCCAACCACTCTATTCAATATTAAACTAGCCAGGACAGTTAGGCATTTGGAAAACTAAATTAAAGGCATCAATATATGAAAGAAGGGGCCCTTCCTGATAGCACAAAGGATTAAAGAACAGCACTATGAAGTGATCTGCAGCCACTGCAGCACCAAGTTCGATCCCCAGCAGGGAGGTGACCCACATGGGGTGGCAGACCTCTCCTGACCTGCCCACAGCTCCACTCAGCAGTGTACTTTGTCAATCTGCCTGTTCTGCTCCCCACTCTGTCTCTAGTGAATCCACACAAACACACACACACACACACACTGCCCCAGCCAGCACTTCTGGTCTATACCCCAATTCTTGTATGCATAAATACACAAGCCTTTTTTTAAAAAAAGATACGAAATAAGTAGGAAAATCATCTCTCCCAATATAGAACATACTTCAATATTGAGAAAATCCAAAGGAATTCACATAAAAAGAAAGCACTTAGAAATAATAATTTCAACAAGTTTGGAAGATCAATATACACTAATCTATTATATTTCTACACATTAGCAATGAATAATCCTAAAATAAGAGAAAAATTCCATTTATAATAGTAACAAAAAGAATAAAATACTTAGGAATAAATTTAACCAAAGAATCACAAGGCTTATAGACTAAAAACTACAGAAACTGTTAAATTATTGAAGACCTAAATAAATAAAAAGATACCCTGTGTTGATAGATGGTAAATTTAGCATTGTTAAAATGACAATACTCCCTAAATCCCAAGATTCAATAAAATTCCTATTAAAATCCCACATGACATTTTGCAGAGACTGACAAACTGACCTTGAAATTCTCATGAAAATTCAATGGACACAGAATAGCCAATACAATCTTAAAAAAGAAAAAGAAATGTAAAGGGCTCACTCTCAATTTTCAAACTTAGTGCAAAGGTATAATAATCAGGAGTACATGGTACTGACATAAGGTTAGACATATAGATCAATGGAATAGAAACTAGTCTCTAAAATAAAACCATACATTTATAGCAATTGATTTTACATTAAAGGTGCCAGTACTATTCAGTATAGGAAAGAATGGTCTTTTCAATGAATACTGCTGAGACAACTGATAGCCACATGCCAAAGGATAAATTTCAATCTCTATACTGTAATATTCACAAAATGATCTTAAATAGTCCTGAATTTAGTTCTCATAATAAAAGTAATAATACAAAGGGGGAGTGGGGTGGGGGGTGGGGGGAAGATACAGAAGTTCTAATAAGTGCTAACATGTACCTTACTTATAGCACTACAATACGACCACAAGATGATTTAATACTTTTCCAAAGCTACTCTTTCCTACCAAAGATTAGAGAAAATGATGGGTGTAAGTCAAGTGAAGTTCTTATTTAGTTTTTTGTAGTTATTGCCTTCTCCTCTTGACTGACCTTTACCATCTTCAAAAAATAAGGTCAAACTGGAGCATACGAGATATACGGGAGCATACAATGGGAGCATACAAGAGACACAGTCTGGAGCATACAACTGTTTAAGTCCTAGAATTATAAACAGTTTGAGGCCTTGAGTAAATCATCCAATATTATCAGAACTTTTAAAATTTTAATTGTATTGAATCTCTGATGACCCTGGAAATTGAAGTTTAAGTAAAATTCCTTTCAGCCATACTCTGAAAACTTTATCCACAATCAGAAAACAAACACTAAAATTCGAAGAAAATATAAGCATGATTTCCACTGAAATAGATAACATGATCTACTGAAAAAGGTACAAGTTTCATGATACTCACATGTTATGTCTTAAATGCCCTTTGAATTGAAATTTGATGACTGGTGTTTGCATTTTCCTTTCCTTGATATTTTTAGGTAAGAAAAAAAAAGTGTTTTAAAAACAGTGTTTTCTATTCATAAATTTTCATGACAAAAAGTGAGTTCTCGTGGACCTGGTTTTCTTGCCATTGTATTAAGGAAGTAGCATATAGACCATTATTCTTTCTCATTCTATATAAAAAAAAGTAATTAATTGTGCTGCTCTGAAGCTTAAGTGTACTAAAACAGAACCACATGTCCTTTAAAAAAAAAATCACAGTTTTGGTTTACAACTATATTAGCATGGCTGGCAAAAAAACATGATTGCTGAAAGATGAGAGTGATTTTATAAAATTGGTACCTCACAATTTTGGATGCATACAACTTTATGTCCTCTTTTTCTCCTTATATTTTAAAATAATCTTAAAAATCATGAATCACTTGACTATAAAAATAAAACATAAGACACTTTAAATCTTAAATTTCAAGCTTTGCTGCCTTGAATATTCAGTAACAATGGTTGATGACTTTCTTACATAATATGTAAAATATACAACTCTAAGCAAAACTACCAAGAAGCAATTATGTAAGTTTTCCATTGGATTTTCATGACTAAGTTGTCTACCAATTTTTGTCATTTATTAAATGTTAATTCTAATGTATTTATATGTTTACAGTCTACTTTTTCAATTTCTTTTATATATAATCAATTTTTCCTATGGTCTTTATAAAATATACTCTTTAAATCTCAATATGTATCTCAATAATTGAATACTTCATAATTTTTGGTCATTACTCTAATTGTGATTCCATTTTTTTTTATTTCTTAAGTATTTTTTCTTTAAATATCTCTGAAAAACCAATGACTTTAAAAATTCGCCTAAAATAAAATCCACATAGTGGCAGCATAAGAATCTACTGTTCTGTAAGTCTCACTAATTTCTTTAGAAAGGGCCATGTTTTTTACTATTAGAATATGCCTTAACATTTCCCCTTTACCTTTCTTATCATTATTTGTATACTTTTCTCTACCTTTTGTACTGCTTCCCATCCTTTCAGGTTATCGGTATCTCCAGAAATCTGTCCACAATTAATTTCTCTCACTGACTTCTCGCTTACTTTGATGTCATAGAAGTTCAATTTTATTCTAAGATTCTTAAAAATAACACCATAGACTTGATAGTGCAGGGAGTTAAGGCTTAGCACTATGAAGCTACAGCTGTCACTGCAGCACAAGTTCAATCCCCAACCAGGGAGCTAACCCACATTCACAGCAGATTTCTCCGGCCTTGCCCGCTGCTCCCCTCAGCAGTGTATGTCAGCCCATCTGTCTGTTCTGCTCCCCAATCTGTCTCTGATGAATCCTATCAACTTCCATACTGCTGGCCTACACCCCAGTTCTTGTATGCATAAATAAATAAAATAAATCTTTAAAAAATAAAAAGAATAGGCCCTCCCTGGTGGCGCAGCGGGTAAATGCACAGCACTGAGAAGCTAAAGCCACTTCCTCATGAGTTCGACTCCCGCCTGCCCCGGAGGTGACCACATGGCGTGGCAGACCTCTCCTGACCCGCCCGCTGCTCCCCTCAGCAGTGTACTTCGTAGATCTGCCTGTTTCTGCTCCCCACTCTGTCTCTGGTGAAGCCTCTCGCCACCCCTTAGCCTCTGGCCTGTACCCTAGTTCTGTATGAACAAATAAATAAATCTTTAAAAAAAAATAAATAAATAAATAAATAAATAAAAAATAAAAAGAATAATGCTACAAAATAAAACAGTTTGCATGAACTTTTGAAAACTTTGCATGCAAATACTTGCCAATCTTCGAAAGAGTTGCCATGGATTTTTACTGTGACTAAAAATTTCCACCATTATGTGAATTTTTTTAATTCTGAATTTTCCCTGAAGATCAGATTTTTTCTTACAATCTCGACCAAAATAGTGTTATTCAGATTAAACACCTTCTTTATTTTCCAATGATTCGCAGTGTATACTTTGTAATGGCTACTAGTAAAATCATTAAATGTGACCATTTAAAAACTGCCCACAAATTTCTTGACACTTCTTCCATCAAAAGTTAGCATCTGGGGCCCTCCCTGGTGGTGCAGAAGGCTAAAGCACAGCACTATAAAACTATCGCAGCCACTGCAGCACCAGTTAGATTCTCGGCCAGGGAAGCAACCCACATGGTGTAGCAGACCTTTCCTGACCTGCCCACTGCTCCCCTCACTAGTGTACTTGTCAATCTGCCTGTTCTGCTGCCCACTCTGTCTCCGGTGAATCCTCTCACACCCCCCACCAGCACCTCTGACCTGTACCCCAGTTCTGTATGCATAAACAAATAAATCTTTAAAAAAAAGTTAACTCTGGACTTTACACGTATGAAAATGGTCCAGATCAACAAACTGGAAGCAACAAATGTTGGCAGGTTTGGAGAAAAGGGAATTACTGGTGGGAATATAGACTTGTTCACTTCCTTATGAAAAATGGTGTGGAGATTTCTCAAAAGATTAAAAAATAAATATACTATATAATCTAGCACCGCTCCTAGGTGTCCACCCAAAGAATCCAAAAATTCTAATTTAAAGAAATAATATGCTCTCTGATGCACATGGCTGCATTATTTACAATAATACAATTGCTAATAATCTAAGTGCCCAACAAAAAAGGAGTGGATTTTTTTTTAAAATGCAGTATACGTACACAATGGGATATTATCAGCATTTCTTTTCATACCTAAAACTCATTTTTGAACTCCGACATTGATGTGTCAAACATCCAACTTCAGTACTGAGTCTACCAGGCCATGAAGAAGCCCAGACAAGGCAGAGGTAAAGCTACTAAGAAAGGAAAAAGCCCAACTTCTCTCTGTCATTCATACCAAGCTCAACTTAACAATTCCTGAGGTCTCAGGTATTATGGGTTAGAGATAATTCATCCTCACTGCTATTTTTTTTTAAACTTATTTTTATTTTTATTTTTTTTTAAGATTTATTTCTTTGTACATACAGAACTGGGGTACAGGCCAGAGGCTCAGGGGC
>NW_004567110.1:32040636-32078265 GCF_000260355.1 Condylura cristata
GGGCCTCTCACTGCTATTTTTTAATGAAGTTATCTAAATTATTTCCAAAATGATGCTATTGCTAGTCCTCAATTAAATATATTTGTATATAAATCTATATGAATATCTGCTTATTTCCTCAGTGTAATTCCTCAGTGTAATCATAGTACAAAATAGGAGATTACAGGACCTCCCTGATGGCTCACTGGGTTAAAGCTCAGCACTATGAAGCTACCCACAGCCACTCCAGCATAAGTTCGATCCCTGGCCAGGGAGGTGACCCACATGGCACAGCAGACCTGTCCTGCCTCACCTGCTGCTCCCCTAAGCAGTATACTTTGTCAGTCTGCCTGTTCTGCTCCCCACTCTATCTGGTGACTCCTCTCACCCCCACACCTCTGGCCTGTACTCCAGTTCTTGTATGCATAAATATATATATATATATATAAATTACTAAGACAAAGAGTATAAATAGATAGCTTTAGTATTTATGTGATAACATTGCCAACTTTCATTCTGAAAATATTATGACAAATTGTACTCCTACCAATAATGTAAAAGGGTTTCTACTTATTCACGTCCTCTCAAACACAGGTAATTAATATTTTAAAACTTAGTTTTCAATATGCTAACACAAGTAGAAATGTGCATTTCTTGTGCTGTGAATGATGAACATTTTGGATCCACAGGATGAACCTTTTGCCTTCTTTTCCTTCTTTTTTTAGTTGCCCGAGGATATCAGAAAAGACAACTTATAAATCAACTTACAATTTTATTAACATTTTATTCTCTAAATTGAGAACTTTGACTATCAAACATAAAACCAGATTCAATATAGTTCAAACAAGAGCACAGAAATAAGCTCTGTTTTGAATTAAATGTGCTATATGACTATATACCTATAAGAAATAAAAATATAAGCAAAGTTATTTTGCTACATATTGTTAAGAAAATATTTCTTTACTGAGAAAATTATCTGTCATGTTATCCATTTGGAATTATTTTTGTATGCAGTGTGAGCAAGTAATCCAATTTTGTTCTTGGAGTTATTTTCTTAATTTCTTCACTTCTTGTTCATTGTTTATATTTTAAACAAGCATATGGGTTTATGCATGTTGATTTTGTAGCCTGCCATTTTGTTATTTTCATTTATTTTTTTAATAACAACTCTTTTATGGAATCTTTAAAATCTTTCATACCTATAATATCATGATGTCTGCAAATAGTGATAGTTTTCACTTCTTTACCTATTTGAGTTCCCTCTATTTACTGTTTATTTAATAGCTCTGGCCAAAACCTTTCATATTTAGTTAGAAGTGGTGACAATGGGCAACTTTGTCTTGTGCAGATCTTATAAGAAAAATTTCCAATTTTTCACAATTGAATATTATTTTGACTGTTGGGGAAGAATACCCATGTGTGAAAGGAGAAAATACATGGGAAATTTCTGTAACTTCCTTTAAATTTTGTGGTGAACATAAACTTGCTTTAAAATGTAAAGTCTTAAAAAGAACATGAAGGTAAGTAGAGCCATTTCAGATTTTTTTAAAAAAGAAAAGATTAAAAGAGAGTCTCTTAGAAGTTATTTTTGTGTCCCATCCCAATAGCATCACCCTCTACACCCACAAAAAATAGCCCCATATCCTACACTTTACATTAATCATTTCCTTCTTTTTCTTTATGACTTTTTTAAAGATTATTTATGCATGTAAGAACTAGGGGACAGTCCAGAGGTACAGGGGTGAGAGGTTTCACCAGAGAGAGAGTAATTAACAAAACAGACAGATCTAGTGAAATACACTGCTGAGGGGAGCAATGGGCTGGACCCATGAGGTCTGCCACACCATGTCGGTCACTTCCCTGAGCAGGGATTGAACTCATGCTATAGTGGCTACAGATAGCTTCATAATGCTGGGCTTTAACACACTGCACCAGCTGGGAGGATCCTTTTTCATTATGACTTTTATCACAGACAAGTAGGTAGACAAATGATAAATATGACAAATGGATAGAAAGATAAGTAGAGTGATAATCTAAAACATGTGTTATTTTACCTGTTTTTGTGCTTTATATAAAATGGAACACTATATTCACAATTTTTAGTCTAATTTATCTTTTTGCTCAATACTATGTTTAGGAGATCCTTTCATTTTTATTTAGACAGATATAGTTCATTTTCGTTGCTTATTCATTCTCTTGCTTATAAATTCTGTTGTTGATAGATATGAGTTGTTATTTCTAGCTTTCTTTCTGCAAACAGTGCTATTAAAATCATGAATGAATTATGTCTCCAGGCATACATGCAGGTATTTCTGCATCAGAGGATGTGTACCTGGGATCAAAACTACTGGACTATAGGATGAGTTCTCCCACATCCTTCAGTTATATCAGAATATTTACAAAGTGAGCAAATGTATTTACTCTCATCAGCATCTACTAGTGTTCTGTTGTTTGATACCTGCCAATAATTTTTATTATTTACACACTTGATGTATTTAGAATTTTTTCAGCTAGGAAAATTCAACTGAACATTATAAAATCATTTTTAGATTGTTTTATAAAAGCTATTATTATTAGTTCAACTAATCAGCTAGCTCAAACAATAGTTAAAAGCAAGTCATCCAAACAAAAGAATCTGGGTACTGTGTTTCCATCCATTATACTCATCTAATTTTCAAAGCTGAAAATTTGTCGTCATAGCTGAGAAAGTTCACGTACCAATTTACTCAAAATAATAATTCTAAGAACCAAACTAGAGTGGAAAACTGCCATTCATTTTAGATATACATGATGTACTGTTGAACAAAGAAGAATTATCCATTTTTAATGCTTCAGAATATCATTAGGGATCAAGCTGACTGAGTGAACTGAGAGTGGCATTTATCACTGAACCCAGATAAAGAACCACTAAGTTGTGGTATTCCACGGCCTTTTCCTGACAGCTACTGGCAATGGATCCAATTACTTAAGCAGTCTCTTCAGCACCATTTAAACAAGGTCTGCCTTACCCTCTCATACTTTAATGCAGGAGAAAATTTAGATGCTTCAATAGTAGTCTCTTAAATACAGAGTATTTCTTTAAATTCTACAATCTCAGAGAATCTGTATCTTGACAATCCATTGTTTTAGCATATGACCATGAAAGGAAGATGAGAGTTAACAATCCTTAATATGTTCAAAGCAACAATAAGTTTGATAGTTTGTTGTTGTTGTTGTTTTAAATATTTGTTTATTTATTCATACAGAACTGGGGTACAGGCCAGAGGTGCAGGGGTGGTAAGAGGATTCACCAGATAGTAGGGAGCAGAACAGGCAGATTGATGAAGTACACTGCTGAGGGATACAGTGGGTGGGTCAGGAGAGGTCTGCTGCACCATGTGGGTCACCTCTGGGGTGGGGATCAAACTTATGGTGAAGTGGCTTTAGCTTCTTAGAAGTGCTGTGTTTTAACCCACTGTGCCACCATGGAGGGCCCCACAATAATTTGTTAAAGATGAACTTTATCTCCTGAAACTTGATCTTTGCCCCACCAGATACTACTTAGATGGAATACTGAAGATAACTAAAAACATTCACAATATGAGAATTTGTTCTCTGTGTTACTAGTACAACCTCTGAGTACCCACTGACAATTTGACAGCTTCCTGTAAACAGATTTGATCCATTCCTGTCCATTTGTAGGCACTAGAACTGGCAACCACATTTAAGAAAGTCAAAAAATACAAAATCAATATGACAATATCAACTATTTGTATGTACTAGAAACAAATAATTGAAAGGTTAAAAAAATACAACTTATGATTATACAAATTAACAAAATATGTTCCAGGCCTAAATGGTAAAAACTATGAAATGCTGTCAAGCAATATTAAAAGGCACCTAAATAATATGAAGATGCATATACCATATAAATGAATCAGAAGACTTAATGATGTTATGCCATTCTTTCCCAATTGATCTATAGATTAAAAGCAATTTCAATCAATATCTTAGCTGAATTGTTTTATAGAAATCGCCAGCTACTTATCAAATGTATATGTACATGTTAAGAATACAGAAGAGGGCCCTCCCTTGAGGCGCAGCGGGTTAAAGCACAGCACTAAGAAGCTAAAGCCACTTCAGGATGAGTTTGATACCCGCCCCAGAGGTGATCCACATGGCACAACAGACCTCTCCTGACCCACCTGCTGCTCCCCTCAACAGTATACTTTGTCAGTCTTCCTGTTCTGCCCCCCACTGTGTCTCTAGTGAATCCTCTCACCACCCCTGCACTCCAGTTCTGTATGCTTAAATAAATCTTTAAAAAAAAATACAAAAAAGATAGAATAATTTTCTGAAAGAAGAATAAAGTTGGAGGGCTGAATTTATAGCAAAAATGATCAACAAAATATATTACTGGGAAATATATATATATATATATATATGTACACACACACATATATATAAATACACACATATACATATACTTTGAAGATTTATATACACACATAAAAAATACATAGAAATATTATAGAATATTGGTCTTTATCCCAGGAGCACAAGGATGGTTCAACATCAGAAAATCAACTAATGTAATCCATCACATCAACCGACAGAAAAATAAAAACTATCTAATCATATCAACAGGTGCAGAGAAGACATTAGACAAAGTTCAACATCCATTTATGTTTAAGGCCCTCAAAATCCTCAGAATAAAAGGAACATACCTCGACATGATAAAAGCCATCTATGACAAACCCACAGCCAATATTATTCTCAATGGAGAAATATTATAGAATAATTATATATGTAAATAGATATTTAATTTGTTTTTCAGTAAAGATGCCAAAATAATTCAATGAGGAAAATTGTTCTTACAAATGGTTCACATCTTATATGGAAATTAACTTAAAATGAATCAGAGAACTAATACAAGAGTTAAAGTTTTTTTTCAATCTTATAAGAAAACAATGAAGAGGCCCTCCCTAGAGGCACAGGGCTTAAAGACAGCCCTATCAAGCTATCACCAGACACTGTAACATAAGTTCAATCCCTGGCCAGGGAGATAACCCACATGAAGCAGCAGACCTCTCCTGTCTTACCCACTGCTTCCCTCAGCAGTGTACTTCATCAATCTGCCCATTCTTCTCCCCACTTTGTCTCTGGCAAGTCCTCTCACTGCCTCTGCACCTCTGTCCTATATCCCAGTTTTGTACGCATATTAAGTAAATCTTTTTTTTAACAAAAAAAGTCTTGTATTCACAGTGCATAAAGATACTTTAAAACTCAATAAAAAACAAAATGTCAAATTGAAAAAAGGGCAAAAGATTGGCATAAACACTCCACTAAAGGAGATAAACACGTGCTCAGCAAGCATGTAAAAATCTGTTCAACATCATTAGCCATCAGAGAAACACAAATTAAAACTACAATGAGATTCAATTATCCATTAGAATGGCTAAAATTAAAAAGATCAAAGGTGCCAATTTTTCATGAGGACCTATCCACTGGAACCCTCATGCATCACTGCAGGTAGGAATGCAACCCACATGTTCATCAACTAGAGAATGGAGAAATAAACATGGAATATTAGTCAACAGTATAAATGAATGAAGTACTAATATATTCAGCACATAGTTGAATAGCAAATATAGTACAGAAGGCATGTATGGTTCCATTCAATGATATTTTAAATAAAGCAAAACTACAAAGACAGAACTAACAGATCAGTGTTAGTCAGAAGGGAGAAATAGAGGGAGGGAAGTAACTGCAAAGGATCACAAGGAAACTTTCTGAGCTGATAAAAATACTCGACAATTGGATTGGACTAGTGACTATACAATTATACTCTTTACTGAACTATCCCCTAAAAGAAGTATATTTTGTTGTATTCAAATTTTACTTTCTAAACATGTTCTCTAACTCACACCATAAACAGATTTTTTCTACTAGAATAATGAAAATAGAACTTTATCTACTAAGAGTTAGAGACAAGGACTTCTTTTATTTCTTTTTTCAGTATCTAGTTGTTTGACTTGAGCAAGCCATTTAAAGGCTACATGTATTGGCTCATCTATGACATGAGAGCTAATTTTCCCTATCCTATTGATATCACAAAAACTTTTATATCAAACTAGATAATATGGATCAACTTAAACATCCATGTACAATGGATCTTTCCATAACTATGAAATAAGCATTTATTTTAATACCTATTCATGATTTTTTATAAAGACAGGCTACAAGCATGACTGTTTTGTCATCTTATGAACAAATATGTTGGAAATAATGTAAGATTGTTTGTAGATTTTAATCATCCTCATCTCAGATTTTGATCCTGTATGAATCTTCTCATGTCTTTGATAGTCCTGACATTATAATTATATCCTGAATTTCAAAAGCACAAAAATAATAATTATTATTTTTATAGTACTTGTAAGTTTATATGGTCACAATGATTTTTATATATCAGAACATGTATATTAGAAACAAATAACTGAAATCAATGGCAAATCAAACATTGTTATTTTCATCTACTAGGCTTATATAGTGATTGGAAATTTCCCCAAATTTTCTCATTTTAATAAAAAAAAACTGTGTTTTAAATCTTTTACTACCTTGCTTCCATTAGTTTGTTTTTAATTACATGTAGCACATGTAATTTTTTAAATTTCAAACTACACAGGAATTAAAACAATTGTGTAGTAAGACTTTATATGGGTAGATTGTAAGGTATGTGAATTCTGACAGTAAGCTTTTTTTTTTTTTAAGATTTATTTATTTGTTCATATAGCTCTGGGGTACAGGCCAAAGGCTCAAGGGTGGCGAGAGGCTTCACCAGAGACAGAGTGGGGAGCAGAACAGGCAGATCAACGAAGTACACTGCTGAGGGGAGCAGCGGGCGGGTCAGGAGAGGTCTGCTGTGCCATGTGGTCACCTCCCGGGCAGGCAGGAATCCAACTCATGTGGAAGTGGCTTTAGCTTCTCAGTGCTGTGCTTTAACCCACTGTGCCACCAGGGAGGGCCCTGACAGTAAAGCTTTTTTAAAAATCAGTGAAAAAAGAATGAGTCAATGACATAAAATATCATAATGTATTTTAATGTCACTGAGAAAAATATTTATGATATTATATAGTCATTTCCTAGGGTTATCTTAACAAAGTACCACAAGCTGTTTGAGTTACAACAAATTTATTGTCTTATAGTTACAGAAGCAGAAGTTCTAAAAGCATTGGCAGGATTGGTTCTTTCTGAGAGCTGAAAGGGAGAACCTGTTTCAACTCTCTTTCTTGCTTCTGGGGGTTCCTGACAACCCTTGGCATGCTGTGACTATAAAGAAATCAATCTCCATCTTCACAAAACCATCTTCTCTCTGTCTCTGTCTTCTCTTAAAAATACTTCACTCATAGGATTAGGGCCTCCCTAATGATCTCATCTTAACCTAATTAGAGCTGTAAAGACCCTATTTCCAAGTAAGGTCATTTCTACAGGTACTGAGGATTAGAACATCAACATCTCTACAAATTATTGCAATTGATTCAGTTATCTAGTCTTTTTTTTTTTTTAATAGTTCAGGTCTAGGAACAAAGTAGATTCTAAATAAATATTCATTGACTGATTAAATCATTCAATCTATATAGCTGTCTGCTTTAATTTGAAAGACCTATAGGGATAGAGTCTATAATCTTACTTGAGTTTATGCCCTAATGTTTAATTAAAGGAGTACTTCCTTCTAATCAAAGGCCTTGAATTTGCATTCTTTACCAAAATACCTGACTGATAGATTGTTTGCTAAATTGATTTTATCAGTCACTTAATTGGAACCCTGTTAACTAGTCACCTCACTCAAAATGATCTTGAAGTTAGCTATGTTGACTCAGCCTTTTTAAAACCACTTAATTTCCTCTTGCATTCTCCTCAGCAGAAATGGAAGATGTTCTTCTCATAATAAACCTTTATCCATCTAATATCCAAGCCAAACAATCCCAGGTTCTATAAAATTTCATTTGAGTCCATCCATAAATGTTTAAGGCATTCTAAGTATGTAGAGAATAGTCATTTGATAATTTTCATTTTAAAAGCAGCTAAAGCTCTTATTATTACACAGCCCTTTATGCTTATATATGCCACTCTACCTCAAAAAGAAAAATACACAAAAATTTCAATTAGATTTCTTCAAGTATCTGATCCTTATTGAGTGGATTATTATTATGAATCACAAACCCTTTGATCCACTTTACATTACACACACAATTTTTTTGAATTTTTTTTTCTTTTTTTTGTTTAAGAGTTACTTATTTATGCATATGGAACTGGGGTACATGCCAGAGGTGGAGGGATGGTGAGAGGATTCACCAGAAACAGAGTGGGGAGCAGAACAGGCAGAATGACTGAAACACACTGCTGAGGGGAGCTCCACACCTCTCTGCAAGGAACAAGTTAGCTCCAAGTCTGAACTTTGTACAGAGATGAGCAGGCCTGATTCTTCATGTGGGCCTCCACTGGCCACCAAGCATTTCTGTTTCATTTTTATTCCACACACTGCCCCTGCTCCTCTGGCTGGTACCCCAGTTCTGTATGCATAAATAAATAAATCTTAAAAATAAAATTTATCATTGTTTTAGTGGGGGAGGGAAATGCACTGGACTATGGTAATGGCACATGGGTGATTTGGTGATGGGAAACCCAAAGGGATTGCAACTGAGATAGAAAAATGCACAAAAATATGTAAAAATAAACTATTATAAATTTTTTTTAAAAAAAAATAAAATTTATCATTGTTTTATATGTGAAACAGAAGAATATTGTGTCATTTTGCTAGGCCATCTTGTATGAAAGTTGATAAACATTTTCAAATATTTGGTGAATGAATAAATAAAATATTCTCATTATTATGAGTCCCGCTGAGCCTTTGTTTCTGCCATTCTCTTAACCTAGAATGAACTTTGTCTGTTTTCAATCCTACTCATTATTCAAGTATCTCCCCTATAAAGATTTCCCTAATGGCCACATGCTCTACACAAAATTATTTTTGCTCTGTTTTATCATTGCATTTATTGCAAACCACTTTATAGCATATTTTATATTATATAATAATTATCTTTCTGTCTGCCACCTCAACTAATTGTGAAACTCCATCTTATTTAACTGCATTATTTGTTCCTCACATAGCACACTTAATATCTATGTTTTCAAATATTTGTAAAAGGAATTATTATGAATCACCTATCAAGAAAATATACTATTTTAATTACCAAATCTTTTCTATTCTACCATGTGCTCTAAGATGTAAAAATATTCATCTTAATCAAAGCCATTTTAAAATCATTTTACGTGAATACTAATATTTTAAGGGAAAAAAATGTGACTTAAATTCTACAATGACTAATGTAACCTTTGAAGACAATGGAAGTGTATCATGGAAAAATCTTTTTTCTTGAACAACTTTAGCACTTTTGAAGGGCTGATTTATGTCTCAAATGTCATGTTAGCTCTAATCTTTGACATGGCATCTGGCACAAAGTAAACACTCAATGAATGTCACTGATCTAAAATGCAAAAGTTTTCCTTACTTATTATGAATAAATTGCCTCATTTTCATTTGTATAATGTTTATAGAGTAATGAAAAGTCACTATTAGTAGAGATCTTACTATGTGCCAAATACTAAGTTAACTCTTTAAATTCAGATTCATGCTTAATTTTCTAAACAGTTAAGAAGGCAATTAATAATAAGGGATGTTGAATAAGGACATTTCTCATACAGAAAATATTTAGTTTAGAGAAGTTAAATAGGCCCTCCCTGGTGGTGTAAGAGGTTAAAGTGCAGCACTATGTGTGAGACTATCCTCAGCCACTGCAGCACGAGTCCAATCCCCAGCCAGGGAGGTGACCCACATGCCATGGCAGACCTCTCCTGACCCGCCTGCTGCTCCCCTCAGCAGTGTGTTTCAGTCATTCTTCCTGTTCTGTTCTCCAATCTGTCTCTAGTGAATCCTCACTCCCTACGTCTCTAACATGTCTCCCAGTTCTTGTGTGCATAAATAAATAAATCTTAAAAAAAAAAAAATAGAGAAGTTAAATGATGCACTGCAAGTCACCTAGAGACCTGAGCCTTGTTGGGTCTGACTTCCAATCTTGCGACCTGGTCTTTGCTCTTCATATTCTATCTCTAAATATGTTCATTTGCCTATCTTTCCCCCATTTTTTCTCAGTCACATCTTTGAGGTTCCATGGTAAGTATCTGGACATAAACTTAACTATAAAGAAGGGTGATAAAAGGAGAAGGAAAGCAAAGCTACTCATCAATTCAGTAGGTTGGCAGTTCTGGGATCTTTTATTCATGCATGTAGCAGTAATCATGTAAAGTTCCCATCTAAGTAGGAACACACAGTTACTTCTATTTGTGTCCCTGAGAAATAGATACCTCCACAGAAACTGGGAACTGGGGCAGAGGAGGAGTGGAAACTAGATGTAGAATCTGCATCAGAAATTATTCCCCTCAACCCAGCTGTAAAATCATAACCACAGAAGTTCTTAGAGAAGCAAATCATTTAGGGTGGAGACACCAAATCATTCATCTGGGCCAGAGTAAGAGAAAGTTCACTGTGGAGATCAGCACTTAAGCTAGAACAAACCTTCGCTAGGAATAATGACAATAAGGAGTGTCATATGCTAAGCAGAATAGACTTCTTTATATTATTCCACTAAAGACATAAGAGGATTAAGTCTTCACTAGTTAACTTGTTATCTCAGTTATGGACTCTCCTTTTGAGGGATTTTTATTTTTTACCAATAAAGGGATGGCTTCCAGAACAGTCCACCAGGGTGAAAAATGAGGCCACCCTTTGCATGGCTCCATTTTCCGTGCTACTGAGAAATACAGCAAAAGCCTCAGCCTCCAGTGAAAGGTTAGCCCTTATTCCAATAAGCTTGAGACTGGGTGAGCAACAAACATTTTAAATCAGCATAATTATATTTCGCATGGCAATAAACACTTTCAGTTTAAGTGCGCATAATTTGTCTCTTTGTCTGATTCCCTTTGTTACATTAGTTTCTCTCCATGGTGAGCATAAAATAACAGGATTTGTGATGATTCCCCAGAGATTACTCTTTTTTCCCTCTGTCTTTTAAAAATACTCAAGATGCTTTGTTTACTAAAAAAAAACAAAAAAAAAAGAAAGTTGAATATTCAAAAAAATTTCATCCCAGTCATTTGAATTAGGAAAAAAATTATGCAGGCGACAAATAGCAAGAGTTGTTCTCACTATGGGAAATCAGGGCTTCCAGTTCATTCCACATGTCTTCTAATTCTCTGTTCTATGGCTGGGCCTGAAGTTGGACTAACTCAAGTTTGGTTGTCTGGTTTTGATTGGTATTCAAGTGGAGTGGTGAGTGCCTAAGGCTCTAATCCCTGCAACACATGGTAATTTTTTCATTCTCTCTCAGCCTCCACCTGTTCCATGGTCCAGTGGAGGACTGCAAATCCCATCAAGGGAGGGCAACCCACTAAGCCTGCCTCCCTGGCTCCAGCCCATCACATGTGCGCTCGGGCTGCAGAGCGCCCAGCCAGCTGCAGCCCCGCGATCATGTTATCAGATGACGGATGGCTTCCTATCAGGTGTTTAAACTGACGAGCTGCCCCATCTGGTAAATGATTCGGGAAGTCTGGCCTTGCTTGATGAATGAGGAGAGTGACAATGCCAATCAGAGTGACCCCTGTAGCCTCCCTGCTGCTGTCCCAACAGCCACCGCTGCATCTATCCCACTGGTTTACTTTCTCAATTCTACTGTCACTCAGCTGAGGTTCGACCTACTGTCACTAAATTGTCACTAAATTACATCATTAATCCAAATATTTTCCTTGCAAGCACCTTCATAAAATAGATGCCAGGCCTCCAGCAGATTCATGATGAGAATTAGAGGGCAAGACACCAGCTACAGTTCAATAATTTCAGAGGTTGGTTCATGCCGCTTTTCAGTCTGTTTTGCAGTAAAAGTGGTTATTTTGGAGGGAATGGTTTGTTTTCCTCAAAATCAAGCAGGACCCACTAAAACATGAAATGCAAGACATTTCTGAAGAAATAAATCCCTTTGCAACATCTCTTGTCAAATACGGATTGATGTCTCTGAGAACATTTGAAAGGAATTCTCAAATAGCTTTCCCAAACTGTCGTTATGAAATGGTTTATTTGGTAATCAGGTTTGAGATTTTTAAGAACCTGCAATCTATATTAACCATTGGCCACCTTTGCTCCTAATATGGTGCTATAGGGAGTGCATATTCGGAAGCCTAAGTTTGCAAAGCACAGATGAAATGGAAATTTTAATCAGTGGCAGGGATGTCCCATCACCCCCCTTATAGTGAAGGCCTGTTCTATTTATACATGGTATATCATATCAATTACTCATCACAGCCAATATCAAACAACACAGATGAAGCAGAATGCATGACCACTTCAAAAACAATTCTCTATGCAGTATTTATTTTCATCAACAATTCCAAATGACTGTGAAAAACTCATGAGCCAAGCGCCAATTGTTTTATTTTTAATTTAAAAATATATTGTCATCCAGATCTTTGATGAAAGCGCTGCTCTGTCCACCCGTTATGAAACACATCATTTTTTGCAACCATGAGCAGTGAATAAACAAAACAAAGGGGAGCTTAATGGGAATGACAGCACAGCAGGTACATTTATGATTTAGTATCATTTCAGTTTTCATCCAGGAAAATTGTCAACTATTCCAGGAATAAAAAATAAAATGCTATGTACTGTATAGTATAACCTCTTTAAATTGGCAATTTGTAGCTGTTTGATAATTCATTCTTAAGCAAACCTCAACCACTTGTTACCTGCTGTATTCATTAGCCTGTCCATCTTCCTATTCCCTGTAGAGCCCAGCGAACTATGATTGTTAGAAAAATGTGCTGCTGTGTATATTTGCTCCTTAATACATATATATATGTTTGCCATGTATTTTTATGCAATTGTTTTAGAAAGATGAGCAAACATTTATTTGACCAGGAAGATATTAATGTTTTCTGGAAGTTTTGCAATAGATCCATTTTAGATAATGTATTACATACTGTCATATGCAGTCAAATTTTTTCTATTCATCTATTGAGCATAACATGCAAAGCTCGATATAGAAACTACCAAATTTTAAGAGCAACAGCTCTCTGTATGTGGCACATTTGCAAATATGGGTATTTCAGGGTGCAAATTAAAATAGTTTGATGCACCATATCACACTTTCTCAATGAAAGGGAAACTTTCCTTGTGCTTACTATAAACACTTCATTTACACGTTTATTTGAGACTTTGTTAAATTAGATTATGTAAACACAGGCTGGATAGCAAGTCAGATTTAATACACATGAGTTTTAAAACTGACTTGCATGCTGAACATACAAAGTATAAAGGACTTCACCAAGATTTATTGATTCATGTCAAGGCATCATTACTTTTCAAAGTGTGAAAAATGATCATATATTTATGACCTGCCGACTGAAGCTGTTTTGTGAATTAGCAAAAGCTCTGGAGAGGAGCAGCCTAATTGCATTATCATAGAATCAGAGATGGTTGTCAATTTCCTCCATTTAGCTTTTCTCCTTTAGTTTGTTAAAATGAAGGTGCCATACGTTGGTTGAATTCACTAATACCCTGATGAATGAGGTATTTTCCCACTAGACTCGCTACCAGTATAAACAGTGAATTAGGAATGATAGACCATCAATCATATCTCCTTCAAACAGATCTCTGCCCTGAGATTATTCATTATATATTAGGGCCACTTAAAAAGTTTTCACACAGTATTCACTGATGAAAAGATTTAAATTGTCCATAATATTCAGTATTTCCTTTGGAAGTGGAAGAAGTGAAGTAGATCATTTTATTCATTAACACAATTTTCATTAATTGTCTCTTTCACTTCAATTATGTTTTTTTTTTTCAAAAAATAGATGATACAATTCATCTGATATTGGTTACTGTTCTTTAACTATCTCCTATTTTAAGATTGAATTCTATTGTTTGCTTTTTATTTCTTTACATGACCACAATTTTAAGGTAGAAATCCACATCAATTGAATACAAAATTTGGGCTTAAATAAATGCTCACTTACCCCCCTTATATTTTTGGTATCTACAAGCTTAAGATGACCTCGTGATTTGTGTGGTGTTTTTCATGCAAAGGGTCAGAGCTTGCCCTCAGGCGCCCATGTATGGTTCCCCTGGGGTTTTGTCCTTTTAATGGAAATTACGCGTTTGCATCCAAGGGCAAGATTCCTCCCTAAGGGATTTATCCTGCCTCAATGTGCAAACATAATTCTCATTAAAATTAATAGGAATTGTACACATGCATCTAGGGAAGAAATAGACTCCTAGGTTCAGATCACCTCATTCTGTTTCATGCAAAAGATGACAGAGTCAGCCCTGAAGGTGGGCATACAGCCAAAGGTTGGAGAGTTCAGATAAGCAATCAGAACCTCCAAGCTCACCTACATAATGTGTGAAGCTCTGCAAATTCTTTCTCTTCTTTGCAAAAGATTGCACAGCTAGACTCTTACTTGCTAAGCTTTTCTCCTGCAGTACAATTATTTCCATGATTTCTTCTCCAGGGAATTCAGGAAAACTGGGCATTGCTTATACTTGATTCCAGGACTGGGGGTTTGGATCATTTGTATTTATCAGAATCACTGGACCATAATATTTGTCTATTCTTTCCTTTTGTAATGCTTCAAAAATACCTCTTATTTGACTGGATAAGTAGTATTTAGCTCCTGGTGTGTTTTAGGGCCTGAGAAATCAGCTCTTTATTCTGGGGAAAAGCAGTTCTCAAGTACACATTATTAAACCTGTGTAAATTCAACCAAACAACATTTTTAGACCAACTTAAACTAGATAGTATAAAGAAAAGAAGGATAAATAATTGATCATTTCTATTGAAAACACAAAAATCAGCCCATAAAAATGTATAACCACCCTTCTAAAAAAAAAAAAAGAAAGAAAGAAATGTATGACTTACTGGGTTAATTTTAAAAGCTGAGTGATTCCAAACACTAATATCACCACTTCGAAGCATAGCTGAAGAAGAACTTCCAATTTTTTCAATACATTATATGAGAAATAATTGTATTTTCATTGCTTTTGTTTCATCAACATAAACAATGTACTGAAAAGTGAAGGAATTTTTTTAAATCTCCTTAAGAAGCAGTTTATACAAACCAATTATAACATCAACCAAAAAAACCACAAAACTGTACTAATGAAGGATTTATGTTTTGGATGAGGAAACTAGGCTAGAAAGTATAATGTGTGCCAATTGTCACATATTATACTTTTTAAAGGAAAAAATTTCAGAAAGTTGGACACTCAAGTGAGTCTTTTAACAAGTAAACTTAACCTTTCAGTTGCCATCAAGACAACCAAACAATTCACTGAATCCTAAATTATTTCCAAGCAAAATCAATGAACCAAGTTTTGAGACTCAATCACAAAACTGTCATGGTGGCGTCTTAAATGTCCTTCTATCAGAGTACTGCCCCTAAGAATAGGGAAAGCATGTAGACAGTGAATGCGTGCAAGATAAAGGTAACTTTTCATCTTTTTTTCTTTGAGAAAAAAAAAAAAAGACCAACAACAACAAAGAAGCACTACTATCTTCTCACAAAAAAAACAACTTGTTCCAAAATATATTTCAGGTCACCAATTCGAACATTCTTTCCTATGTCAGTGATACCCTTATTTCCTAATTATTTTCCTTGTTATTTTTTATTTTTAAGATTTATATATTTACACACACAGAACTGGGGTACAGGCCAGAAATGCAGGAACAATAAGAGGATTCACCAGAGGCAAAGTGGAGAGGAGGACAAGCAGATGGACTAAGTACATTGCTGAAGGGAGCAGCAGAAGAGACAAGAAAGGTCGGCTGTACCATGTGGGTCACCCCCCAAGCCAGGGATCAAACTCATGCTGCAGCAGCTACAGGTAGCTTCATTGTGCTCGCTTTAACCCATTGCAACACCAGGGAGGGTCTTAATTCTGTTTCTTCTACTGGACATTCTTTCCTTCTACCATCCTGTAACCTTTAATGTCTGTTTCCTTCTATCAGTTTTCTGTTTGTTACGCCCTTCATTGGCATATATGTCCAGGTTTCAGATGCCATGTTTGTACCAGTGACTCCACAATTGCTATATCTTGGTTTCAGAGTTTCAGATCCTACTACAAATTGACTACTCTGTAGTTCTACTTAACAGTCCTCAAGTACCCCACACTCAACATGAATTTTTCTTGTCTCAGTAGTAAATTTAAACTTACATTAACCACATTCAGATTAACAATGACTGGCAAAAGGAAACAGAAAAAGCTGGAAAATGTTCTTACCTTGTATCATATTTCACAGTCTATAAAGACTGTAAATGTAATTGTATATATAGTGATAGAGAACACCATTCTGAAAGAGCTAGATAAATTATAAATGTTGTATAAACACAGGTATAATTACTTATTTTGAATGAATATGCATCTGCTTAAAATGATTTATTTTGAATTACTTGTGCAAGCTCTCTCTTCCTCCTCAAATTAAACTATCCCCCACAAAATGTATTTTCACTGTCAGATTTGTTCAAGAAGAAAACGGAGATTTCTTTCAAAATTACTAACGTCATATGGCATTTTATATAATGATTTCTGATGTGTCTAAAACAGTATTCCTGCATAGTGTTACAGGGTAGACCCGAAATGAAATGGGTTGTCTGACTATGGGACAACACCCGTGTAGCTAAAAGGGACTTATAATAATACTCAGTGGCAGGCACATGCAAAAGGGTTAATAAAGGGTATATTTACCAAAAAACCAGGGAAATAAAGAAATAAATAACTCGCGGAGAAAGAGAGGGAGATAAATTGGTGAATGCGTCCTACCTGTTTCGCTGAGCTGGAATCCCAATAGCGCACCTGAGAGCAAGTGATAACCAAGAGACCCCCAAGGCCCAGCTGGCTGCTTAACTCCACCCTCAGGTCCCAGCAGTCCCCGCTTGGGTGGTGATGGCATTGTGGGATTTGTAGTCCTGGTGTCTTGGGTCGTTTTGGTCTGGAGCTGGAGTGGAGTCCATAAAACCTACTTCTGGAGTTTGTTCAGGACATGCTTTTCCCCTAACAATAGTATATATGAAAGCAAACTACACATTCAACCCACATATTTAAGTGTGTATTAACCTTTTTATTCCCCCTTGCTAGCAAATAAATTGGCAAATATGAATGCAAAAGTATCAAATTTCATAATTATCAGATTAATGAAATTCAGTTTCATTCAAATCAGTGCAAACAAGGATTATGAGTTTAGTTTCTCTTTTTTATCTTAAAATTTTGAAAGCACTTCCTTAAGAAGAAACTTAAACAATAACACATACAATAATGATGAAAGCACTCTTCCCTACCTCATGGAACACCGTAGAGATAAATAAAATAGTGTTCACATGTTGGCTCTGTCATATTATCAGTCCAGTAGCTGAAACAATCAATAGCACATATACATGTTCACTAAATATTTGCTAAATTAATTTATATTTTCCAGTTATTTTGAATACATTTGCAGATATATTTAGTATTTATGTGAACAGAATATGCTTCTATCCTGTGATTGCTCTTACAGTTTCATCTACCCACCAGCCTTTCTATTTATCTCATTACATTTAACAGTTTAATTGTTCTTCATTTAGTTGTTTCTCCTTTATATTGTGTCCAATCAAGTATAGTATCTTCAAGTGTGTATGTTTATGTACACATGGGTACTTTTTTCTTTTTTTTGCAGGCTTTATATATTTAAAATAGTGAATATTCCAATTGAGTGGGAAGGGTGGAGTAAATCCCATTAGCACTTCTTTTATGTATAAAATAAAGTTTTCTGTTTATTTTTAAATGCAATAATAAAAATATTTATCAAGCAATTTCTCTCTGCTAGATGTCATTCTAAGCACTTTATACATATTAAATGTCTTATCTCCTTTAACTCTATATGAATAAATACTAATTTATTCCCATTTTTGTAAAATTCAAATGGCACAAAAAAATGTTCAAGAACTTATAGTTTGTAAACGTTAAAGAGTGGACTTGGAACAATTTATTTAGTGATAGAATCATCCTTTTAACCTTGAATCTATGCTTGCATAGGCTATTCCTAGATAGCTTATGGATTTTGTGTTTGTATTGGTGAAATTTATCATTTTTATGATTATTATTATTAGGCTATACAATCAGGTTATTGCAGGTACAACATTCATCTTGAAGCTTGTATCTCCACTGCTTACTGAATTTCCTGATGATTTTTCTATGTGAGTATATACTTCTAAATTTTCACACTCCTTAGATTTTCTTTTTTTTTCATTAGACATAATCTAAAATGTTTTGCCTCTTCCTTTTCCAATATGTAAATTTCACAATGCATTTTCTTTGTGATATTCTTGGTTTGTTTAGAAACCTCTCCTCCTCCCCTCTTGTAAAAGCCAAAAAAAAAAAAAATATATAATCAACAGCACAACTCCTTCTCCTTAATTCAATTAAGGAGATTCAAGTGTAATATTTGCTTTGGTATCTTTAGTTATACAAATGGATTAGAGTAAACATTTATGATGAATATGTGTTTCCTTTTATCCAATATATTTGACAATTCTTATTTTGTTAATGTGTACCATATATTACATGTGTTCAATTCATGTATTCTAGAACTATGTTCAAGAAAAATTAAATATATTGTGTGATTCTTTTATATGCTGCAGCATATAATTAACTAACCAGTGTTTTATTTGATATTTTTCCATCTATAATAATGCAATATTGGTCTTTAATTGTGCTATTCTTATCTAAACTTTATATAAATTGTATAAGGAGTTTTCCATATTTATCTAGGCTTTTTCTTTAAGTGTTTTCATTTAAGTAATGTAACACTTATTTTTGAAGTAATGGCTAGGTAGAATTTATGAAGACATACTACATTTTAGTGATAAGATGTTTGCCTAACTTTTTAACTTCTTCATAATTTCTCATCAAATCTACTTATATACAATAAGAGTTATCTGCTAACTCTTACTGGTCATGATCACATATGTTTGCTTAGGAAAATGTCCATTTCATCTTGTTTTATAAATTTTTTAACAAAATGCATACACAGCATTTTCTGGTAATTTTTTAAATGATTTATTTATTTATACATACAGAACTGGGGTACAAGCCAGAGGTGCAGAGGCAGTGAGAGGATTCACCAGAGACAGAGTAGGGAGCAGAACAGGCAGATCAATGAAGTACACTGCTGAGGGGAACAGCAGATGAGTCAGGAGAGGTCTGCCATGCCATGTGGGTCACCTCCAGGGCCGGGGATCAAACTCGCAACTGAAGCAGCTGCTGCCATCTGGCAGTGCTGTGTCCTTACCGTTTGCACCACCAGGGAGGGACCTGGTAATTTTTTTAAAAGGTATGTTCACTTATATCCTTTCTTCATAAATGTCTTTTGTGTTTTTTTTACATTCTCACTATATAAGAAACTTAGAAAAAAGTTTCTCTGTGATATTATATTTTTTTATTTAATTTGATATTTTATTGATGAAATCTAATATTTGTTTTGATTTTTATTTCAATAATTTTTGTTTAAATCATCATTTATTTCTGTCTTCTACTTACATAGATATATTTTGTTCAACTTTAGCTTCTTGAGTGAAATATTTGAACTATTTTCATGCTATGCTATTTTTTTTTTAAGATTTATTTATTTGCACATACAGAAGTGGGGTACAGGTCAGAGGTTTAGGGGAGACGAGAGGCTTCACCAGAGACAGAGTGGGGAGCAGAACAGGCAGATCTACGAAGTACACTGTTGAGGGGAGCAGTGGGCGGGTCAGGAGAGGTCTGCCACGCCATGTGATCACCTCCAGGGCAGGCGGGGATCGAACTCATGCGCAAGTGGCTTTTGCTTCTTAGTGCTGTGCTTTAACCCACTACGCCACCAGGGAGGGCCATGCTATGCTATTTTTTAAGTAAATTCACTTAAAGTGTTTAATGATCAATATCATATACTACAAAATAGTCTAAAATTTCCATTTTGTTTTCTCTTTAATTCAAAAATCAGGCATATAAAATAGCAAGCTAAATAAAGGACAATGGAAAATTGGATTAAACAAACAGAGGAGGGGCCTCCCTAGTGGCAAAAAGGGGTAAAGCAAAGCTTTAAGAAGCTATCCACAGCCACTGCAATACAAGTTCGATCCCCAGTCAGGAAGGTGATGCATATGGCACAGAAGACGTCTCCTGTCTTGACTATTGCTCCCCTCAGCAGTGTATCTCAATTGATCTGTCTGTTCTGTTGCCCACTCTCTAGTGAACCCTCTCACTCCCCACACCTCTGACCTACATCCAAGTTTCTACATGCATAATCAAAAAATAAGTAACCAGGGGAAGAAGAGAAAGAAATGTCAGGAGGAGAAACTGTCTTGAAGTGAAACTTCCAGATAAATTTTAGTTTGGTGGGCTATCTCTGGTGGCCTAGGGGTTAAGTCTCCCCACGATCACTGCTATGTCTTGAGTTCTATCCCCTGCAAGGGAACTAACCCACATGCGGCACAGCAGACCTCTCCTGTCTCACCCATTTCTCCCCTCAGCAGTGTATGTCAGTAGATCTACCTGCTCCCCACTCTGTCTCAGGTGAATCCTCTCATCCTCTGCACTTCCAGACTACACCCCAGTTCTTAAATGCATAAATAGAAATAAATCTATAAAATAAAATTTGACTCAATATCAGAAAGAGCTTTGCAAAATTCAAGGTTATCCAAAAACTGAAATGAACTGCCTTTTAAGAAAGTGAGTTCAGTTTTACTCATAGCAGGAGTATAACGGACCAGGTGATAAAATAATAATGAACAGCCATATACCAGAGATATTTTATGGGGGGAGTGGGGGATGGGATCAAAAACAGTGGGGGAAGGGAAATGCACTGAACTATGGTGATGGCACAGGGTGATTTGGTGATGGGAGGCCCATGGGGATTACAATTGAGATGGAAAACGGCACAAAATGATGTAAAAATAAACTATTGTATAAAAAAAAGAAAGAAAGTGTGTTCTCAACCCCTCCCTGGTGGCGTAATGGCTTAAAGCACACCACTGCAAGCTAGCTGCAGCTGCTTCAGTAAGAGTTTGATCCCCAGCCCCGGAGGTGACCACATGGCGTGGCAGACCTCTCCTGACCTGCCAGCTGCTCCTCTCAGCAGTGTACTTTGCAGATCTGCTTGTTCTACTCCCCACTCTGTCTCTGGCAAATCCTTTCATGGTCCTTGCACCTCTGGCCTGCACCCCAGTTTTGGATGCATAAATAAATAAAATCTTTAAAAAAAAGAAAGTGAGCTCTCTGTTAACTGTTCAAAAAAAAAGAGAGAATGGGTGCTTGTGTGAGGATATTACAAAAGGATTCAAACATGGAGTGGATACATTATTTTAAGATCTTTCTCACTGTTTGCATTCTATCATATAATTTAGTCTATTATAAAGTGTGACAAATGGAGCCACAGAACTATTTTTAATTCAAGTAAACCCCCCACTGTAATAAACTCCATAGGAATTCTAGGATGCTTTATTGAAATATAATTGTGTTAAAATTAATAGTTTGCTTAAAACCACATTCCTAATCTGCAGGAGTTGTAGAATAAACAGAGATGAGACCAATTTTCTCTATGGCTTAATAGTAAGTCAAAAGAAATAAGAAAAAAAAAAAGGACAAGCACCGTAAGCCTCCCCTTCTCCTAGTTCCTGGATCTTTAGTGTAGTGTTTTCCCTTTGGAAACTTGGAGTTAATGGTTGGGATATTTGAGGTGCTAATGAAATGTGAAATTATAGATGTTGATGGAGTCATAAATAATTATAGTCTATTCTGCTATAACCCAAGTAAGAATTGTCCATTTTTGCCTTGACTTCTGCTCCAGATCCTCACTAGAGTCAGAGGAATTTGCCATTCATCCTTTATGTGATTGTAACTTCCTTTCTCAAGAATTGGACAGGCTGGGGTCTCCCTGGTGGCGCAACCAGTTAAAGCACTGCATTATGAAGTTCTCCGAAGCCACTGCAACACAATTTCAATTCCCGGCCAGGGAACTAACCCCCATAGTGTAGCAGAACTCTTCTGACCCACCCCCTGCTCCCCTCAGCAGTGTATTTCAGTAGATCTGCCTGTTCTGCTCCCCACTCTGTCTCTGGTGAATCCTCTCACCCACCACATCTCTGGCCTGTATCCCAGTGCTGTAAGCATAAATAAATAAATCTTTAAAAAGAAAAGAATTGGGAAACCTGTGGGGATTACAATTGAGATGAAAAAAAAATGTGCAAAACGATGTAAAAATAAACTTTTTAATAATAAAAAAAAAAAGAATTGGACAGGCCACTTCAGGACAAACTTCCCTATGTTCTTTTTTAAATAATATCTGAGTAGGATGCATCCAAGCAGGATGCATAGAAGATTTGCTGCATGAGATACTAATTACCTTTGCTTCAAAACAAAGATGTGCTCTTTTTCTCACATGTGTTGCCATTTTCTACCTCTCTGAATTCTTACCCTCTAGCTTAGCACTATGTCCTGTGCTAGATGACCGTCAGCACCCTTCCTTCTACTTCAGCCCTGGCGTTTGAATCCTTAACCCCCAGTGTGATGGTATTTAGAGATGGGCCTTTATGGAAGCTATTAGGGTTAGTTACTTCATGATGGAATTAGTAACCTTGATCAGAGAAGAAATCACTCCCTGGACCACAAAGGACTATGTAGCTTTGGACTTTGCCTAACTTCCCAGTGTCCCATGGACAAAAATGGGGGGAATATTGTAGTTAATTTATTATTTTAATGACAACTAAATAAAAACAAGCTAAAATATGTTTAGAATAATTCCAGCAAATACCTGTTAGGTTGATCATTGGAAACGTGTGAATTACAACTCTCTCAACTCCTGAACAAAGTGAGCATTGTGCTAGTTTTGAAAAGATATGAATGTTTCCTGATCTTGAATGCCATTTATTACTTCTAATGATACTGTCTTAAGGGGGCCTCTCTGGTGGCACAAGGGATTAAAGTGCAGCACTATGAAGTTATCTGCAGCCACTGAAGCACAAGTTTGATCCCCAGCCAGGGAAGTGACCCACATGGCGCAGCAGACCTCTCCTGACCCACCCACTGCTCCCCTCAGCAGGTATCTCAGTCCATCTGCCTGTTCTGCTTCCCACTCTTTCTCTGGTGACTCCTCTCAACTCCCCTTGTCTCCCCTCTGCCCTTTACCCAGTTCTTACATGCATAAATATATAAATCTTAAAAATAAATAAATTATTAAGGAAGGGGAAATTAGTACAAAAAATTTAAAAAGGGAACTAATATTTATTTTCATAATTGTATTCACTGTGCTCATTAGGCCTATCAAAATGTAAATTATTCTTAATTATTAGCTCTTTGTGAGAGATCTGATGGGTACCATTTTACAGAGAAATACTCAGATAAGTTAACTAATTAAATTAAGGTCAAATTCCTAACAAGTAGTGACTGTCTGACCAGCAGGCAATTCAAAACCAGGTTTGAAAACCAGGTTTCTGTGTACAGATTTCATTCATATTAAAAGTAATTTTATGCCCCCTAGTATTTCACACTAAATATTTGACTTGATAAAAGACCCCACCAGAGAAAATATTTTTAAAGTAGACGGAAACCAAATAGGAAAAAAAAAAATGTATAATGTTGATAGTGATATTTATTTTTAATTCTTTCAAAATCAAAATATTCATGATAGAGAAATAAGAAACGAGTACTTGCCAAAAGATTAATTGAAGATGTGGTCTAATCATCTTCCAGAGCATTAAGCCAACCTAAACAGAAAGGTATTTTCAGCTTTGAAGAGTTGTTCTTATGCATGCAGAATTATAAATGGCCTAATTTTCCCTATATCTCCATAATTAACAGAATAATTATTGATCAGCACAAAGCACACAGTCTCTGGAGACATGATTTGTGTGAGCGCTTAGCTTTTTGAAAGCTTAAATCACTGTAGTCAGTGTTAAAAAATGAATTGATAGTAAATGTGGTATAATTAATCCACCTATTCTATTTGCACATGAACATCTTTTCATGCTAAATATTTCATTCATTTAGAAAAGAATACAAATGTATTACAATGACAGAATAAAAAATAAATTGGAACTTTTATTTCCCTGCAATACTCTCTCTTTGTTTTTAATTTACTCAGACTTCTCATAGTGTGTGCAGATTTAAAACACTTACCAAGTTTTATCTGCAAATTACAGGTGTAGGCAGAGCATATGGGTTATGTTCAAAGCACCCTAGAATGTCCATGGACTAATGCTAAACTATTTCCCCTCTTGGTTTTCCAGACATCTTCATGCTCAGAATCACTGGCTCCTCGGCACCCAGAGGTTGCACATCCAAGTTGGCCTACATGAGAGTTTCTTGCTGAGCCAGGATGGTGGGAGGTGGAGGGAAGTGGAAGAAAGAGAAAAGCCAGGATCTCTCTCATCCCTCTCTGCCCAGGTGGCCTCAAGTCTGTAACTGCACTTGTCACTTTTTTGTGCCACCAGCTGCCTACCCACAGAACTGCCAGGTAACCTTAGTCCCTGAGCTCTGATAATATCACCTCCTTTTTGGCTTCCAGCCCCAAGGTAACAGTAACTACTTGCAGTTGCTAATCTCTGGGTTGTCTCACTATCGCATTTTGTCTTCACATCGCTTCCTCTGCCTGTGTCATCGATTCCTGTATTATATTTCCTCTGTTTGGAGGATTTAAAGCAGTTATTGTTTTTCTAATTAGACTCAGTTGATACAATATACTCCTTGAGGGGAAAAACCTACCCTGCCTTGTTTACTGCTATTTCCTAGCACCTAGTCAATGAAAATAGGCTGAATGAATAAATAGAAAACATACCTCTTCATCTGGTAGCTCTCAAATTTTATCAACTATGAGAACCACATAGAAGACGTGTTAACATCACAGATTGTTAACCCAGGTTTCTGATTTAGCAAGCCTAGAATGAGACCCCAAATTTGCATATTTCACAAGTTGCCAAGTGCTGCTGCTGCTTGGCCAGGGGCCACACCCACACTGGAGACCCGTTGTTTCTATGATTTATTCTACCAAGAATCCAACCTGAATATACACACAGAAGAAACATCTACACGAAGGAGAAACTAACTTCATATTCAGAGTATCTAAAGGTAATCTGAGATCCATCTTCAGCTGTTATGACCACCCTAAACATTTGTTATAAAAATGGACCATTCCCAGCCTACACCTGTATGAACCATAAATACCTTGTCTCCTCTATGTCCCTCAGTCCCTTCAGCCTCCCTTTCTCTGGGCAGGGAAAAGAGCAACATGATCATGACACCTATGACCTACTTTGGCTATAAGAATGTGGAGCTATTGTTTTCTGGTTTAGTGATCAATATAACTGGAGAAATGGTGGGCGATTTAGTGGCAGCACAGTTACAAGGAATATAGTAAGAAAGGCTTGCAATAACCAGGAGAAGCCACTCAGTGTCAGGCACAGTCAACATTGGCTACATTTCCACACCTGTCCAGGGGCCAAGTGGAATCACCTTTCTGGAGACACAAAATGGTCAGGCAGCAGGTGCTGAGCCCTCCTCACCTTTTTCAGACAGTGCTGCACGTCATCCAGAGGTCAGCAGTCACCTCCTTACGCTCACCTTCCTGACCTACAGGAAGGTCAGTCACAGGACACTTTCCTGTTGGCAGAAAGAAGGCAGTGCCATGGATATCACAGCAATGCCCTTAGCACCATACTCTGTGGTGTAGTCTTACTGATTACAGTGGGAAGCAGTACAAGACTGGAAGACATAGCTTCTCTTTTTACTCCTTGTCTCCTCTCTCTCTCTCACACACACACAGCCCTACTCAATAGAGACATACTTACAGTTTCTGAATTAAAGTGGTAATCTTTCCTGAGTTTTTTATTCCTCTGATCTCAGATTCCCATTTTTCTTGAGGTGAATTCACCCATGGGTTATCGTGTCTTCTGCCATCATCGTAGATTCAAGTTATATATTCTTGTCACACACAGGTAGCTGTCTATTCAATTACTTGATTGGCTGTTTCCCGTTATAGTTTTTTTTTTTTTAAAGATTTATTGACTTATGTATACAAGAACTGGGGTACAGGCCAGAGGTGTGGGGTTGGGGAAGGTGGGGTAAGTGGTGGTGAGAAGATTTACCAGAGACAGAGTGGGAAGCAGAACAGGCAGATTGACAAAGTACACTGCTTGGGGAACAGCAGGCAGGACAGGAGAGGTCTGCTGGGCCATGTGGTTCACTGCCCTGGCCAGGGATCCAACTCATGCTGCAGTGGCTTTATAGTCTAAGACTTCATCCCTTAAGCCATCAGGGAGACCCCAGTTTTTTGTTTTGTTTTGTTTTGTTTTTGTTTTTTAACAACTATATTATATTTGGTGGATTTTTTTCCTGAATCAAGGGATGCAAAGAATAACTTCAGCCAGGATTAATGGCAGCTGTAAGAAATTCTTGACCAACTAGACTCAGAACCCAAACTTAACATTAAAAAATAAGTTCCAATCTTTGTATTCAATGAGTGGGAAGTACATGGTGACTTTTCTTACATGTCATGTGTTGCAGTGAAATCTTGGTTGTGTGAAGAGGGATGGTTTGAACTATATACAGGCCTAGAGTTTGCAGAAATGAACATTCTTGGGTGGCTGACTCATCAACTGTGCTTACACTTAACATTTTGATTAGAACAAGCTTGTCAATTTAAAAAAAAAGGGGGACTATCATTTTGGGAAAATAGAAGTAGATATTTTTCTACTAAAACCATTGGCATTTAAAAAAGTCTTTTCTTTTTCCAGTTGTTTTTTATACATTTTTTATATCAAATTCTGAAGAAGGAATGGTCAGTTTTCACAAAAAGATAATCAAGCTGACCAGTCTTGAAATAGTATTCTCTAAAAAGAGCACCAAGAAAGAAAGTCCTACAAAATAACACTTAGAAATCCATCGGGTCACATTTAAAGCAACTATCACCAACAAAGTCTGCCGACCCCTCAGTTTTTTGGTGTTTTTTTTACGATTTTTTTATTTATGTATGCAAGCACTGGGATACAGGCCAGAGGTGTGAGGAACTGAGTAGATTCACCAGACACAGTGAGGGACAGAACAGGCAGATTGATTGAAATACACTGCTGAGGGGAGCAGCTGGCAAGACAGGAAAAGTCCGCTGTGTCATGTGGGTCAGCTTCCTGGCTGGAGATCAAACTTGTGCTAAAGCAGCTGAAGACAGCGTCATAGTGCTTGACTTAACCCTTTGTGCCACCAAGGAGGGGCCCTACCCCTCACATTTTAGAAAAAAATTAATTTTATTGCTCAAATTTCTTTGCATAAAGTGATAAGTATCAAATTAATGACTATGTTTTACCACGTCAAAGTAAGCTCTATGAGAGCAGGGTACACTTTTGCAGTGTTGAGAGTATATTCCCCAGGACCCAGCATAGCACTGGGCCAATGGTAGGTATTCACTACACCCTGGATAAATAAGAAAAATGGGTGGATAGAATTCATCACCAAATCAGGCGTAATTTTTGTCACAGTTCATTTTTGAGAAAAGTGTCGTCTCTTGTAGTCCACAGTCCCCTCTGCCTTCCATATCCCACTTATTTTCAGGAAGCTTTTTATCTCTAGCAAGAATAGAATAATTTGACTAGGCTTTAATTAACAAGCATTGTGATGACATAAAGTTGTTAGACTGAGCTCTACCTCTGAGGGCTTGTGAGAGAAGACAATTCTATCATTCCCAGAACATGATGACGTCTTTAATTTCTCTACCTTACTCTCTACAATTCATTAGCAAGTTTGATGAGCTCTAGCTTGAAAATTCACCTGAAGTAGCCTGTATGTCACTCCTGTGCCCACCCTAACCCAGCAACTTGTCATTCCTGAACCCATTATTACCCTTTCAGTCCCCTTACTCCACACCATGACAAAGTGATCTTTTACACACACAAAAAATCAGATCTTGATACATTAGAATGTACCGATGAGTTGCCAATAATTTTGGAATAAAAACCAAATCATTATCCTAAATTATCGTTCATCTTACTTCTCATACCCTTTCATCTAGTTCAAGTTCCTATAACCTACCAAGACTTTTCCCTTCCTGTTTTTCTCTACCTCAAATTTTTTTTAAGATTTGTTTATTTTTAAGCATACAGAACTGGGGTACAGGCCAGAAGTGGGGGGAGGGAGGCAGAATGCACCAGAGACAGGGTGGGGAACAGAGCAGGCAGACTGATTGAAATACAATGCTGAGGGGAGCAGCGGGTCAGTTAGGAGAGGTCTGCCTCACCATGTGGGTCTCCTCCCTGGCTGGGGATCAAATTCCTATGGCAGTGTCTGTGGATAGCTTCATAGTGCTGTGCTTTAACTCATTGGCCACCAGGGAGGCCCTCTAATGATCATTCTTAAGTCTTTCTTGTCTTATAATTCTTTTTTTCATATCATAGAGGTCTCTGTTAAACATTAACCTCTATGCAATATTTTATGTAGCATTCCTTCTAAGATTGTCTCCTTTCTTTCTCTGAGTTACTTTTTCTTTCAGATGTGGATAGAAACTATCCACAATTCTACATTTATTTCTGAGGTATACTTGTGGTTTATGTAAATGCGAACTCAGGAAGTGACATGGTCTGACATTTACTTTGACAAGATCGCTGGGATTGCTGTCATGGAAACAGACTATGGACAAGTTGTGGTGGGAACAGGGAATCAGAGGACTATTACAGTGATGAAATTATGATGGTGCCTCCGATACTGTCTTTGCCATGGAAGTATTGAGCAGTAAGGTAAGTGAGGATATGTTTTGAAGTTAGAGCTCACTGGATCACAGGAGGATTGGATGGGAATGTGAGAGAAAGAGAGGTCAGAGATGAGTCAAAGATGATAGCAAAGCCTTCGAATGGATTTGCCAAAAGAATGGAGCTGCTATTGACAGAGGGAAAGAAGATTGTGGAAGATACAAGTTTGAGTGAAACTGATTATACAGCTTCAATTTATGAGCAATAGGTTAGGAATGAGCAGCAATATCGCAGGCAGGAAAGCTACCTCAACCCACAGATTACATGGACTTCTCTATGCCTGGTCTTCTAAATACAGAATTCTGCCAATGTGTGTATGTGTGTGTGTGAGGGGGGGGGGCGGTCATTTAACAAGGAAGTAAATACAACAACCTTCCTGTCCAGAGCACACATGCAAAAATGGAAAGTTTAAAGTGGATGTCTCCCACCCACCCCCACACACAAACTGATTTTTCTGAGGAAATCAAAAGAAAGTATTGAGCTATTTACATTTTCTGCCATTCAAAATCGAGTGCACACCATACAGCTGTCCAATATATATCAAGTACCACCACCACTATAAAATGCTTTTTCTTTCGATAATAGTACCCTAAACGTGGTTTTGAAAAGTTTAGTTGTAGACAGCAGTGTCGTTTCATTCCTTCTTTTTTAAAATCTGTGGTTATGGTGAAAGTCGGGATGGCAAAATATGTGTCTGTGAGGGTCAAAGGCAGGAACATTTGATTATGAAATTGCTGAATACATGTTTTACAGCAGATTTTTTTTTCACCATTGGAAGTTAAAGAAAAAAAAAAGCCTCCCAGCTAGAAGGCTTGAGAGATGATCAGCTGTGACTCGAGAGGAAGGACGCCAGGTTTCCAGCGTGCGCTTGCACATTTCTTTTGCTCATAATTAATAGCCCCTGTGCTTGCTAAGTTTTTGGAAAGCAGCTCGAAGTCTACCCAGGTAATGCCTTCTGACAACGTTTTAAAGATCAGTTATGTCATATGGCTGCCTTTTAGAAAAAAAAAGTCATAATGCATAGCTGTGCCATATGGCATCTCTGAAGAATCAGCCGGATTGGACAGGCATTCATTGGATGAGGTCCCACCGCACTTGGAAAAGAATGTCTTCTTGTTGCCAAAATGTGGCCTTTGTTAATCTCCTAACTATTATTGTGCAGAAACCAATTCATCTGTATTAATTATAAACAAATTTTAATTACTTCAGTAAAAGCCCATTATACCGATAGCCGATGCCAAACAAGCTGTTTTAACTCTTTGTGTACCTCCAAAGCAAACATTAGGTTTGGGAATGTAGGTGCTTTATAGGAGGTGGGAATTTCTCTAGCCGTGTGTAAAAACGCAGTTCTGACATTTAGTTTCCCGGTTCTTTTGAGAGCTCCCATGACGCGTTTGCTCCTCACAGACAGGATCGAAAGGCAGCGGAGGCATGTAGATTGTTAAAGGCAGGTCATTCCTAATGAGAGCGTTTAACTGCACTTTGTATTCCTCTGCTTAAGATTTAAAAACCATCCTCATTGAAAAGCCACGCTATGCCCGGGCATCAGCCCACCTGACAGAGGGTAACCTGCTTCTGGTAAACATTCACCAAGCAGTCTTTTGTGATAGGGCTCCGGACAATCAGAGACCAACCGTATCCTGTGCATCAAAGTAGAATATCCTTAAAAAACATGAAAAACCAAATCACTCGTGTGTTTTATGGCAGCAGCTTGGCCAAGAAAGCTGGCTGGTCTTTCCCGCACAGAAACGATCTGGTTTGCAGGGAACACATGGTGGTTACAGTGCGCGCAGCCGTTGGATTGGACGCGATCCAGGCAAAGGGCTCATCTGTGTGCGGCGGCGCTGGAATCATCTTTGAATTCAGTTTCACTCATGTGTAGTTGTATTTTACTAGGCCAACCATCAAAAGTTTCTCTTCCTCCTGGAAATCATTCCTTTTGGTATTCATATCACTCCTTGGACCCAGAAAGTTAAACAGTTTTAAACAAATAGAACCACATCCTGCCTTCTTCCCCCATTAGACTTTGAAGCTTTTCATGGGGACCTCACAGTATTTCTCCCTCTTTTTTTTTTTTTAAGATTTATTTATTTGTGCATACAGAACTGGGGTACAGGCCAGAGGTGCAGGGGCTGTGAAAGGATTCACCAGAGAGAGTAGAGAGCAGAACAGGCAGATTGACGAAGTACACTGCTGAGGGGAGCAGAAGGCAGGTCAGGAGAGGTCTGCCAGTGATGTGGGTCACCTCCTGGGATGGGGATCGAACTCATGCTGAAGTGACTTTAACCCGTTAGTACTGTGCTTTAACCCGTTGTGCCACCACCCTCTTTTTATACAACAGAATTTCTATCATCATAGTGGGTAAACTCCAGAAAGTTTTTTCTGCAAATTTTTCTTGGTGGATACATGGCAAGTTGCTTCAAACTATGCCCTGATTATCGTAAGTGAGCTAGCTGGCTGAAGATATAGAACATTTAAGCGAAATCACCT
Source organism: Condylura cristata (assembly GCF_000260355.1). Classification (NCBI taxonomy): domain Eukaryota; kingdom Metazoa; phylum Chordata; class Mammalia; order Eulipotyphla; family Talpidae; genus Condylura; species Condylura cristata. Next base: position 32,071,996 of record NW_004567110.1, read on the forward strand.
ATCTCAAGATTTAGGATTTTTTTCTGTATTTCCAAATTAGATATACTCCATAAGTGTGGTATTGTCAAGATTTTTCTTCTACTCTGAAGTCATATTATTGACCAATTCCTGTAAAATTTATATTTCATCTATAATTTCTATTCACAGAACTATGAATTTTTTATCTGAAAAGCACCATCTAAGTTGTTTAGCTTATCTCACTTGCTTTACAGATGAGGAAATTAAGACACATGTCTCTTATAAAATTAACAGAGCTAGAAAATAGGCAAGCAGGAACACATTTTTCATCTCCTCACCCAACTATTATTTCCATTATATTACATTGTTTCATTTCAGTTATTGTTTATCAACAGAGAATAGATTTACCTTAGACAATAAAAACAAAATGAGGGCCCTCCCTGGTGGCACAATGTGTTAGGACTGCCAAGCTCGTCGCAGCAGCTTCAGTGAGAGTTCCATCCCGGGCTCCAAAGGTGCCCACATCAGGTGGCAGACCTCTCCTGACCTGCCACTGCTCCCCTCAGACCCAGCTCTGTCTCCGGTGAATCCTCTCACTGCCCCTGCACCTCTGGCTTGTACCCCAGTTCTGTATGCATTAAAAAAAAAAAAAAAAAAAAAAAAAAAAAAAAAAAAAAAAAAAAAAAAAACAACTAAGTAATGGCTACAAACTGCAAAATCATGGATCAAGCATATTTTTTTCCAGCCACTATAGAGATTGATTTCATTCACCTGACAAATGAGTTAACACACCTGGCAGCACAATACCTGCTTAAGAGGATGTTGGGGAGAGGAGTTTGCATGTCATTTGGGAAGGAAGGAGTGAGGGTAGAGATCATATGTCCAGGGGCACAGGACTCTCCAACAAGTTCATCCTTAGGTCAGAGTTGGTCTCCACAATTTTGATAAAATAATTTCAAAAATATGTGTGCTTTGGCCACAGTTTATTCCATATAACATCAGGGGGAGGATGAAGACCGGCACCTCAGGATTTTGTTAGCAACTACGGTCACTGGGACAGTTTGTCCAGCGGACCTTCACTAGCTCTAAGCAAATGTCCTATTACCATATCTTCTTGGGTCAGATTATCAAAAACTAAGTCACTTGTAGAAATCATGAAATAATTATAAAGTATATTTTTTCTTAATCAGCAAATTTTCTAAGTCTCAAAGAAACTTAACAACATTATCTTTCTTAATCTTTATAACATTTTTGCCTAATTAAAAATTGAGATGATGAAGGTAAAATATGGACTATGATATTATAAATACTAAAGCAATGAAATTTCATTAACTCATAGCAACACTTAGGCTATAAACCTCTGTACCTAAAATGCTAATACTCAAAACAGCATATGCTCTCTTTTTCCTTCCAACCAACCTCAGAGAACAGTTCTATCTGCTCTGTGGAATACAGTATTGATGAACAATAACCAGTGGTGAGTCTGAGGGTGAGGTCAGGGCAGTGTAGAGCAATGAAGTATGGAAGGTGGGAAATCACACACATACTCACACAAATATACACACACATATGTAGAGATTTCCCCATATATATCTGTATATAGATATATAGATACATCTATATCATATATTATATTGCTTTCGTAAATACATTGCTCTATGTCATTTTCTCTCTTTCCTCTCCAGTTTGGATCTGACCTACTTAGGAGGCACTTTTGACTCCAGAAAAGCAAGAGGAACCATTGTAGTCTCCAGGGAGTAATAGGATAGAATGTCAGCAATACACTGTGACACTAAGTTGTCACACACTTACTGCTTTTTTAGAATTGACTTTGGTTTTAGGCTTAAGTGATGAAATGATCTAATTCATGGGGAGGAAGTCCCCCAAGGGACTAGCCAGAAAATCTCTCAGGACCTAATCAGGGCTGTTAGCAGCTGTAGGTAGCAAGGGTGTCAACTGTGTCCTGGTTGAGAAGGTACTAAGGCAGTAAATAACACTAGGCTAGAGTTGAGATATTGACATTTTGGGATAGATAGTTCTTTGCGTTGGGAGGAAGGGCTGTCCTGGGAATTGTCGGGTATTTAACAGCATCCCTGGCCTCTACCCTCTACATACCAGAGGCTTACCCTCTCACAGTTGCAATAAATAAAAATGTCTCCAGGCTTTTTTTTTTTTTTTAAAGATTTATTTATTTGTGCATACATAACTGGGGTACAGGCCAGAGGCTGAGGGGCGGCGAGAGGCTTCAGCAGCGACAGAGTGGGGAGCAGAACAGGCAGATCGACGAAGTACACTGCTGAGGGGAGCAGTGGGTGGGTCAGGAGAGGTCTGCCACGCCATGTGATCACCTCTGGGGCAAGGATGGAACTCATGCAGAAGTGGCTTTAGCTTCTTAGTGCTGTGCTTTAACCCGCTGCGCCACCAGGGAGGGCCGTCTCCAGGCTTTAACAAACATCCCTTGTCTGTACTTGAGAAGCATGATATTGAGATAATCATCAAAAAAAAAAAAAAGTTACTAAATGGCTTGGAGATTGACAACCCTTCTGTATTGGGCTACTCATAGTTTTCCAGAATGTTCTCTTGTTCTCTAAATCCACTTTGCTTCACAATAAAAAGTCAGTGGGAGCCTTCCCTGGTGGCGCAGCGGGTTAAAGCACAGCACTGAGAAGCTGAAGCCGCTTCCGCATGAGTTCGATTCCCACCTGCTCTGGAGGAGATCCACATGGCGTGGCAGACCTCTCCTGGCCCGCCCGCTGCTCCCCTTAGCAGTGTATTTCGTCGATCTGCCTGTTCTGCTCCCCACTCTGTCTCTGGTGAAGCCTCTCACCTTCCGCATCTCTGGCCTGTACCCCAGTTCTGTATGAATAAATAAATCTGTAAAAAAAAAAAAAAAAAGTCAGTGGATGGAATCCATCATTTTGCCCTCAGAGTTGGCACAAATGGATAGTTGATTGACATTTTTTAAAAACTACTTTCCTGGCCCTCCCTGGTGGTGCAGCAGATTAGGATACAGCACTGCAAGTGAGCCACAGCCGCTTCAACGTGAGTTTGATCCCCAGCCCGGGAGGTGACCCATATGGCGCAGCAGATCTCTCCTGTCTCACACATTGCTCCCCTCAGCAGTGTATTGCAGTCAGTCTGCCTATTCTGTTCCCCACTCTGTCTCTGGTAAATTCTCTCACTGCCTCTGTACCTCTAGCCTGTACCCCCATTTTGTATGCATAAATAAACAAATCTTTTTTTAAAAAAAAAGTACTTTCCCATTCACTAGGCATCTTTCATAAAGAGGAATTTGCCTATGGGGAGAGGAAGGCAAAGGTAAGAGGATACTTTGATTATGTTCTGCTCGTAGTAAAGTTGTCCATAACCTGAATGGGAAATCAAGGACACGACACGGGCATTGCAGAGGCTGATGAAAACAACTGAAAGGGAGTGTGCAGGGAGAGGGCCAACTGACTCGCAACTGGAAGGTAAACAGAAGACGTGTAGGAGCCAAGATGAAAGACAGAACCTTTGCCAAAAGCAAACCCCTTGAAGTTTATTCCTTAAAAGGACAATCTCCACTGATAAATCTCTTTGCACCCCACGGGAAGTGTTCATTGTAATCAATCGACATCCAAATTGTATAAAAACCAAGTTAATCAGAAAATGTTACTTATGTCCTGAAAATAAATTCAGTCTCATTTCACATGTTCTACACAATACCCCCTCCCCCTTCCCCATCTCCCTCCTCTTGGGTCTGTCCCACATGGTATCTTACAATTGGGCCTTGGAAAGTTGAGAGTTACAGCCAAAAGCAGCAAGAAAATGCCATGAAACTGGCAGTGTTCAGTGTGGAAGGAGCCAGAGCATCTGCTTTTGAGCAGGGCTATGAAACAGAGCCATAGGGGGAAGAAAGGCTATTAGGCCACGAGCAGCCAAGGGGGAAACGCCACAGGAACCCAGATTAAAAGTCTGAAAAGACTTGGAACCCTCAATAAAGGATCAGTGGAAAAGGGCAGTAACGCCAGGGATGGCATATGGAACCACTTGAGGGGTGCTGTAGTCAACCCAATAAAATTCTCCACAGAGCCTGGGGTAGTAATGGCTCAGGATGGGTAACACAGGGATCTGGGAGCACCTGCCCAGAACTGTGGAAAGAATGAACAGAGGTGGCCAGAGTCGGCAGAACAGCTAGATCCTTAGAAGTGAGGCGATGATATGAAGTGGATCCCGCAGATGTAAACTGCCCCAAACACCAGTTTATATAAGTTACAGAGCTTTCTCTTCTTGCCAGATCACTTTCTGAAATGTCCTCAGGGGCCCTTCCTGGTGGCCCAATGGGTTAAAGCACACCACTGTGAAGCTATGGCAGCTGCTGCAGCACAAGTTCCATCCCCCGCCAGGGAGGGCACCCACCCTCCCTTGGTGAGGCTGACCTCTCCTGTCTCAACAGCTGCTCACCTCAGCAGTGCAATCCTGTCAATCTGTATGTTCTGTTCCCCACTCTGTCTCTGGTGAATACTTCCTCTCCCACGGCACATCTGGCCTGTACCCCATTCTTATATGCATAAATAAATAAAATCTAAAAAAAAAGTCCTCAACATCCTTCAATAGGTCATTTTCCAAGATCTGTTCTGTTCCTGTTTCATCTGAATTAGCTTCCTTTTGTGGTCAACATATTCTTTCAGTCAGAAGTACATTCATAACATGTGTGTTCATCATAACATGTCATGGCTTCTCAAAGCAACTTAGCCTTATTCCAGGATGCTTTACATAGACCCTTTCACATTACTTAAGTTAATATTATCACTAACTAATAGGCTAATTAAAGAAGAACTTCCTACATCAGGGAAATCTGGTAAACAGGTTAATTATTGACTTTACTTACTGTCTTTTTAGTACTGGTCAAGACATCTTTATTGACTCAATGCTGGAGAACAGAAAACATGGCTAATTCCTCTAAATCTTGATTTCTGTTGACTCTTTTCCTATCCCCACTGGCTGATTCTCTAATGCTATAATGTAATAGAGTGGAAGAAATCCACAATGTGTAGGAAAATGTTCTTGCTATTTCTGTTGCTCCTGACAATGACTGGCTTATCTGAACCAATTGAATAAAATGCAACAAGTAGGTATTATCTCTCAGAACTGTGTCTTAGATTCCCATGACTATCCTGCCTCAGTGATTCAGGGGACATCCATTTTCTGAAGGAATACATGACGATGGCCATGGTGGTAGAAACCAGTATTTCTCAAAGGAAGTGCTGGTGCAGAGAATGGCTGCCCTTCATTCTCTTTGTCCACATATGGATCTCCGAGACTGAGGCAGAAACAGAAACAGGATGTGGTGATGCCTTCCTAGCAATATTCAGATAGTTTCTGTTTCAAGTAACACATTTCAGTTATGCCTAGAGTTGCAGAGATAGTAAGTCTTTTTCCTCCCTTGGTGTTAAACATTTTTTATTGCTTTCTATTGGTTAGGAGACTAATTGAGGCTGCTATTCAGCTATTGTTTAAAAATGCTGTCTTCATTGATATGCTTAACAACCTGAGGAGGCAGGCAGGATTATCTTTGTTACTATTTTGGGGGTGGGGGTGGTCCGTATCCCAGTTTTTGTTAGCAGCATCCGGGTTTCCTTTAGGAACTAGTTGTCTCCTAAATGTATTGTAGCCTCAGGTTGGGGACATGATCTCTCTCACCCAGAGTCATGAGCTAGGCACACAACCCAAGGCCTTGCATTTGGATGGAGAAATATGATGGGAAAAAAATTTGGTGTTTGTTTATTTGTGAAATAGCAACCTGCTGAGATTCTTCAGTGGCTCCTATTACCTCCAGTATCGACATGATACTTGCCATTATTTGAATGATTCTCTAGTCTTCCTTCAATTCTTTGAGACACACAAGTGTCTCCAATGAGTACATTTGTTACGATGGCAGCAGAATCCGACTCGGTCTATCTCCTTGCAATATACTACTTTAGTGCCCCTTCTGTAAAGTAGAAAATGGTCACCAGGGTTGTTTAGTGTACTTGCAATTTTCTTAATTGCTGAGAAAATCTGCTTCTAATCTAACCCATATTGTTAGAGTTTGCTTCACAAATTCCTAATCTGCATGTCCCCAGCTACTCCCTAATTACTAATTCTCTGAATGCCAATAGGTGGGTTTTACAAATACAGATTTTCTCATCATGTACTTGTATCACAATAGGGAAGTAAAGCAATTTAAAGAATTATTTGGTCTACAACAAATAATTGTAACAGGTACAGGTTTCATGGACTCCGCCCCTACTCCAGATGCTGGAACTCCAAATCCCATCAGTACCAAGAAGA